>NC_036862.1:528999-595816 GCF_002910315.2 Salvelinus sp. IW2-2015 | reverse complement strand
GGGCGCCATATGGCGACAATATTACCCGAGAACAGATCACAAGCCCCTTATTGCTATTCATTCAGCAAGGCCTCTGGCTGAATGCCCCAAAAACCCGACTGCAGAGCATGCTACTGCCCTACAAAAACTACAACCGCAAGGTGGTGCTATAAAGACCAAGAGGCCATCTGAGATGTATGTTGCAGTGTACTACCTGCTTCAGAGCGAGTAGTCTACGTCATCAGGCATTCACACACGCTCCATGCAATGAACAACACGCCAGGTGTGCAGCTTACAAACAGCAGCAATGGACGTTGAAACACATCCAACCAGGTCTGACTACCTCAATTGTTACGGCCAGCGCCTTTATACAAATCAGGACAAGCACACAGACAGTGACGGAACAACTCCAGGCATTGGGTCCTCGTGATTATGATGGGCCTTGTGCCCGACTTCGCAAGGAAGACAACTGCTTTAAGCCGTCAGAGAATATGATGGCCCAGTCAAAGAGGAGCTCAGTTGTTCACAACAAACGGGAAGTTGAATATTCATGTGTCAGAGAGCTCGTATTTCCCCTAAGGTCTCTGCGCGCCATTGAGATGTTGCGGCATCCGTGTGCACTCAAGTCACATAGGGGAGG
This sequence comes from Salvelinus sp. IW2-2015, assembly GCF_002910315.2. NCBI lineage: Eukaryota > Metazoa > Chordata > Actinopteri > Salmoniformes > Salmonidae > Salvelinus > Salvelinus sp. IW2-2015. Next base: position 595,197 of record NC_036862.1, on the reverse strand, counting down.
TCGAAAGCCTGTTACAGACAAATAAGCACATGTACATCACACGTAGTATTGGCCCAGGAATAGCAGAGTGAAAATACAAGACTATGTCAGTAATGATCGCCACAAATTCAATCCAATGAATACGCATTGAGCCAAACAGAGAGTATGTACTCGATGATGTAACCCACGAGCTACCGACCCCCCTGCGCGCAGATAGTACGTTTAGAAATCTCTCCAGCACAGTGGCAAAGACTTTCTGCTGGTAAAGCTTCGCATCATTATTCCAGACTTTTGGGAGATGACCTCCTCCCCGACCTCCAGCACAGAGACACACGAATCAAACATCGACAACATGCCAAGAGCTCAGTTTGGGCCCCGCTTATGGCCAGCCAGGATAGTGTAATCTTCAGGACAATGCGGGGAACCGCCACCAAATTCTCCGGAGATGAGTCCGAAAATTTGCTGCCAGGATGGGGAATTGTGAGACACTTTCACTTCATGCACCGACGCATGACCCAAGCAGCTAATCGGAAAGGCGGAGTCCGCAAGTTAAAAAATCGCACCAAAGAACTCTCTGCCAAAAAGGACCTCTCCGATGAGGGCAAAGGATGCCTGCGAAAGCAATCTCCACGAGTGGCGCAATACGGCCCGATCAGGTAAGCGCATGGATAGGCAGCCCCGGACCCAAGCGCCTCCCATGGCCACGGCGCTTGAAAAGCATGCCTGCCAGTAGGCCAAACCAACTCTCCTGACCTCCTGTGGTGATCATGCGTGAGTGCTGTTAGTGAAGCTACGCTACCTATATAGACTAAGGGTCTCCAAGTTCATCTACGGACAATTGGTATCAGGCAAAAAGATTCTTACCTGAGCTCAAGGGTGGGTGGAAAACAGGTGCGACATGAAGCCCCTACCAGGGAACCGCGGACGTGGCCTCTGGAGACTCGGATCCTGTGAGTTACGAGAAAGTGGCCATCCACGCTCCTATACTTGTCGGAGTGGAATGGATCACGTTGTCACCGTCGCAACCAGGGTTGACCTTCGGCATTTGCTGAGCCAGCACCTACTCCAGAACCCTGATGGTCAAAGGGGTCGCATGACAAAAAGACGGAAACTCAGCCAATGGGAGGCCTGAGCACTGGGCCGAAGAGCCAGCGTGCATCACAGTCAAGTCACATGGGGCCTGCAGGCACTGGTCGAAGAGCCCAGCGTATCCACAGGTTGGCTGCTCGCCCTCGCCCATCGAATACTTCCTCGATTAGCAGCAGGTGACACGCGCCGTTGCCGGAAACCCGCAGTCCTCGCAGACAAAGCCCCCGTTCTTTTCACGCTACGGGCGGTTTGTCTCCAAGCCACCACCACAAAAGACGTTAATCTGCTAGTTTCCCACAGGGTCGACCAGGAAAGAATAAAAAATTAAAAAGAATTAAAGTTAAGAGAACTTCTATCCAAAAGCTGTGTTAAGTTGTTACCTGAAAAAAACAAAAAAAAAATATATATAATACAGTGCAGGGAGAAACAAGCTATTTGCATACACTGCCGATTTGCAGCGTGTTATCCTAATTACAAAGCATGTAGAGGTCTGTAAATTTTTATTCATAGGTACACTGTCAACTGTGGACGAACGGAATCTTAAAAACAAAAATCCCAGAAATTGCAGCATTGCTATTGCATTTTTTAAGGTAATTCATTTGCATTTATTGCATGACAGTAAGTATTGATACACTCAGAAAAGGCAGCAGAAACTTAATATTTTGTACAGAAACTTTGTTCTGCGAATTACAGAGAAGTCATACGTTTTCCTTGCTAGTTTCTCTATGACCAGGTTTGCACACACTTGCAGCAGGGATTTTGGTACCCCATCCGTCCCTCCATACAGACCTTCTCCAGATCCTTCAAGCGTTTCGGCGCTGTCGTGCTGGCAATGGACATATTCAAGTCCCCGTCCAAAGATGTTCTATTGGATTCAGGTTGAGACTGGCTAGACCACTCCAGACCTTGAGATGCTTCGTACGGAGCCACTGCTTATTCCCTGGCTGGTGTTTTCCGGGTCGTTTGTTCATGCTGAAGACCCAGCCACGGACCCCATCTGTCAATGGCCTCTTACTGGCAGGCAAGGAGGTTGTTGGGGCCACAAAGAATCTGCCGATACATGGCCCCATCCATAAAACCTCCCCTGCGAATACTGGTTGCAGCTCGTCCTGTCCCCTTTGCAGAAAAGCAGCCCAAAGAATGATGTTTCCACCTAAACCATTGCTTCACGGTTTGGGCATGGGTTTTGGGTTGGTTTACTCATCCTTCTTCTTCCTCCAAACACAGCAGTGGAGTTTAAACCAAAAAGTCTATATTTTTGTCTCATCAGACCACATGACCTTCTCCCATTCCTCCTTGGATCATCCAGATGGTCATTTGGCAAACTTCAGACCGGGCCTGGACATGCGCTGACTTGAGCAGGGGGACCTTGCGTTGCGCTGCAGGATTTAATCCACTGACGGCGTAGTGTTGTTACTAATGGTTTTCTTTGAGACCTGGTTTCCCAGCTACTCTTCAGGTCATTGACCAGGCCTGCCGTGTAGTTCTCGGGCTGATCCCCTCACCTTCCTCATGATCATTGATGCCCCACGAGGTGATATCTTGCATGGAGCCCCAGACGGAGCGGTGATGACCGTCATCTTGAACTTCTTCCATTTTCTAATAATTGCCGCCAACAGTTTGTTGCCTTCTCCCAAGCTGCTTGCCTATTGTCCCGTAGCCCATCCCAAGCCTTGTGCAGGTCTACACATTATTTATCCCTGATGTCCATTACCACAGCTCTCTGGTCTTGCCATTGTGGGAGAGTGAGTCGTTGATGATTGTGGACAAGGTGTCTTTTGTACAGGTAACGAGTTCCAAACAGGTGCAGTTAATACAGGTAATGAGTGGAGAACAGGAGGCACTTCTTAAAGAAAAAACTAACAGGTCTGTGAGAGCCGAATTCTTTACTGGTGGTAGGTGATCAAATACTTATGTCATGCAAAAAATGCAAAATTAATTACTTAAAAATCATTACAATGTGATTTCTGGATTTCTGTTTTTAGATTCCGTCTCTCACAGTTGAAGTTTACCTATGATAAAAAACTTACAGACCACCTACATGCTTTGTAAGTAGGAAAACCTGCAAAATCGGCAGTGTATCAAATACTGTTCTTCCCCACTGTTATACTAAACTTTTCATGTTGGAAATTATACTAGGTTTGTTTTGTTAATGAATTGACACCTCCTGTCCTATTTTATTAAAGCGGAAGATGTTATGGGTGTAAGATGGCCACAGTTCGATGCCCATCTTTCGGTGGCCATCTGCTTCGTATTTGTCAAGCTGAGCCTTCGTAGCTGCTTTCATGGCCACTGGTACATTGCGGGGTGCACACTGGACAGGCTGGATTGCTGCGTCCAACTCAAAGTGGACTTCCCCGGGAACTGACTCGACCGGGACGTTGAAGACATCATGGTACTTGCTTAGGAGTGTCTCCTTGCTCAGGGGCCCAGCCTTGACTTTATCTATAATGTTAAGATCAGCTGGGATGGTAAAGTTAATAAGCCCAAGGCACTCGCATGTAGAACCTGACAGTAATGGCTGTTGACTAGCCTCAACTATTTCAAACTCAAGGGTGTGTTTCTGGCCACGTAAAACACACTCTGTCACAAACAGGCCTAAAGAGGTCATGAACTGGCCTGAATACAGTTTCAGCTTGGTGCTACTCTGTGTGAGATTGTCTCTGGGCGCGAGCCTCCTTTTATCTTTAAGGCTCATAACGTTGCATGTGGCCCCTGAATCTATCTGGCATTGCTGTGGTTTATTATTAAGTAGCAGAGTGACAAACCACTTTTTTCCTTTAGCCTTCACTGCCCCTATGCACTCACTAGCATATACATCCTCTGTGCTGTTGTTCCCTTCATCTGTGTTTGTTTCAATGGAGTGCACCTTACCCTCCTTTCTCTTGCTTTTCATGCAGACCCTTGCAAAGTGATTAGCTGTACCACAGGATTTGCATATTTTCCCATAGGCTGGGCAGTGTTCTTTTCCTCGTCCATGAGAAATGCCACAATATCGGCATGTATTGGGGTTGTCTACTGCAGAGTTGGCTGTAGTATTAGCATTAGGTGTAGCAAAGGGGAATTTCTTTACTGGCTGCCTGAATGTAGCATTGACATTGTCCATATGTTACCTTTCTAGCTCCATGGACCTTATCCGTATATCAGTAAGCTCTGCTGCACGGCATGTCTCCACTGCCAAGACCAGTGTCAGGTCACGTTCTCTCAGCAAACGTCTGCGGGTGCCCTCATCAGTTATGCCAAGCACAATCTTATCTCTGATCAGTTCATCTCTTAAAGCACCATAGTCACATGTAGCTGCCTTTTCCCTTAACCTAGTGACAAAGCTGTCAATGGACTCCCCGTTCTCCTGTTTGCAACAACCGAAAACATAACGCTCGTAGATGACGTTCTTTGNCCGAAAACATAACGCTCGTAGATGACGTTCTTTGCTGGCTTAAAGTAWTGTTCAAGAGCATCAAGAATAGTTATAGCGTTACCTTGCTGAGCTGCTGTTAGGTTCAGGTTGTGTTTGTATACGTGTCGGCATTCAGTTCCCATTATAGTCCTCAAAGTGGCAGCCACTACCTCTTCGTCCTTTTCCAGAAGTCCCGTTGCTAGCGCATAGTCCTCCCATTCACCTCTCAACGTATCCCAGTTCGTGCTCCAATCCCCGCTGAGCTTCATAACGGCGGGAGGGGGAATGTTCGCTGCCATGTCTAACCGGTGCTAACAACACTGAAGCTAACTAGCAAACTCACTCTAGCTAAAGCCAATTCCGGCGAAATTTTACTCAAATAAACAATTGTTTGGTAAACCAGAACAGGTTACTCTAATTTGCGGAAAGCATGGTTAGTAATCCCTCTTCTGACACCATGTTTGTTCCAATGGTAAATGATGAGACAGAGACATTCATGCGAGTAACCAGCCTTGTTCTGTACATCATGACACTTCCGGGTATCTCCAGCACCCCGGTATAAATACATGAGTTGCAGTAATAAACATTTACCAACAGATGGCATCACTGTGCCATCTTACACCCATAACAAATACATGTATGTTTTGTTCGATAAAGTTCATATTTATATCTAAAAATCTTAGTTTACATTGGCGCGTTATGTCCAGTAATGTTTTGCCTCCAAAACATCCGGTGATTTTTGCAGAGAGCCACATCAATTTACAGAAATACTCATAATAAACATTGGTAAAAGATACAAGTATTATACATGGAACTTTAGATAAACTTAATGCAACTGCTGTCAGATTTTTACAAAAAAACTTTACGGAAAAAGCACACCATGAAATAATCTGAGTACGGCGCTCAGACACAAAAACAAGCCATACAGGTACACGCCATGTTGTGGAGTCAACAGAAGTCAGAAATAGCATTATAAATATTCACTTACCTTTGATGATCTTCATCAGAATGCACTCCCAGGAATCCCAGTTTCACAATAAATGTTTGTTTTGTTCGATAAAGTCCATCATTTCTGTCCAAATACCTCCTTTTTGTTTGCGCGTTTAGTTCAAAAATCCAAATTCATGACGCGCAGGCCAGACGAAAAGTCAATAAATTCCATTACAGTACGTAGAAACATGTCAAACAATGTATAGAATCAATCTTTAGGATGTTTTTAACATAAATCTTCAATAATGTTTCAACCGGAGAATTCCTTTGTCTTTAGAAACGAAAAGGAACGCAGCAACCTCTAACTGGGGCGCCCCTGAGTGAGCTCATGGCACTCTGCCAGACCCCTGAATCAAACAGCTCTCATTCCCCCCTCCTTCACAGTAGAAGTATCAAACAAGGTTCTAAAGACTGTTGACATCTAGGAAGGAAGCCTTAGGAAGTGCAATATGACCCCATAGACACTGTATATTGGATAGGCAAACCTACAAACCTCCGATTTCACACTTCCTGGTTGGATTTTTTCTCAGGTGTTTGCCTGCCATATGAGTTCTGTTATACTCACAGACATCATTCTAACAGTTTTAGAAACTTCAGAGTGTTTTCTATCCAAACTAATAATATGCATATCTTAGCTTCTGGCCCTGAGTAGCAGGCAGTTTACTCTGGGCACCTTATTCATCCAAGCTACTCAATACTGCCCCCAGCCATAAGAAGTTAATATGATTCAAAAGCATATGAAAAGGATAAGAGGAAAAAGGAAAAAACTAAGTTCAACAAATTGGTATGAGAATGTCATAACACAAACAAAAAATAGATCTATTCATACCATACTTTGCATAACAATTCCATTTTCCCTCCTCCTCTCTGCCCTCCTTCCTCTTCCTCTCAATCATATTTTGTATTTTATAAAGCCAAATGTATTTTTACATCAGCAGTTGTTACAATGTGCTTTACATATACCCAGCATAAAACCCCAAAGAGCAAGCAATGCAGATGCAGAAGCACAATGGATAGGAAAATATATAAACAAAAAATGTTCTCTCTTCTTCTCCTGTTCTGGTCCTACAGGTGCTGACTCACCTAAGAATCTCCTCTCACATTGGAATTGGGATTCTGATTGGCCTGCTCTACCTGGGCATCGGCAACGACGCCAAGAAAGTGCTCAGCAACTCTGGCTTCCTCTTCTTCTCSATGCTCTTCCTCATGTTTGCTGCTCTAATGCCTACTGTTCTGACCTGTGAGTATTCTCTGCTCTTCTTACTGACAGGCATCTGCGTGCATTGATTTAGTGCATGAATTTACAACAGTCGTAAGCCATTGCATACAGTATGTTAGGAGTAGACTGTGCTGAGATTTACCTTGGCTCTGATTACCTAAATGAGATTACTATGACGCTGTGTCCTCCKTCTCTAATGCAGTCCCTTTGGAGATGGGAGTGTTCCTAAGAGAGCACTTGAACTACTGGTACAGTCTGAAGGCTTACTATCTGGCCAAGACTATGGCKGACCTCCCCTTCCAGGTAATTACAAATGTCACAAAGAACTCCGGAGGGTCCTTTTTAGTAGTTTTGTGTCCCAAAAAAGGTCTAAGTTGGTATTTCATCAAAACGTAAAAAACAAGAGAAAAAAAACAACTAAAACATTATGATTCTATCAGTCACTGAAAAGAGCAAAGGTCAAAGGTATCGATTGTAACTGAAGAAACCTGTTATGGGAGCTCAAAGTGGCTTTAGCATCAAAGTGGCTTTAGCATCAAAGCAATTCTGTCCGTCAAATTTGGACAAATCCCACAATAACATTACATAAGGAGGCTTTACGCGTCACCAGACATCGCCCTGTGCTCTAAATTAAAAGTGACAAAGGTTTACTGCATATTTATTGTATTGATGTTGTATTGTATTGCATCTAATTTGGCTTTTTCAACAATTCAAAATGATTATTTCAAAGCACAAATAGCTTGGCCTTCATTCTCCACATAAAGAAAAGTGTTTTAGTTTGATGTTTTAATGATACTCAATGTTTTTTCCATGGTGAGATATTGTTGGCTGAACATGTGGAACGTGAGGTGGCCGTATCACAATCTTAGATAACAACAGCTTCTCCTGCTGTTGTGCCCTTCAGCAAGGCCCTTAACTACCGACACGACCCTGGGTTGCTGCACTGACACTATCCTTACAATCTGTCAATGTGTGGTTGGGCTTGTGTGGAAACGTATGTGCGTGTGCATGCAAGAAAAGCTGACAGGACAAATGTACGTGTCCACAAATGGACAATCAAGGATTTGTCTTATTTTGCTTCACAGATAGTGTTCCCAGTCGCCTACTGCAGCATCGTCTACTGGATGACGTCCCAGCCGCCTGACGCTGTGCGTTTCATACTTTTCTTGGCCCTGGGAGTCCTCACCTCTCTTGTGGCTCAGTCTCTGGGCCTGCTGATAGGAGCGGCTTCCACCTCGCTACAGGTACGTCCTCCATTCACTCAATACTAACAAGCAATAATAACTGCTACACCTATTGTTTGGAGCTTAAGATTTGCAAATAAACTCTATTGTGATCATTCCGGCTGAGTATTGATATTATTAGCTAATTACGACTGAGTATTGATATTATTAGCTAATTACGGCTGAGTATTGATATCATTTGCTCATAAAAAAAAAATATTTTGTGCTTGGGGCTGGTCCAAGGGTAGTGCCGCCCCGTACCACATATGCCCCTAGAGGCAGTGTTTCAATCCCCTGTTCCACCTTTCACTCTCTCTGCTGTATTCCTCTCTTCTGTCCCCCATCTACATTTATAACTTGTATCTGTAGATACAACTATTTAAAATTAAACAAATATTTATACATATATTTTTAAATGTATTTCCTGGCACAATCACACCAACCACATTATATTTACGCGGTACCCACCTGCAGTATATTAATATAATTATATGTTTCTCAGAGTGGTACCCAATTTTATTCTAAGCAGACACTATAAACCGCAGTATGTACATGTAACATGGCTACAGTGAGTCACGTCCTGCCTCTGATGTTGCACTTGTCCATATCTCAGGTTGCCACGTTTGTAGGTCCGGTGACTGCCATACCCGTACTGCTTTTCTCTGGCTTCTTCGTCAGTTTCGACACAATTCCGTGGTATCTTCAGTGGATGTCATACATTTCATATGTCAGGTAAATCGTTTTTCAGATACTTTTTTCTGAGCATGTGACCTGCCCCTAATACTGAGAAAATGGCATGTAATTCAGCACTTGAACAGTAGGGGAAAGTGGGGTATGTTGAGCCAAAGGGTTAATTGAGCCACCCCTTGTTTCTAGGAAACCATACACAAAATGAATCATGTAAACAAATATTTAAGAAGTGGTAATCATTTCATGAAGTCTGTGACAGAAGAAACCATATGGAGAAAGTGATAAGCAATTTATGTCCAAAAAACAGATTTTCACAAAGTCAAATTAATTTCTGTTATAGATTTCATGATGCTTGTATCTAAACCAAAGTACATCGTTTTATACATCAGTTGAGGTCTCTATAAGCTACAATATGAGGTCCTCAACCTAGCATGAAAGTGCATCCTTGTAACTGTGTGGGCTAATATAGTCAAAATGTCAGTTTAACACATAATATGCATAGTATTTTTGCAATGTGTCATGCATATGAATTCAAGAGTGCATTTTTATTGTTACAGAGCAGACATCATCATGCGCCGTGCATGCAAATGTAAAACCAGCCGGGGTCTAGTCCCCATTGAGGTTCTTGACAGAGCAGCCAAGGAAGTGAGAAAAGTGAAGTCCATTCGAGCAGCAGCAAGGGATGAAAAAAAATAGACTTAATGACACTGAAGAGGTACATTGAAAAAAAACAGACATGCATCTGTGTGAAAGAGAGGCTATGATAGAGGAGCAGAGGCACACAAGGTCTTATTGGATGACATGGAGTCTGAGCTTGCTAAACATATCAAGAATCTCGTGAACCAGTTTCATGGGCTTAGTAGCCTCAGACAACTTGCCTACAAATTGGCACATAGAAGCAACATCCCTTTCTCAGACAACTGGTCAAGAAATGGAAGGGAACAGAGAGATCTACTGTATATCTGAATGTAGGCATACATTTAAGATATACAGTATACCCCACCCCCATTCCATGAATTCAACTTTGACCTACCAGCACCCTCACCCACTTACCACAAGGCGGCTCAACTTACCCTGACCCTATGCACAACTTAAACACGTTTTACCCCCTTTTCTCCCCAATTTTGTGATATCCAAATTGGTAGTTATATTCTTGTCCCATCRCTGCAACTCCCATACGGACTCGGGAGAGGCAAGGTCRAGAGCCATGCGTCCTCCGAAACACGACCCCGCCAATAGGCACTGCTTCTTGACATACTGCTCGCTTAACCCGAAAGCCAGCTGCCCCAATGTGTCAGAGGAAACACCRTACAGCTGGCGACCRAAATCAGCTTGCATGCGCCCGGCCACCACATGGAGTCGCTAGAGCGCAATGGGACAAGGACATCCCAGCCGGCCAAACCCTTCCCTAACGMGGACGGCACTGGGTCAATTGTGCGCTGCCTCATGGGTCTCCCGGTCGTGGATGGCTACAACACAGCCCGGGATCGAACCTGAATTGGTAGCTTGCATGCGATGCAGTGCCTTAGACCGCTGCGACACTCGGGAGGCCCACCCTATGCTTAACTTACCCCATACAAGGGGTAAGTTGTGCCAAGTGTCCACCTTTTTTGGACAAGCTATGTTTTCAAAACTGTTATGTTTACATGAATTCTGATTATTTCCAGGGATACACAACATCCTGAAATATATGTAGATATCTTTCTTAGAGTTATATATACACTGAACAAAAAATAAACGCAACATGCAACAATTTCAAAGATTTTACTGTGTTACAGTTCATATGAGGAAATCAGTCAATTAAAATGTATTCATTAGGTTCTAATCTATGGATTTCACGCGACTGTTGGTCACAGATACCTTTAAAAGAAATGGGCCTCACAATGGGCCTCAGAATCACGTCACGGTATTTCTGTGCATTCAAATTGCCATTGTGTTTGTTGTCCGTAGCTTATGTCTGCCCATACACTACCATAACCCCACTGCCACCATGGGGCACTCTGTTCACAACGTTGACATCAGCAAACCGCTCGGCCCACACAACGCCATACACATGGTCAAATTCTCTAAAATGAAATTGGTGGCAGCTTATGGTAGAGAAATGCATTTTAAATTCTCTGGCAACAGCTCTGGTGGACATTCACRCAGTCAGCATGCCAATTGCACTCTCCCTCAAAACTTGAGACATTTGTGGCATTGTTGTGTGACAAAACTGCACATTTTAGAGTGGCCTTTTAATGTCCCAGGCACAAAGTGCACCTGTGTAATGAGCATGCTGTTTAAATCAGCTTCTTGATATGCCACACCATTCAGGTTGATGGATTATCTTAATACATTTGTGCACAACATTTTACAGAAATAAGCTTTTTGTGCATATGGAACATTTCTGGGATCTTTTTTTTCAGCTCATGAAACATGGAACCAACACTTTACATGTTGCATTTATATTTTTGTTCAGTRTATTTCCATTGACGTAGGGATGCTGAATGTAAAAAATGGCTCAACTTACCCCACTACTGTTCATCCTCTTTAGCAGCACCATAAAGCAGTTCCTATTATTTTGTAGGTATGGCTTTGAAGGTGTCATCCTCTCCATCTATGGCCTGGACCGGGAGGACCTCCACTGCGACAAGGGTGAAACATGCCACTTCCAGAAGTCGGAGGCCATCTTGAAAGAGCTTGACGTGGAAGACGCCAAACTGTACCTTGACTTCATAGTGCTCGGCATGTTCTTTGTGACCCTCCGCCTCCTCGCATACTTTGTGCTGCGCTATAAGATCAGTGCAGAGAGGTAGACTGGAGAGTGGGGGGTAGGAGGAAGAAGGCCCAGATCGCCTGCATGCTGGAATACCGCTTCTGGAGACCTCCAGGCTGTGGCCAGAAACACACCATGCACACCAAACTCTTGGCCAAAGACTACAGAATATAGACACCAGTTGTGTGGGAGTGTGCATGCTGTATGAATCTACTTTGCTTAGACAAAGATGGCAGAGAGGAGCTCAGTGCCTCAGGCCGTGGCTGATTCCCAATATTACAAGACCATTCTTGTTTAAAAACCAAAACCATTGGCTTTTTGAAGGCAAGGCTCCTGGCACAGTAGGWATCTAGATGTAATCTCCTTGTGCAGTATTTCTTTGTCCAAGAGAACCAACTAAGTAATGTAGGAATTTGTTGTTGATAGGCTCTTGTCTAGTCTATAGTTTCCAGACTGGTTTGTATGACCACTGTGTGAAACCAATTAAATGAAATAGCTTGGTGGAAGGACAATGAGAAGACAAGGCCRCACTTAAACAGGAGCTGGTTTCCTCCAAAGTGTGTTTATTATATAGGACTGCCAGCCAGTCAAATGGGGCTCTAATCCAGGACCCTCAGTAAATAAAGGGAAATGTACAATATTGCTTGTTGCTAATATGGGATAAAGCAATCACATACATTCTGAGCATGTGAGAGACTGTACAGTACCGGTATATAGTTTATCTGGGGGTGAGTATCCTGGCAGCAAACTTGGCATGTAGCGCTCGACAACCCAGCCTCTCAGGCGCAAGTGAGTAACATTTGTGCTTGAACAAACTAATGAATCAAATGAAGCATGTTCTATGAGTTGCGTGTGCGTCCTTCTGGGTTTTTGAGAGAAATAAAGTACCACGTTAGCACCCCTGGTCAGAGGTCTGTGGTTGTGATTGTAGGGCTTGAGTAGTTGCAGGAAGATATGGGGGATTTTAATTCGGATGTGACTGTGGCAGGCTTAACATTACAGGCCAGAATCCTAACCTGAGATCTGAGCATGTAACGTGAACGCCAAGTTAAGCATTACATTATCTCAATCATTACCAACACAGCTTTGAATGGCATGGAGGATAGTCACACAGTCAGTCACGTAAAAGAAAATTGAGAGTGAAGAGAATTTCACTAGTTAATCCTCTGTCACAAAATAAAATCATAACGAGACATTTTCACTGCAGGAATTATGGGTACAGTAGCTAGCCGTGGCACGAAAGGGCTGGATTTTGACACCTGACTGGCCAATCAGAACATGCTCCACGGCTAAATATGTGGTTGCTTTACAGTCTTTTATGTTTTGCGTTGTCATCAACGCCAATTTGAATGTTMGTCCGCTATAGCCTAGTTTGTTAAATAGCCTACAGAAACAAAATAACTAAATAATCGGCCTACCCATCTTTGCTAAATATATTGAACATGTTGGCAGTCCACATTGCTCTATGTAATTACMTTGCGTCAATATGGAAATATAWGATTAMACATAGCATTCACAYTGATATAGGGGCTAGGCCTACTGTAAATGTCATTATGGCTGAGCCATGGACATGCCAAACGTTGTCAATAAGCAAGATATAATTCACTATTGATGAGGCCTAAAAAGAGTGAATCATTCTAATCAAATTCTAATCAAAAGAACAAGTTGTTTTAAGTAGGCTATGTCTAAATAYAGCTAGGCACCATAATTACTCCCTGTGGGCATATAATATTACAGCATAGAAGCTAGACAAAGATCCAACATAAAGAGAATGTCCACTCACCGTTCTACTGCTCCCAAATATGTTTTATAAACATAACGGAACCATCTTACAGATTGCATTCACAAGTCTCCAGAAATAGCAGACGGCTCCTAAATTACATTGCATGTGAGATGAACGTGCTCATCGTAAAGCCATGCTGGTGAAACATTTTAAAACGTTTGCTTGTTTTGACGTTTCATTTAATTAAAAAAACAATCCGTTTTCCCCCCCAACAACTATAGTTCTAAATAGCTTGGGGTCAGAAGCATGATAACATTAAAAAACGGACAGGAACCAGCCTTCGTTACAGCGACAGTATATAGGCCTAGGTTAAAGGAACATTTTTCACATTCATCATCTCTAGCACCACCACAACATCAACGTATGTGAAAATGGCTTGTTTCTATGTTTTGTAGTAAACAAGTGTTTCCAATGACATCATCAACCAATTAGTAGGCAATGTTTACTCACAATTGGTCGAAATCACATTATGCACCCCGTTGATGTCATTGGAAACACTTATCTTCCGCTATCTTTTTTTACAACAAAACATAGAAACTCACCATTTCCACATGTTGATGTTGAGGGTGATGATGAATATGAAGTTGGAAAAAAATGTGGTGTTTCCCTTTAAGGGTAGACTACAGGATGGCTTGGTTTGTAATCATATGAAACGGAAAACAAGCCATTGTTACAGGAAAATAAGTTCTAAAGGGTCACCAGCATTATCTMATCTCTCCTTTCATGATGGGCACATGGACACAAGTAGCCTGCGTGGAGGGGTTTTTACGCACGTCCAAAACGGGAGCTGGCTAAAATAACTTAGGCCTACACAATACACACACATAGATATAAAGGGGATGTCCACTTACTGTTTTTCTGGTCCCAAACGTTCATTTTTAATTAAGCTTTGTTAAGATTTATTTCAAAGCGGTCTCACTAGCCAAACCCTTTATTGTTAGGCTTGGCTACTTGGCGAACGCATTGGGCAGGACAAAACAACTGCCTTCATTGAGAGGAAGGGAGGATTATGCACCGTTTTTAATCAAATGAAACCAAATGAGAAAACATATCCTCTCTTCTTCCATGAGTATAAGGGTCACAGCTGGATAGGTTGCGCTTCCGCTCACAAAATCCTTGCCATTACCAACCGTGTTACCGCAAAGACCGGCTTTTCATTGGTCTTAAGTCTCCCGATATGCGCTGCACGAAATTGTCACTTTTGCGCTTGTTTTCAAGGGCACGCCTAAAATATTAACACAGCGCAAGCGATCTGATATTAGACTGATGCGTTGCTGAACCTGGCACATGGGGTGGAAAACGCCAAAGCGACAGTTTTTACATGCTGAATTTGTGCGTTTGGCACTTGTGCCGCGTAGCTCCAGCCGAAAATAGAGCTTATTCTCTTTTGATAGGTTTGCTCCCTGTGAAAAGGAAATGATATGACCTCATGGCATCTTGTCAATATACATGGCTTTCATTTGTTTACCATAGTGAGAGGAACATGCACTGGCCACATGTGTAAACCTCAAGAATATTGGAATGAATAGCAACGTGAATGCATTAAAGGGATAGTTCATCCAAATTACAAAATGACATTGGTTTTCTTACTCTGTAAGTAGTCTATGGACAAGTTAAGACAGCAATCCATGCTTTGGTTTTGTTTATTTGGCCACTGTCTCCAAATGCTAACTTTTTAGCATTCATGTCATAATTACAATATGTCGTTGGGGTGAACTATCCCTTTAAACTGAAAAATATACTTTTATATAGTTTTTTATTAAATATCAGACTATTTCATACTGCCTTTGACAACCTAAGATTATATTTTCATCATCTGTAAGGTTCTACAGACAACAGGGTTGGGGTCAATTTTTTATTGAATTGGAATTTGAGTTAACTTCCCGAATTGACCGACTTCAATTCGAATTGACCGACTTCAATTCGAATTGACCGACTTCAATTCGAATTGACCTCAACCCTGACAGACAAACACTCCGCTGGACATAGTCATGGTTACAACACACCATCCATATGCATTAAAGCATATGGAACCAGCTGCACATTGGTACTAAGGATGTTGATTCAATTGCACTTCAATATTGATTATCAAGCCAATATTCAATTCCATAATTACTTCAAATCAAGAATCATGTACATTTTCTGAAAAGTGTTGGTCTAGAAAGTATGATGAATTTTTAAAACTTTAAAACAATTTTACACACTTTACATAATGTGATACTGCAAATATCAATGCAAAACCTTTGTAAAACATGATAATACGCTCTTGTAGATTGGTATGTTAGAGGTTGAAACTCTAATAAAACACTGCAGAGGAAATGTTGCATGTTACATTATTTCAAAGCTATGTTTTATTGGCAGTGTTATGAACATGTTTTCAGTACATAGGATAGTATTATTAAATATGTTAATTCTGCTTGCTGGGGATGAGGAGGCTTTAAAAGTGTGTAATGTTTAGACAAACCTCACTCTCAAGTTCTGAACTCATTGGAACAGCTTTTTATCAAGAATGTGGGGCATTACCAAATTATTTCTTTGTACATTGGTTTGTTTTTCCGATTGTTTAGCTTTTCCTCCTTTGAATCCTCTTTATATCTACACAATACACTGATTATACAAAACATTAAGAACACCTACCTAATATTGAGTTGCACCTCCTCCCTTTCTTCCTCAGAACAGCCTCGATTTGTCGGGCCATGGACTCTCCAAGGTGTCGAAAGCGTTCCACAGGGATGCTGACCCATGTTGACTCTAATGCTTACCACAGTTGTCAAGTTGTCTGGATGTCCTTTGGGTGGTGGAGCATTCTTGACACACTCAGGAAATTGTTCAGCGTTAAAAACAGTAGCGTTGCAGTTCTTGACACAAACCAGTGTGCCTGGCACCTTCTACCATACCCAGTTCAAAGGCGCTTAAGTATTTTGTCTTGCCCATTCACCCTCTGAATGGCACATATACACAATCCAAGTCTCAAATGTATCAAAGCTTAAAAATCCTTCTTTAACCTGTCTCCTCCCCTATCATCTACATTGATTGAAGTGGATTGAACAAGTGACATCAATAAGGGATCATAGCTTTCACCTTGTCAGTCTATGTCATGGAAAGAGCAGGTGTCCTTAATGTTTTGTATACTCAGTGTAGATTACCTCATGGTAAACTGCAGACCCTTTTATCTACCAAAATAATCTACACCCCGCTCCATAATGTTTTGTCGGCCGATTCTTGAATCAAACTAAAGCTGTATTTGAATTTTATTTTCAAGTGTTGAGATACTCAGTTTATAGCTCATATTTTCTGTAACGTGAAAACTGTTACGTACTGACATTGTAGATGAATGAAATTAATAAAGTTGCAATATTTTTCACATGGCCTGTCTTGATTAGTCTATTTTTATCCCCACATAATTTTATTGGGTACTAGGGGTGGGTTATAGGTTTCACACACTCAAACACAAACATGACAGATTAACATGCCAGACAAAAAACATCCAGGACAAACTCAACCTGATGGGCACACATTTCTCTGTTGATGACATCTAAACAATGATAAAGTAACCATCCTCATGGTTTTATTATTTTGAAGTTCATTGAATGCCAACCATTTCAATTCACGGCATTTTTTCCCCCAGCACCCTTTAAGAATGCTTGCACTTATTTTTCTCTCAGAACTTCAAATTCTCATTGATGTGAGCAGGCGGTTTCTCCAACAGGAAGATGATGTCTACCTACCTCGCTCATTAGTAGTATTTCAAAGTGTAAACAATCCAAAGACAGTATTTTTACATTGCTGTAAAACAATATCTCAGTTTGTTATGCCCCATGGGATCCTTGTTATTCATCAGTAAATATAATCCAACCACTGTCTGAACAGGGCACTTCCTTATTTGGCTTAATTTGGATAGGCTAAGAGAACTATAACAGAAAAGTACATTTCAAACATATGATTGCTTGTAGATTGAGTACATTTTGTTTGGGATCTTTTGATAGGTGGTTGTATGGTTTCAAAGTAGCCCTGTATAGATAACAGTACACATGATAAAGTTTATATGGCAGGGAATAACTCTGGGTTTTCAGTGAATTTATGTAAATCACGAGGCTCATTTGAATTTCCTGCAGCACAGGAATATTCTTTCGGCGACAACAGAGTGATCAAATTAGGATAGGATCTGTACTTGGTCCCACTTTGTACAATCATCAAACTCAAGGATCGCTCAGTGATGTGTAGGACATCCATGCATGTACCACAACATATCACCAGATGGCAGAATTATCAAACTAATCAGTTTGCCCACAATACGGACCCCAAACTGACCACCAGACGCAACCATTTTTCTATGTAGTTTGTCTTCGTGGAGTTTGCAATTTAAACCAAATCATTAAGCATCCGCTCAGCAACGCAGATGCTCGCGAGCAGTGTGGTTAAAATGACTTATTAACATATACTGGTTAAATTATTTTGCAATGCTATCACAACCAACGTTGCCGGTTTGGGGTCCGTGTAGGATATCATGTGAACCAAAAGGCATGTAAACTATGATTTCTGTATGCTCTTATAGTTGCTCTTCCAGGTGATGTACAGTTGGACTATGTGTGCCCATGCTCCCTTATCAGAGCTCCTTAGCCTGTTGTATTAATTCCTCGTTATTTTTGTCAATGTAGAAACTGTCAACCATACATGCAGCACTTTATGACATGGAACCCTCCTAGTCAGAATATGAAGTGTAGTGTACATTTAATTTCAAGTTACTATATCCAAGAGTGAGATTAAAATCTCTCTTGGGGTCCAAGATATATGGAGTACAAAACCTGCCGTAATTAGAAATAAAAACATAAATAAATGCGCACATAAATAGATAAATACATGAATAAATAAATGCACATGTAAATATGTACATTACTTTTTCTTCATTTATTTATTTCTGTATTCTTCCTCCAATATGATAACGAGGGGGTGTCAAGCAAACGTATGTAGGTGGTATCTAACACAAAAGTGGTTGATCAACGCAGCAGTGCGTTGCTCGATTGCATGTGCCGATGGTGCGCTCAGTGCGACATAAGTGTTCAAGTGTTTCACATTAGCACCTCTCAAACAATAACGTATCAATATCATATATGTCACTTTTTTATTCAACATTGGAAATTGGAGATAAAATAGATTACATGCTGCTGTGCGGCAAACGCACCACAAAAACACAAAAATATAAAATAGAACATTACAATAAGGCACCGGACTACAGCTGTATAGTTTTGAACCTTAAAGAAGAAGGAGTCGACCGGGATTGGTGAGTAGAATGTCAAGTTTGCCAGAAAAGCATGGTAAGCTAACGTTACTGAGTGAGTGTCACACTAGCTAGCATGGCTACATCTGATGAAGTTGAGTTGGCCAGCTAGCTGGCTGCATTTTACAGACAGATTCTGTTTTACAGGATCGTGATGTGTGTCAGAAGCAATGCATGTTAACTAGCTAAGTCAGTTAGAGCACATTAGCTAGCTAATAATTTTGTTGTCATGATGGAATAAATCACATATGTAAAGCTAGCCAAATATGGATTAGCCAAATAGTGGAATGTGCTGTTCGCTTTAGCAGTTGTTAGTGAGATGAGACGTGGTGCAATAATATAAATAATAGCTTAGCTATAAATTCACATTTATGCCATGTAATTTGTTGTAGCCGATATCACAAAATGGCATGCAAACTTTTAATCAACTCTTTTTGTCATTCACAGACATGAATGTGAAGTAGGCAAACTGATACAAGAATCCTAAATACAGTTACTATTTTATTTTGTTATGAATACAGGCACCTTTTCATTTTGTTAACCTCTGCAGGTTTGTCATCTGATTTCTTGGAGCCTGGTGGAGATAGTGTCACGTTCCTGACCTGTTTTCTGTTATTTTTATGTGTTAGTCGGACAGGACGTGAGTTTGGGTGGGCAGTCTATGTTATGTGTTTCTATGTTGGTTTTGGGTGACCTGATATGGTTCTCAATTAGAGGCAGGTGGTTTAACGTTTCCTCTGATTGAGAGCCATATTAAGGTAGGTGGTTTCACATTGTTGGTTGTGGGTGGTTGTTTCCTGTGTCTGTGTTTGTTGCACCATACGGGACTGTATCGTTCTTCGTTCGTTCGTTCGTTCGTCGTCGTTCGTTCGTTCGTTCGTTTGTTTGTTTGTAGTCAGTACTTGTTCGTTCGTTCTTCGTTACATGTAAGTTCGTAGTCCAGGTCTGTCTACTTCGTTTGTTGTTTTGTATTTTGTTCAAGAGTTTTTCGTCTTCGTCTGTTTGTTGTAAATAAATAATATGTCTAACTACAATGCTGCATTTTGGTCGAATCCATGCTCCTCCTCGTCCGAGGAGGAGGAAGATGAAGAAGACCGTTACAGAAACCACCCACCAAACCAGGACCAAGCAGCGTAAGTTTGAGCAGTGGAATACTAAACAGGAATGGACATGTGGAGGACGTGTTAAACGGCAAGGGTTGCTACACATGGGAGGAAATCCTGGCTGGAAGGGATCGCCTCCCATGGGAACAGCTGGAGGCAGTGAGGAGAGCGGAGGCAACCGGAGAGAGGAACCGGAGATATGAAGGTACGCGGCTAGCACGGAAGCCCGTGAAGAAACCCCAAAAATTTATTGGGGGGGCTAAGAGGTAGTGGGCCGAGGGCAGTAGGAGACCTGCGCCCACTTCCCAGCTAACCGTGGAGAGCGGGAGTACGGGCAGACACCGTGTTACGCAGTAGAGCGCACGGTGTCTCCTGTATGTGTTCATAGCCCGGTGCGGGTTATTCCACCTCCCCGCACTGGTAGGGCTAGATTGGGCATTGAGCCAGGTGCCATGAAGCCGGCTCAACGCGTCTGGTCTCCAGTGCGTCTCCTCGGGCCGGCATACATGGCACCAGCCTTACGCATGTGTCCCCGGTTCGCCTACATAGCCCGGTGCGGGTTATTCCACCTCCCGCACTGGTCGGGCGACGGGGAGCATTCAGCCAGGTAAGGTTGGGCAGGCTCAGTGCTCTAGGGAGCCAGTACGCCTGCACGGTCCGGTATTTCCGGCGCTACCTCCCCGCCCCAGCCCAGTACCACCAGTGCCTACACCACGCACCAGGCTTCCAGTGCGTTTCCAGAGCCCTGTTCCTCCTCCACGCACTTTCCCTGTGGTGCGTGTCTCCAGTCCAGTGCCTCCAGTTCCGGCACCACGCATCAAGCCTCCTGTGCGTATCCAGAGCCCTGTACGCACTGTTCCTTCTCCCCGTACTCGCCCTGATGTGTGTGCCCTCAGCCCGGTACCACCAGTGCCAGTACCACGCACCAGGCCTATAGTACGCCTTGAGAGTCCAGTGTGCCCTGTTGTTGCTCCCCGCACTAGCCTGAAGGTGCGTGTCCTTAGCCCGGTGCCTCCAGTTCCGGCACCAAGCACCAGGCCTACAGTGCGCCTCATCCGGCCAGAGCTATCCGTCTGCCCAGCGCCATCTGAGTCATCCGTCTGCCAGCGCCATCTGAGTCATCCGTCTGCCCAGCGCCATCTGAGTCATCCGTCTGCCCAGCGCCGTCTGAGTCACCGTCTGCCAGAGCCGTCTGAGTCATCCGTCTGCCCAGCGCGTCTGAGCCATCCGTCTGCCCAGCGCCGTCTGAGCCATCCGTCTCCCCAGCGCCGTCTGAGCCATCCGTCTGCCCAGCGCCGTCTGAGCGCATCCGTCTGCCAGCGCCGTCTGAGCCTCCGTCTGCCCAGCGCCGTCTGAGCCACCGTCTGTCCCGAGCCATTAGAGACGCCCGTCTGTCCCGAGCCGTCAGAGCCGTTCGTCAGTCAGGAGCCGCTAGAGCCATTCGTCAGTCAGGATCCGCCAGAGCCGCCAACCAGACAGGATCCGCCCCGAGCCGCCAACCAGACAGGATCGCCAGAGCCGCCAACCAGACAGGATCCCCGAGCGCCAACCAGACAGGTCCGCCAGAGCCGCCAACCAGACAGGATCTGCCAGAGCCGCCAACCAGACAGGATCTGCCAGAGCCGCCAACCAGACAGGATCTGCCAGAGCCGCCAACCAGACAGGATCAGCCAGAGCCGCCAACCAGACAGGATCTGCCAGAACGCCAGTGAGCCATGAGCAGCCAGAGCCGCCAGTGATCCATGAGCGTCCAGAGGCCGCCAGCCAGCCATGAGCGTCCTGAGCCGTCAGCCAGCCATGAGCGCCTGAGCCGTCAGCCAGCCATGAGCGTCCTGAGCCGTCAGCCAGCCATGAGCGTCAGAGCCGTCAGCCAGCCATGAGCGTCCAGAGCCGTCAGCCAGCCATGAGCGTCCAGAGCCGTCAGCCAGCCAATGAGCGTCCAGAGCCGTCAGCCAGCCATGAGCGTCCAGAGCCGTCAGCCAGCCATGAGCGTCCAGAGCGTCAGCAGCCATGAGCGTCCAGAGCCGTCAGCCAGCCATGAGCAGCCCCTCAGCCCAGAGCTGCCATTAATCCAGAGCTGTCTCTCTGTCCGGAGCTGCCCTTCAGTCCGGAGCTGCCCTCTATCCTGAGCTACCTCTCTATCCTGAGCTACCTCTCTATCTCTGACCTTACCTCTCTGTCCTGAGCTACCTTATCCCGGTGCTGCCCTTGTCCCGGTGCTGCTCCTTATTTCGATGTTCCCTTTAAATTAAGTGGGTGTAATGGGAGGGTGTCATTCGGAGGGGGAGACGTAAACTGGGATTGACTATGGTGGGGTGGGGACCTCGCCCAGAGCCTGAGCCACCACCGTGGTCAGATGCCCACCCAGACCCTCCCCTAGACTTTTGGTGGTGCGTTCGGAGTACGCACCTTGAGGGGGTTTATGTCACGTTCCTGACCTGTTTTCTGTTATTTTATGTGTTAGTCGGTCAGGACGTGTGTTGGGTGGGCAGTCTATGTTATGTGTTTCTATGTTGGTTTTGGGTGACCTGATATGGTTCTCAATTAGAGGCAGGTGGTTTACGTTTCCTCTGATTGAGAGACCATATAAGGTAGGTGGTTCACATTGTTGGTTGTGGGTGGTGTTTCCTGTGTCTGTGTTTGTTGCACCATACGGGACTGTATCGTTCGTTCGTTTGTTTGTATGTCAGTACTTGTTCTCGTTGGTTCTTCGTTACATGTAAGTTCGTAGTCCAGGTCTGTCTACTTCGTTTGTTGTTTTGTATTTTGTTCAAGAGTTTTTCGTCTTCGTCTGTTTGTTGTAAATAAATAATATGTCTAACTACAATGCTGCATTTTGGTCGAATCCATGCTCCTCCTCGTCCGAGGAGGAGGAAGATGAAGAAGACCGTTACAGATAGATGCAACCATACTACAAGGCTAGACATTTCTCTGCATCCAGGTTGAGGCCTGCTTCCGACAGGAACGTGGAGCACTCTGTGTCAGTAAGTCATGATATTGTTTTCCCTTACATTGCATGATACTATATGAAGAGCTAATACTCCACTCATAACCCCTATGCACCACCTGTCTACTCCTTAGTAACTCTCTGTCAGAGAGACTGTGATTAGAGGGTTAGGCAGGAGGCTCTGGGCCAGTGGCAGGTCAGGGGTGAGGGTTCTCTCTCTTTCTAGCACACTCGCTACCTCTATTCATCTCTCTCCAGGTGATACAGACACCGAATGGTCCAAGGACCTCCAGAGCATTCTGACCAACTACCTGCGATCTCACTAGAGCACAGAGATGTAAGGTACACCCATAATAGTATACTTGATGCACTATATCAGTGGTTCCCAAACTTTTTATAGTCCCGTACCCCTTCAAACATTCAACCTCCAGCTGCATACCCCCTCTAGCACCAGGGTCAGTACACTCTCAAATGTTTTTTTTTGCCATCATTGTAAGCATGCCACACACACACTATACGATACACTTATTAAACATAAGAATGACTGTGAATTTGTGTCACAATGCGCCTCGTGGGAAGTGACAAAGTGCTCTTATAGGACCAGGGCACAAATAATAACATAATAATAATCAATAATTTTGCTCTTTATTTAGCCATCTTACATATAAAACCTTATTTGTTCATCAAAAATTGTGAATAACTTACCACGGGTTAATGAGAAGGGTGTGCTTGAATGGCTGCACATAACTCTGCAATGTTGGGTTGTATTGGAGAGAGTCTCAGTCTTAAATCATTTTCTACACACGTGTACCTGTATTTAGTTTTCATGCTAGTGAGGGCCGAGAATCCACTCTCACATTGGTACGTGGTTGCAAAGGGCATCAGTGTCATAACGCGATTTGCCAAGGAAAGAAACTCAGCGCAGCCCTATCCAGAAATCTGGCAGTGGCTTCTGATTAAATTACATTTTCACAGATCCGCTTGTTGCAATTTCGATGAGGATCTCTTGTTCAGATATCGGTAAGTGGACTGGAGGCAGGGCAAGAAAGGGATAACGGATCCAGTTGTTTGTGTCATCCGTTTCGGGAAAGTACCTGCGTAATTGCGCACCCAGCTCACTCGGGTGCTTCGCTATATCACATTTGACATTGTCCGTAAGCTTGAGTTCATTTGTAAAACAAAAATTCATACATTTGATGGAAAGACCTATGTGTTGTCCTTGTTAAAGCAGACAGAAAAGAGCTCCAACTTCTTAATCATAGCCTCAATTTTGTCCCGCACATTGAATATAGTTGCAGAGAGTCCCTGTAATCCTGGATTCAGATCATTCAGGCGAGAAAAAGCATCCCCCAGATTGACCAGTCGTGTGAGAAACTCGTCATCATGGAAGCGGTCAGCCAAGTGAAAATTATGGTCAGTAAAGAACTTTAAGCTTGTCTCTCAATTCAAAAAAACATGTTTATACTTTGCCCCTTGATAACCAGTGCACTTCTGTATGGTCGCTGACCATATCATTGCACCATGCAGAAAATACCCGAGAGTTCATGGGCCTTGCTTTAACAAAGTCAACAATTTTCACTGTAGTGTCCAAAACGTCTTTAAAGCTGTCAGGCATTCCTTTGAAAGCAAGAGCCTCTCGGTGGATGCCCACACGTTGCCACTCCACTATGTCTCCCTGTCATGGCTTTTGCACCATCAGTACAGATACCAACACATCTGGACCACCAAAGTCCATTTGATGTCACAAGCTGTCCAGTACTTTAAAAATATCCTCTCATGTTGTCCTGGTTTCCAGTGGTTTGCAGAAGAGGATGTCTTCCTTAATAATTAACCCCCCATAAACGTAATGGACATAAACCAGGAGCTGTGCCAGGCCCGCCACGTCTGTTGACTCATCCAGCTGTAACGCATAGAATTCACTGGCTTGTATGCGAAGCAGTAATTGTTTCACAACATCTGCCATGTCACTGATGCGTCGTGAAACAGTGTTGTTGGATGGCATTGTCTGTATAGTTTTTTTTGGGCCTTTTCCCCCAGCATTGTCTCAGCCATATCCGCGGCAGCAGGAAGAATTAAGTCCTCCACAATAGTATGGGGCTTGCCTGTCCTAAGCACTCTTTAGGTCACCATTTAAGATGCTTCTAGACCCCTCTTATTAATTTTAAGCAATTGTTACACAGGCACTTATATGATCTAAATTGATATTGTTTTATGATGATACATCTATCTTTTCATATTTGTGCAAATCTTTCTAAAAGAGAAAATGGACACCATTCAATCTCTGTCACACCCTGATCTGTTTCACCTGTCTTTGTGATTGTCTCCATCCCCCTCCAGATGTTGCCCATCTTCCCCATTATCCCCTGTGTATTTATACCTGTGTTCTCTGTTTTTGTCTTGTTTGTCAAGTCAACCAGCGTTTTTGTTCTGCCTTTTCCAGTCTTTCCTTTTTCGCGCCCTCCTAGTTTTGACCCTTGCCTGTCCTGACTCTGAGCCCGCCTGTCTGCCCACTCTGCCTGCCCCTGACCCTGCCTGCCGTCCAGTACCGTTGCCCCACCTCTGGTTTACTGACCCCTGCCTGCCTTGACCTGTCTATTGCCTGCCCCTGTTGGAATATTAAACCATTGTCTATTCGACGTGTCTGCATCTGGGTCTTACCTTGATTACTGATAGATTTCAATCAACAAAGAGGTAAGACTATGTATGCTATAAGAATATGTTAAAGGCTACTTGTATTGGGTGCAGATGACTGAACTGCTCACTTTTGTGTCTGTGTCTGCAGGTATACTGACGAGGAGGCATACAAAGGTATGCTATGCAGATCACATGTACCATCCTCCTCCCGTACCTCTTCAAAGATAATCCCATAGGCCTCTACATTATGAACAAGGTCTGTGTATGAAAACCATTATCAAAACAGTTTTTTTCATTCACGTTTACCATAAAAACAAAGGTAGGAATACTGTCGTGTGCATGTTTTTTGTTAAATATCTGTATAATAAAAATATTTTGGTTTCACAGACTTCACCCTCCCTACACCGCTGAATATAAAAGGAAGCCTTTTTGATCACCGTGCACTGCAAAATCATTCTGGCTACGGATACGGAGTACATCAACACATTAGCATCAACATGCCAGAGGATATACCCATTGGACTTGGAGCTCTAGATTTTTTTATTATTTTTTTGCCACTGAAATCATAATAAACACTGACAACTAAAATAATGTGTTATTATAAATAATAGGTAGTTAAAATGTTTACCCCAAAAGGTTATTCAAACGGTTCCTAAGAATTTATAGGGGTTCTGTTTCAATTTGAAGAACCCCTAAAGGCTACTCCAGGAACCTTTTATTTTTAGAGTGCAGTATGCTGCAAATACTGCATCTTTAAAAACTGCAGTTACTGCACTTTTACTACAGTTTCAAAACTGCATATTTTTTGTAATGATTGAAGTGCAAAGACATACTCAAGAAACACCCACATCAAACCACACCCCCAAGACAACTCTCATTTGCCAGTCATGGCCACTAGCATTTCTTAATGAGCATTGATGGAAAAACGATGTCCAATCATGAAGCACAGTCACCCTTTAAGGCTAGGGCTGAAATCAAGGTTTTATTGTTAACCTACAAAGCATTGCATGAACTTGCTCCTACTTATCACTCTGATTTGGTCCTGCCGTACTTACCTACACRKACGCTACGGTCACAAGATGCGGGCCTCCTTGTTGTTCCTAGAATTTGTAAGCAAACAGCTGGAGGCAGGGCTTAATCCTATAGAGCTGATTTTTCTAGAAAGGTCTACCGATCCATGTGAGAGATGCAGACTCGGTCTCATCCTATACATTTTGCCATTATTTACAGTTGAAGTCGGAGGTTTACTTACACTTAGGTTGGAGTCATTAAAACTCGTTTTTCAACCACTCCACAAACTTCTTGTTAACAAACTATAGTTTTGGCAAGTCGGTTAGGACATCTACTTTGTGCATGACACAAGTAATTTTTCCAACAATTGTTTACAGACAGATTATTTCACTTATAATTCACTGTATCACAATTCCAGTGGGTCAGAAGTTTACATACACTATGTTGACTGTGCCTTTAAACAGCTTGGAAAATTCCAGAAAATGTACAGTATTTCTCACATGTTGGTATTTTGAGTTTATCTCTATAATTATATTGTTTATATTTGTTTAAGCATTGTTTGTGCATTGCCAGTCAGAGGTGCCAGTAATTTTGGAGCCCACTGTAAACTTCTGACCCACTGGGAATGTGATGAAATAAATAAATCATTCTCTCTACTATTATTCTGACATTTCACAGTCTTAAAATAAAGTGGTGATCCTAACTGACCTAAGACAGGGAATTGTTACTAGGATTAAATGTCAGGAATTGTGAAAAACTGAGTTTAAATGTATTTGGCTAAGGTGTATGTAAACTTTTGACTTCAACTGTATGACAGACTGACCAGGTGAATCCAGGTGAAAGCTATGATTCCTTATTGATGTCACCTGTTAAATCTGCATCAATCAGTGTAGATGAAGAGGAGGTTAAGAAGGATGTTTAAGCCTTGAGACAATTGAGAAATGGTTTGTGTATATGTGCTATTCGGAGGTTGAATGGGCAAGACAAAAGATTGAAGTTCCTTCTGTAAAACAACATTGGAGGCAGCTTATGGAGAGAAATTATCATTAAATTGTCTGGCAACAGCTCTAGTTGACATTCCTGCAGTCAGCATGCCAATTTGCCGCTCCCTCAAAACATCTGTGGTATTTTATTGCCCCCAGCACAAGGTGCACCTGTGTAATGATCAAGCTGTTTAATCAGCTTCTTGATATAGCACATCTGTCAGGTGGATGGATTATCTTGGCAAATGAGAAATGCTCACTAACAAGGATGTCAACAAATTTGTGCACAACATTTTTGAGAAATAAGCTATTTGCGCATTTTTTTTWACCTTTATTTAACTAGGCAAGACAGTTAAGAACAAATTCTTATTTTCAATGATGGCCTAGGAACAGTGGGTTAACTGCCTTATTCAGGGGCAGAACAACAGATTTTTACATTGTCAGCTCAGGGATTCGATCTTGCAACCTTTCAGTTACAAGTCCAACGCTCTAACCGCTAGGCTACCTGCTGCCCCATATACATGTGGAACAATTCTGGGATTTTTTGTTTCAGCTCATGAAACATTAAATGTTGCGTTTTATATTTTTGTTCAGTGTACTTGAAATGCCCATTTATCAGCAGGAAAGTAATGCTCATGAGCTCCTAGTATCTGTAATAGGGTGGCAGGTAGCCTAGCGGGTAGCCTGTTGGGCCAGTAAGTAGCAATTTAAGTTCAACAAAGGCTTTCTGTAAAGCAAAAAAAGTGCCTGGTCAACGGAAGTGGCAACAAAATACACAAGTATCGTCCACATACAATTGGCTGTTAGAATTTCTTATAGACAAACCAATATTGTTTATATTGATAGTAAAAAGTACAGGGCCCAAAATTTACTCTTGGGGGACACCTTTAGTAATATCAAGGAAACCTGACTTAACGCCATCAGAAGAAACACATAGTTTCTTGTCTTTCTAGTAGTTTTCATACCAAATGCAGGCTGCCCGACCCTGGCCAATTTCAGACAGTATACACATGAATAATGAACGCTCAAAGGTGTCAAAAGCCTTCGACAGGTCTATAATGCTGCCTTTCTTTCAATGCAATTTACAATGTCATTTAACACCAAAGGAGCAGCAGATTTGGTGCTTTGACCTGGCCTGAAACCAGACTGATAGACACTTTGAAGCTGACAAGATCTAAGCTGAGTGTTGTTTAAAGAGTCAAAGATCGCTAGGCAAGACAGTTTAGAGAACGGGCGATAATTATTCATATCAGAGGGGTCACCACATTTGTGGAGAGGGAGCACATGGGCAGGCTTCCACATCCTAGGGGTAGCACCCGAGATAAATGTCTGGTTAAAAATGTGTCAATAATTCCACAATTACAGGAAAAGAAAGATGCAGCAAGAAAGGATCACGCAAGTCAACCCCAGTGGATTTTTCCCCCATCAATGACAGATTCACTAACTCACTTCTTGCAAATAAAAGGCCTGCAGAGATAAAATGTTGATTCATCTGTTTGAATCCTTAATCCCTAACAAAAAAAAAAATACAATTATAACCTAACTAAAACAGAAGGAATTTGCATTTTGGCGCAGTCCAGGCAGTGCTGAGGGGGATAGTTTGGCCTGCTCTTTGTTCGGGTTCTTGTTGGATGTGGAGGGGGGGAAAAGACACCACTGGACAAGTACTTGTGGGAGCTGTTTGTCAGAAATAGGTCAATAAGTGAGGAGTTTGCTGGATTTTTTTTTTAACGTTAACCCATGTGGGTTTTGAAATCAGTTGAGTCAGGTTAAAGTCAAGACAAATATTCTTGAAATGGTCTGAGGCCGGGGTAAACCAATCTAAGTGAAGAAATCCACCAAGACGACTAATTCAGTTGACAGAAAAGGTTTTAAATACTCAGAAATAGTGTGGATCTTTTTCAGCAGTTCACGGAGAGCCTCCACAGTGTCTTCCTTAATCTTTGCACCCACACTCTCCTTAACCCTCTCAATTTCCCTCTACATCTCTCCTCCAGCCCTTTTGCTCCAATGAATATGTGAAGGTTGAGGTGTGGGTGCTGATTTGAGAAATCCCAGGTTAGGTACTGGGAAGCAAAAAAAGTAACATTATCCTATGAACAATACCAAAGATCTATTCTGTTCGGTCCAGTTTAGTTTAGTCTGGACCAATGGTTATAATAAATGGTTCTTCAGTTCAGAACATGTTTATTTTTGTCCACTTGTCATTAGCTTGTGATATCATGACATGGACCTTGTCCCCTGTTGTTCTATAAGAAGTCCTCCTCACAAGTGCAGTAAATTCCTGTATCGGTGTTGGTACAGAGAAAGAATGTTGTTTCCATGTATTTACGTGTTCTGTTCTCTACTCCCCAGGGCTCTTGACCTCAGCGAAGCTCCAAGGCCACTTAAGTGAGGCTGCAGACATGTTGTCTCCTGTATAACAGGGTCTATCCTCCAACTGATGTGAACTCTGGTTAGCTTCAATTAATAAGGAGATAGCATGGAGCATATCTAATGCTGCCTTCACAGCTCTACACTCCTGCCTCGTCCTCTGGAGATGAAGGAGACCTTTAAACGACCAACGGCTCTCTTGGACGAGGAAGAGGCAGATACTATCTTTAATCTTACCTGACTGATGCGTGAATGGAGACAAGTCATAGATACAGTATACATAAATACGTGATTTTTAAGATAGAATAAATAGTACTTTATTAGTCCAGCTCTTATGAGATGGAAATACTTCTTCTGCTCTGCGCCCACAACACGTACATAATGGGATGAAATGTATTGTATGTTATGAATATGTTTGAGTTCAACACCAACACATTCTTTCTTCTGAGGATATTCCAACATTTTGGCTACAGAAGGCACACAGTTGGAAAATAGCTTCAAAACAACGTGTAAACAAAGCGGCCATTTGAGAAACAGTCCTAATGAAACATCCATACTAGGTGTATGAAAACCCAGGTTTTCAGCTGTACGGGTCTTAGATACATTACTCGAAGAGATTTGTGGGCCAAACTTTGTGTTCGTTTTCCATTTCAAAACTTGATAGAGACGGATTTCCTTAATGTAACAGAACCTGTGAAAGCTTGGGATGCCTATTTGGTGTACTTTTTACAAACTATACTTAAAAGACAAGCCTCTGTCTTGATAAGGTACCAACAAGCTGAAATGCCTCAGAGGCTAAACCCACTGGGCACACACTGGTTGAATCAATGTTGTTTCAATATCATTTCAACTAAATGATGTTGAACTAATGTGAAATAGGTGTTGAATTGACGTCTGTGCCCTCCAGCCCACTGTAAGGCTCTAACATTCTGATATATGTCACATATTGCAGAAAAATTATTTGTATCTTCTCTAATATCAAGGTAACAGTCTTGAAGGAAGCACTTTGCTTTCCTGACTTGTAAATACACTTACAGGGGTAGGCATTTCTACCCGAAAAGAGATGCAGGCTTTCATTTTATACATTTTTTCAAAACTATTGATTATGCGTAAAATTAGACGTGTTACTGCTTAGCTGAAACAAAAGCTTTCACTCACACTGGCCCTCTCCAGGTAAGATTGCCCACCCCTAGTTAAGTGTGACATTTTCACAGATCTTCCTATACAATAGGGAATAGACTATTTATTATGACAAAGATGTAAATATTTATGTAAACTGTTGAGCYTATGATCCTTTTTACCCTCCTAGAAGATAAGCGCATTCCGTAAAGGGCAATAGAAGTGATAGGGTGCAATGTAATTGTTGCTCCGGCACCCCAGGCACATGTTTGTCATGTTCCAGAATTGATGTTTCATAAATCATCTGTGTTACCCACTAGCTTATAAGCTCAGTCTGTCAGCTCGCAATCTGTCGCTCCGGCCCACTGTCGCACAGCTTTTCATTAGACAGGATGGCAAAAGTATGTCAAGGAGGAACCAGCAGCGGAGCTGTCATTACTGAGACCATGAACGCACAACTGGCAGTCGTGTTGCTTTTGGAGAAATATTGCCCGTTGTCTTGTTAAATGGAGGGCATCTGTTGGCGACACCGGAGCATTGCTCACAGAAACGGAAATTAAACTAAGATGGATTTCCTTTGCCACCACAGACTTTCCTTTTCTGTCCCGTTTATTGAGTCACTGTGTAATATATATGTTAATTTATTTAATTCATCCCTTCAGGGTAATTTCTCCTCCCTGTGCATGTTTAGGTATTATAGAGCTGTGTGTATGCTTGGCAGAATTAGTTTTTTGGGAGGAGGGATTTTCGGCTACTGTAGTGCTTCTCAGTGTTACATGTAATTACAGGTAATGTGGCAGTGATGTGTAAAAAAAAAAGACCAATTTCAGCAGCATGGCTTGGCCTGATTATGCAGTGATGTTTTACTCACTCAACAGACGCTGCTGAGTTGGATATCGCTACAAACAAAAAAGCTAGCTAACGAGCTGTAGCCTGTCTCCCTGGAGAAACCAAATTATTTTCCGGTGATATCAGCACGGAGATGACGCAGACACACTTTTTCTATTTTTGGGGGGGAAATCATGTATTTTTCTATTCCAAGGCGTCACATGGAAGTCTTTGTGTGTAAAGCAGTACCTTGGAGATTTGTTGAGTAACTTTTCAAAGGTATGTTTTGAGGCGCGTCTCAGTAGGGAATGCAAAGTGATTTATGGAGCTGTAACTCCATGCTTTAGTAATACATCATGAACTTGGAAAACATAAGAAAAACACTCCCTCAAAAGTAATGGACATCAAAATGCTTTTGGATATGTACGTAACTCAACCCCTGTAGAAAATAAATCACATCACCACCTCCCCTATCTCTTTATCTACAGTGCCATCAGTAAGGATTCATATCCCTTGACTTATTCCACATTTGGTTGTGTTACAGCCTGAATTCAAAATAGATTAAATAGATTATTTTTCTCACCCATCTACACACAATACCGCATAACGACAAAGTGAAAACATGTTTTTAGAAATGTTTGCAAATGTATTGAAAATGAAATAAAKAAATATCTAATTTACATAAGTGTTTACACACCTTTGCTATGACACTCCAAATTGAGCTCAGGTGTATCCAATTTCCTTTGATAATCCTTGAGTCCACCTGTGGCCAATTCAATTGTTTGGACATGCTTTAGAAAGAAACTTACCTGTCTATATAAAGTTCCATAGTTGACAGTGCATGTCAGAGCAGAAACTATACCATGAAGTCCAAGGAACTGTCCGTAGATCTTCGAGATATAATTGTGATGAGGCATATATCTGGGGAAGGGTATAAAACTATTTCTAGAGTGTTGAAAGTTTCCAAGAGCACAGTGGTCTCCATCATTGGAAAATTGAAAAAATATGGAACTACCCAGACTCTGCCTAGAGCTGGCCATCCGAGCAAACTGAGCAACCGGGCAAGAAGGCCCTTGGTCAGGGAGGTGACCAAGAACCCAATGACCACTCTGACAGAACTACAGAGTTCCTTGGTTGAGATGGGAGAACCTGCCATAAGGACAACAGTCTCTACAGCACTTCATCAATCTGGACATTATGGGAGAGTGGCCAGACGGAAGCCATACCTGAGAAAAAGGCACAAGACAGCAAGCCTGAAGTTTGCAAAAAGGCACATGAAAGACAGATCACAAGACATGCTTTGCTTTTGGCCTGAATACAAAGCATGTCTGAAGAAAACCAGGCACAGCCTATCACCCGTCTAATACCATCCCTACCGTGAAGCAGCTTCATGCTATGGGGATACTTTTCAGTGAAAAAAAGTGAGACTTAAGGATAGAGAGAACAATGAATGGAGCCAAATACAGGCAAATCCTTGTTGAGAACCTGCTTCAGAGTGCAAACGACCTTAGACTGGGGGCGAATATGTGCGTTCCAACAGGACAATGACCCCAAGCATACAGCCAAAGCAACACTGGAATGGCTTCAGAAAAAGTCAAAAGCCTAGCCAATGCTCAGACTTGAATCCAATTGAAAATCTGTGGAAAGACTTGAAATTGCTGTTCACCGACATTCCAAATCTAACTTAACAGAGCTAGATAAAATCTGCAAGGAAGAATGGGAGCAAAATCCCAAATCCAGATATGCAAAGCTGATACAGACATACCCAAGATGACTCAAAGCTGTAATAGCCACCAAAAGCCCTTCTACAAAGTAGTGTCTCAGGGGTGTGAATACTTAGTTGAAGTCAGAAGTTTACATACACCTTAGCCAAATACATAAATACAATACATTAAACTTAGTTTTTCACAATTCCTGACATTTAATCCTAGTAAAAATTCTGTCTTAGGTCAGTTAGGATCACCACTATATTTTAAGCATGCAAAATGTCAGAATAATAGTAGAGAGAATTATTTTTTTCAGCTTTTATTTCTTTCACCACATTCCCAGTGGTTCAAAAGTTTACATACACTCAATTAGTATTTGGTAGCATTGGCTTTAAATTGTTTAACTTGGGTCAAACATTTCATGTAGCCTTCCACAAATGTTCTATATGATTGAGGTCTGGGCTTTGTGATGGCCACTCAAATACCTTGACTTTGTTGTCCTTAAGCCATTTTGCCACAACTTTGGAAGTATGCTTGGGGTCATGTCCATTTGGAAGACCCATTTGTGACCACGCTTTAACTTCCTGATTGATGTCTTGAGATGTTGCTTCAATATATCCATATAATCTTCCTTCCTCATGATGCCATCTATTTTGTGAAGTGCACCAGTCCCTCCTGCAGCAAAGGACCCCCACAACATGATGCTGCCACCCCTGTGCTTCACGGTTGGGATGGTGTTCTTCGGCTTGCAAGCCTCCCCCTTTCTCCTCCAAACATAACGATGGTCATTATGGCCAAACAGTTATATTTTTGTTTCATCAGACCAGAGGACATTTCTCCAAAAAGTACGATCTTTGTCCCCATGTGCAAACCGTAGTCTGGCTTTTTTATGGCGGTTTTGGAGCATTGGCTTCTTCCTTGCTGAGTGGCCTTTCAGGTTATGTCGATATAGGACTCGTTTTACTGTGTATATAGATTATTTTGTACCTGTTTGCTCCAGAATCTTCACACGGTCCTTTGCTGTTGTTCTGGGATTGATTTGCACTTTTCGCACCAAAGTTAGTTCATCTCTAGGAGACAGAACGCGTCTCCTTCCTGAGCAGTATGATGTCTGCGTGGTCTCATGGTGTTTATACTTGTGTACTATTGTTTGTACAGATGAATGTGGTACCTTCAGGTGTTTGGAAATTGCTCCCAAGGTTGAACTTGTGGACTTGTGGAGGTCTACAATTTATTTTCTGAGGTCTTGGTTGATTTCTTTTGATTTTCCCATGATGTCAAGCAAAGAGGCACTGCGTTTGAAATACATCCACAGGTACACCTCCAACTGACTCAAATGATGTCAGTTAGCCTATCAGAAGCTTCTAAAGCCATGACATAATTTTCTGGAATTTTCCAAGCTGTTTAAAGGCACAGTCAACTTAGTGTATGTAAACTTCTGACCCACTGGAATTGTGATACAGTTAATTATAAGTGAAATAATCTGTCTGTAAACAATTGTTGGACAAATTACTTTTGTCATGCACAAAGTAGATGTCCTAACCGACTTGCTAAAATTATAGTTCGTTAACAATAAATTTGTGGAGTGGTTGAAAAAAACTAGTTTTAAATGACTCCAACCTAAGTGTATGTAAGCTTCTGACTTCAACTGTATGTATACTGAACAATTAAGTGTTGGTCTCCTGTTTCATGAGCTGAAATAAAAGATCCCCAAAATGCATACGCACCAACATTTGTTTACATCCCTGTTAGTGAGCATTTCTCCAAGATAATCCATACACCTGACAGGTGTGGCATATAAAGAAGCTGATTAAACAGCATAATCATTACACAGGTGCACCTTGTGCTGAGGGCAATAAACGGCCACTGTAAAATGTGCAATTTTGTCACATAGCACAATGCCAAATATGTCTCAAGTTTTGAGGGAGCGTGCAATTGGCATGCTGATTGCAAGTCTGTCCACCAGAGCTGTTGCAAGCGAATCGAATGTTAATTTCTCTGCCATAAGCCGCCTCCAATGTTGTTTTAGAAAATGTTATATTATGTCTAACGGGCCTCATCCACAGACCACGTGTAACCAGGCCAGACCAGGACCTCTACATCTGGCTTCTTCCCCTGCGGGTTGGTCTGAGACCAGCCACATGGACAGCTGATGAAACGTTGGGTTTGCACAACCAAAGAATTTCTGCACAAACTGTCAGAAACCGTTTCAGGGAAGCTCATCTGCATGTTCATCGTCCTCATTTGGGTCTTGACCTGACTGCAGTTCAACGTCGTAACTGACGATTTTCAGTGGGAAAATGCTCACCTTCAATAGCCACTGGCATGCTGGAGAAATAGGCCATTCATGGATGAATCCCGGTTTCAATTGTAGACGGCGTGTATGGCGTTGTGTGGACGAGCGGTTTGCTGATGTCAAAGTTGTCAACAGAGTGCCCCATGGTGTCGGTGGGCTTATGGTATGGGCAGGAATAAGCTACAAACAATGAACACAATTGCATTTTATTGATTGCAATTTGAATGCACAGAGATACCGTGACGAGAGCCCCATTGTCTTGCCATTCATCCGCCGCCATCACCTCATGTTTCAGCRTGTACACAATTCTCGGAAGCTGAAAATGTCCCAGTTCTTCCATGACTTGCATACTCACTAGACATGTCACCCATTGAGCATGTTTGGGATGCTCTGGATCGACGTGAACCTTTTCCCGCAAATATCCTATACCTTTGCACAGCCTTTAAGAGGAGTGGGACAACATTCCACAGGCCACAATCAACAGCCTGATCAACTTTATGCAAAGGAGGTGTCGCACTGCATGAGGCAAATGGTGGTTACACCAGATACTGACTGGTTTTCTGTGACCAACAGAAGCATATCTGTCTTCCCAGTCATGCGAAATCCATAGATTAGGGCCTAATGAATTTATTTCAATTGACTGATTTCCTTATATGAACTGTAACYAATTAAAATCTTTGAAATTGTTGCATGTTGCGTTTATTTTTCTTCAGTGTAAATGAGAGTTCTGTATTTAATTTTCAATAAATGTGCTAATATATATATATATTTTTTTTTCTTTTTTTTTTTTCTCACTTTGCCATTATGGGGTATTGTGTGTAGATGGGTGAGGTTTTCATTTATTAAATACATTTTGATATCAGGCTGTAACACACCCAAATGTAGAATAAGTCAAAGGGTATGAATACAATCTGAACACACTGTATATCCTCCCCTACCAAGACAGATGTACTGGTCCTCATTGACATACATTTATGCATGCACCACATCAGTTTTCTGTTTGTAACTCTACTCCAGAAACAGTTGAAAAAGTCATACAGTAGAAAGTAGAAATGTAATGTTTTCCCAGGTGCACCGTGACACTGTGTGTGTGTGTGCGTGCGTGTGTGTGTGAACATGTCTGGGCACCCAATGAGACTGTGTTGCTAAGGAGATGGCTCAAGAACTCMATTTTGAACTAAACCAAAGGCATTAGCTGGGTGGGTGTTTTTGGTAGCTTAGCAACAGTAACGGGATTGCTTTGGAAAGGCCATTTGTTCCAGGTGAGGAAACATCTGGTTTTCAACTCTTAGGGCGCTTTCACATATCTTTGTATGATCCGGATCCTAGAGTGTTTGGTACCCTGATCCAAGCTATAAAGCATGTGTGAAACGCAAACGAAACCTGGCTGAAACGAATCCTGGACCTGCGTGAGTAGAGGGTCCAAGATCCAGAACGAGGGTACCAGGTATTGTGATGCAGCAACGTGAGTCGCGTTGGAATATTTTGCACGTTGTGCGTCTCGCAGATCGCATCCCGAAACGGTTGTTTTCAGGACTTGTGGAAGCAAGACACACTTTCTGTAATTCTCACAARCGCTCAGGAAAACCCGAATTTCATATGTGAAAACGCCGTTAGAAAACAATATTTTGCTGTCCTCATGGGAGAACCCTTTGAATATTACTACATGGAACCCAAAAGAGATCTTCACAAAGTTCTCTTATGGGAGCAGCTGAAAAACCCTTTTAGGTTCTAGATAGAGCCTTTTTTTCTAAGRGTGTACTGTACCCGGCCTTGAGTGAGTTCTAGCATTGTTATGCGATGCCACCAGGGGATRTGTTCCTAATATTGGAAGCATCTTGTTAAACAGGACATTGCCACAGGAAACACTACAGAATTATCTCCCTCTCGTGAAACCATCTGCTGGCAGAGAATAAAGTAGCTCTCTGTCATTCCAGATGAACATGTTATGCGTCTGTGAAATGTACCAAACCACAGCATCCAGAAGACAAGGGGTTTGTGTCTGGACAGAAAGGTCTTGATTGAATTGCTGAACACAATTGGTAAACACAAAATATGTTCCTTTGTTTAGGTCATCAATTYAATGATGTAAGGTTGTGGGTTATCTGACAGTCTATTATGCTGATGTATGGGTTGGAAGTGGAGAACATTATTGTACATGCCATTKCCCATTTTGGGTGGAATTTCATATTGAGGTATTGCTTTATGGRGGATAGGGCTGATCCTATACAGTATTTCATAGGCATTAGTGCTGGGTACTGAGCTGACTGCGTGGCCCTACATTTGAATCAATTCCCTGACTCATGCAAGAGAGAAAGAGAAGAACAATGTGATTGTGTGTGGGGGCATAGTTACAATTAAATTAGATCTGTTTAATGCACCTAATATTTCATAATTTTTTWAATGTTTAAAGCACCTAATGTTGGATGCTTAATAACAGCACAGATGTTGGCAGACTAGCAGTGAAAAATTGCAAACAGACAGATGTGAGAAGATAATTCAATATAAAAAAAAGTTAATGTCCTCATTTAGCAAAATACACAATAATACACAATATCAGATGAAGTCCCAGATTTAAAAAAAAACCACTCAACTGATAGGCAAAGGATATGTAAGGGATAAACGCCAACGTTCTGTACATTATCTTGGAAATAATGGACGACGCAGCGGGACGAGGGCGAGCCGAGTTTATTTCGAAGGTAATGTACAGAAAGGAGGCGTTTATCCCACCTATACCAAAGTTGCCAAAGAAAACAATACAAAAGCACACATTTACCAGTAGAAATACAAATTTGTCATTGATATTTTCATTTTTATAAGACCGTTTTAAAAAAGGTAATGGCGCCGKAGGAGATGGCTGCAGTTTACGGTCTCCTAACCACTTATGCTGTTGTGTGTTTTTTCACATTATTTGTAACTTATTTTGTACATAATGTTTCTGCCACCATCTCTTATGACCGAAAAGAGCTTCTAGATACTGTATCAGGACAGCGATTACTCACCTCGTACTGGACAAAGATTTTTTCTTTATTAACGAGTCAGACACTAAGGATTTACTTCAGACACCCGACAAGGCCCACATCCCTGTCACTGGCAAGAGAAAGAGACAGAGATATCGGGGACGTTGGTCGGGGTGCCTTGTAAGGATTCGACGTCGAGTGGGTAATCTGCCTCTACCATCAGTCCTGTTAGCCAACGTACAATCATTGGATAACAAAATAGATGAGCTACGATCATGAATATCCTACCAACGGGACATTAAAAACTGTAATATCTTATGTTTCACTGAGTCGTGGCTGAACGAAGACATGAATAACATACAGCTGGTGGAGATTACGCTGCATCGGAAATATAGAACAGCTGCCTCCGGTAGGACAAGTGGTGGCAGTCTATGCATATTTGTAAACAACAGCTGGTGCACAAAATCTAATATTATGGAAGTCTCTAAGTTTTGCTCGCCTGAGGTAGAGTATCTCATGATATGCCGTAGACAACACTATTTACTAAGAGAGTTTTCATCTATATTTTTCGTAGCTGTCTATTTAACACCACAAACTGATGCTGGCACTAAAACCGCACTCAATGAGCTGTATAAGGCCATAAGAACACAGAAAAACGCTCATCCAGAGGCGGCGCTCCTAGTGGCTGGGGACTTTAATGCAGGGAAACTTAAATCCGTTTTACTTAATTTCAACCAGCATGTTAAATGTGAAACCAGAGGGAAAAAAACTCTAGACCACCTTTACTCCATGCACAGAGACGCATACAAAGCTCACCCTCGCCCTCCATTTGGCAAATCTGACCATAATTCTATCCTCCTGATTTCTGCTTACAAGCTAAAACTAAAACAGGAACCACCAGTGACTCGGTCAATAAAGAAGTGGTCAGATGAAGCAGATGCAAAGCTACAGGACTGTTTTGTTAGCACAAACTGGAATATGTTCTTGGATTCTTCTGATGGCATTGAGGAGTACACCACATCAGTCACTGGCTTCATCAATAAGTGCATCGACGACGTCGTCCCCACAGTCACTGTATGTACATATCCCAACCAGAAGCCATGGATTACAGGCAACATCCRCACTGAGCTAAAGGGCAGAGCTGCCGCTTTCAAAKAGCAGGACTATCCCGGATGCTTATAAAGAACCCTGCTATGCACTCCAACGAACCATCAAACAGGCAAAGTGACAATACAGGACTGATGGAATCGTACTACAATGGCCCCGGCGCTCATTGGATGTGGCAGGGCTTGCAAACAATTACAGACTACAAGGGAAGCACAGCCACGAGCTGCCCAGTGACACGAGCCTACCAGATGAGCTAAATTACTTCTATGCATGCATGAGAGCATCAGCTGTTCCGGACGACTGTGTGATCACGGTCTCCGTAGCCGATGTGAGTAAGACCTTTAAACAGATCAACATTCACAAGGACGCAGGGCCAGACGGATTACCAGGACGTGTTCTATGAGTATGCGCTGACCAACTGACTGAGTCTGTAATACCAACATGTTTCAAGCAGGCCACCATAGTCCCTGTGCCCAAGAACACTAAGGTAACCTGCCTAAATGACTACCGACCCGTATCACTCACGTCTGTACCCATGTAGTGCTTTGAAAGGCTGGTCATGGCTCACATCAACACCATTGTCCTAGAAACCCTAGACCCACTCCAATTTGTATACCACCCCAACAGATCCACAGATGATGTAATCTCAATTGCACTCCACACTGTCCTTTCCCACCTGGACAAAAGGAACACCTACGTGAAAATGCTATTCATTGACTACAGCTCAGTGTTCAACACCATAGTGCCCTCAAAGCTCATCACTAAGCTAAAGACCCTGGGAATAAACACCTCGCTCTGCAACTGGATCCTGGACTTCCTGATGGGCCGCCCCCAGGGTGAAGGGTAGGTAACAACACATCTGCCACGATGATGTGCCCCCGCACATTGACTCTGTACCGATACCCCCTGTATAGCCTCACAACTGTTAATACATTTTTTACTTATCTGTTTGTTACTTAACACTTATTTCCAATTGCACATTTGGGGCCTGCTGGAGGTCATTTTGCAGGGCTCTGGCAGTGCTCCTCCATGCACAAAGGCGGAGGTAGCGGTCCTGCTGTTGGGTTGTTGCCCTCCTACGGCCTCCTCCRCGTCTCCTGATGTACTGGCCTGTCTCCTGGTAGCRCCTCCATGCTCTGGACACTACGCTGACAGACACAGCAAACATTCTTGCCACAGCTCKYATTGATGTGCCATCCTGGATGAGCTGCACTACCTGAGCCACTTGTGTGGGTTGTAGACTCCGTCTCATGCTACCACTAGAGTGAAAGCACCGACAGCATTCAAAAGTGACCAAAACATCAGCCAGGAAGCATAGGAACTGAGAAGTGGTCTGTGGTCACCACCTGCAGAATCACTCCTTTATTGGGGGTGTCTTGCTAATTGCCTATAATTTCCACCTTTTGTCTATTCCATTTGCACAACAGCATGTGAAATTTATTGTCAATCAGTGTTGCTTCCTAAGTGGACAGTTTGATTTCACAGAAGTGTGATTGACTTGGAGTTACATTGTGTTGTTTAAGTGTTCCCTTTATTTTTTTGAGCAGTGTATAATAATGCATCCTGCTTTTATGGGTCAAATTCAGAATTGCATCTTTTGTGTCATCTATAATAATTTTCCATTGCATTTCAAAAGATTCCATCCTCATAAACATTTTTTTTTTATGCGTGTCTTGAATATGACTGAAAACATGATCATGAAGAGGCTATCATACTGAAATGGAATTCACAAATGATATCAAAGGTAGAGAGAGAGGGGGGGGGGAGAGAGAAACTTCAGAAATGGAACAAGTAGTATTCCGGGAAATTACAGGCTCCTTTCAGATCAGACTATCATCATTTGCACAGCATTGTGATCCAATACTAAGTACTTGAAAGGCTTAGAAAAGGTATGAGTATGATGCCTGGAGAGGCAGATTACATTGTGACAATAATGTTTGCTGTAGTATCTGGTCTTTAAAGTATATCTGTGCATACATGTGGAAAAGACATGAGATAAACAGAACACTTGTAAGAAAAACTTGACATTCACACATTACATACGACACAAAATATAGGAATGTTCAGAGTGTGATTTAAAGTGCATAGTGTGTGTAGACACTAACAAATGTGAGATGCTATATGTACCTGAGGGCCAAGTTGAACCACTGTTCTATACTTTCAAAGTGGTAGTACAAGCTGGTTCACTCTTGTGCCTCAAACCTAACACAGTATGTGTCGCTCTTTCCCTCCTATCCAACGATGTGACAGGGGAACACTGGAACAATGGTTTTGATGGTTGACACGCACAGAGCATGTCGTCCTCCATACAATGGACTGGGTTGGGGACTGTGAGCCATTGAGACAACGACTGTGTTCATGGTCCATCGCTCTCCCTGCCAAGTCCAGGATGTACCTGAGACGCACTAGTCTATCCTCCCTGCAATCAGCCTTTGGGAGACCCAAATTGCACCCTAGAACCTTTTGCGCCCTTGTCAAAAGTAGTGCGCTACAAAGGGAATGGGGTGCAATTTGGGACGCAACCCCAATTTGGGACGCAACCTGAAAAGAGCAGCATGTCATTAATGACAGATAAAATTCTCTTTAATACATTCCACCACATCCTGTCTCACCCTATCCACGTGCATATTATCAGCCTAGCTGTGCCAGAGTGGTTGGAATGCGTCCAACAAGCCAGACAGAGGTTCCAAGTCAATCTGCATTTAGCTAGATGTCCTTGTGGCAGTCATATCAAATAGAGACTAACATCATTATCTCCATTATTGTATTGTTATTTAGCCTCGCTTACCAAGTTATAGCAGAATGCCTAGGAAGACTACTTGTTACTAGAGAGATTAGTATGTTGGCATGTGAGATTCCCAAAAGTTGTTCTGCCTGCTTTTGTTTTACCATTCTAAAATGAATTAACTTTTTACTGCAGTGTTCTAAAATAGGGGCACAAAGAACGATTATTGGTAGTCTTAAACAGATCTACTTTGAAACAAGAGTATACACCTCACACACATGGTTATGGGCTTAAAAAAATAAGAAAACTACCATGTCAGGTATAGAGTTGAAATGTATTCCAGTTTGAGTTTGCGTCCCAATATTTCACTTTATATACAACACAGAAGACTGAAATATAACAAAACTTGTTTGACATAGAAACACTGGATTTTCGTCATTAATAAACCCCATAAACAAATCTTTATTGATTATGAAAAATATTAATAAYGTTCCACCCATGAGAMCACAAAGGGGGCGCTTTTGGTCATTGACTGCAGGAAGGGCTACTACATTCTGRAGGAAAAAAAGTGATTTGAAAGCCTACATTTTTGTTTTTTATCAGTGCTTACTCTGTGCAGTGGATATTTTATATTGTCTTAATAGAGGCGAGAAATCCAAGACAGACCTTCACTATCTCAATGGTAATTATTYCAGTTGTTATTTATAGACACCACCATCCCCCCTCCCTTCAGCAGTCTTACTGGCCCTGTGCAAGCAAGATTATATTTTAATTATGGTCGATGGAAAATGGAGAATGTGCTCCTCTGTGGTTGGAATGACTATCGACTTGAATTAAAAAGTGTGGAGAAGAGAAAATGGAACTCTCGAAAAAATAGCGGTTTGTTGTTTTTCATTATTGACTAATTTCTCCTTCCAGACAAACTGAATCATGTTGATTTAGGTCGGAATAATGACTTTGACAGGGGCATACTTAGTTTCAGACTGCTTTTTTTTTAGATCTCACAATCTAATGAATCATAAAATTGTCCCKAGGAACTAAGACTGTGCAATTGGAAAGTGCTGTGTAATCTGAGTTTCAGTTTATTTATTGTTCTGCTCCCCTTACAGGGGAAGTTCAGGAACCATCTAACAAGTTGTAACATCCATAACTTTCCCTTTAATGATAGGTCCACTCTGTTAAAGATAACAACTGGCACCTATTAACATCAACAAAACGCTAAAAACAAAGGCCATTGACATTGACAGTTTTTCAAGACATACTTCTCTGTCTGGGTCCTTGAGTAGAGTAGGGGGAAAGGTCTGCCATGTGAAATACTGGTCTTTATTGTGGCAGCAAGTCAAAAGCTGAGAAGTCCTGAACGGACTATCAAGTCATGAAAAGACTATATACTGTATACTCCTGAGAAATTGTGACTTAGACCACTTGAATTGTAGCTGTTCACTTACTCTTTTTCACATACAGATCTTCTGTCTTTGCCAAGATATCCTAATGAAGATCCTAACAAGACATTTGTTGAGTTCCCTGAAGAATGGAGWGGTTGCTCAGCCACTATCACTCCTTGTGTTCTTATCTTGTGTCAGGCRATATGTGTAGTATATTTCATCTCCTTAACCTTAGTCTGGCACTGTTTCCGTAGCAGATGGGGATCTTTGAAACTCAACTCTCAACTTGAAAAACTAGAAAATAATCAATGGTGACACCTCGTTGCTCATTGACAAAAGGCACAAAGAAAAACAAGAAACTGAGTAAGACGTGAGAAACCATGAGAAACCCATGCAAAATCATGAGAAACCCATGCAAATCATGAAACCCATGAGAAACAATGAAAAAACATGAGAAACCCCGTGCGCAATTGAAGAAGGCCTTTTTATTAATAGCGTGATGAGCAGGAACGCTTCTGGAGAGTGGTCAAGTTTGCGAGGCAGAGGTCCTGGGTTCGAGCCTTAGTATGAGCTGAATCAGGGGGAAGTGGTACTCTCTACGTAAGCCAGTTCCATGAACGTTGATAGCCAAGTTTCATCAACTCCGCAAAAATTTAACGGAATATTTTTKGGGGGTAACTTGGCTCCATCGTCAATAGAATCTGTTCATTTGACCACAAGGTGACCTGTACCTTTGTCTCCTCCACGGACCAGACTCGTCCWCTCTCTTCTGCCATTGTCAATATCAATGATAAGACAATGATCTTGTGCAAATAGCAAGTGTCATGTAGGTGAATGCAAAGATTTTGGTATTCCTCTCTGATTGTTTGTAGAAGGTGCTGGAAGCGTCCTTTGACCTTTAAACCTAGACATCGGCAGACAAATGGTAGACACACATTGGCCCAACACATTTCTCTTTACACTGCACCG
Source organism: Salvelinus sp. IW2-2015 (assembly GCF_002910315.2). NCBI lineage: Eukaryota > Metazoa > Chordata > Actinopteri > Salmoniformes > Salmonidae > Salvelinus > Salvelinus sp. IW2-2015. Next base: position 550,648 of record NC_036862.1, on the reverse strand, counting down.
CTCGGAGGTGGCTATGTGGAGTAGACGCAAGCTTATGGTGGCAAGCTAGGCAAGCTATGGTGGCAAGCTAGGCAAGCTATGGTGGCAAGCTAGGCAAGCTATGGTGGCAAGCTAGGCAAGCTATGGTGGCATCAACACGTGATTCCAAAGTGAGATTTGAAACCAGATTTGCGTCTTTACACAACAAAAATGTGTATACGAGGGTATTCTCGTCAAAACACTTCGTCAGTGTAAAGAAGGACTAATGTTCCTGATTCAACTATTGGTGTTCCAAATTTAAGGTCATTCATTATTTTACTGAAGGCTGTTAGAACTGGGTTGGAATAAACTCCTGCAACACACTGTTGCTCACTATTGCCTGGTCTGGACAGTGTTACCCAGTCCAGCTCTACCCTGACTGGAATGAGCCACATCCATGCATGGCACCAGCCTCTGTCTCTCCAACCGGAACAGAGAAGAGGACAGACATACAGCATTCCCACAAGGGGATCTCTGAMCAACTCATCACAACAACCATGACAACAGCTAGCGCTCCTAACTCAGTTTCCATGACAGGAGGAAATTAACTGACTTGTCCCTCTGTGTATCTGTACCTCGGCTCTGCGTCTTCAACGGCAGCATTATAGATGCCTTCTACAAAGCGATTACCTGAATCAACGTAGCGTTGGCTTACCTGTATACAGAGATGGGCACATTTAATATTAATTACAGTAGAATTAGTTGTATCTTCTTCTTGTGGGTGGACAGGCATGTGATACACTGATATGACAGTAAGATGTCAGAGTCAACCTGTATGTTGAATTATATAGTAGCAAATGCATACTTCCCCTGAGGGGGAACACAGTGAGTGTCTGTGTGTGTCTGTGTGTGTGTGCCTGTGTTGATGTGTAATACAGTAGGTGACAGAGGAACTTAGTTACTCTGTTACCTGCACAAATCTATAGGGCTGATGGACATTTCCACATCTGTCTCTACCCCCAGACCCCACCTTTCTCTCTCTCTTTCTCTCTGACTGTCTCTCCTTCGCTGAGAGTATTGCGCTTGTGGGATTTTGTGACGTCTTTAAAAAAAAAAAAGACAGTCAAGACACAGCCATGAGGACTAGGGCTTACAGAAAGCTTACAGAAATCACGTCAAATTTGCAGTTTCATATGTAAAATAGCTGTGTTCACATATTAAGCTTAAACATCACGTGAAACCTTATTTTCACATGTATTAAGTGTAGAGTTTACATGTTAACACCACATTTTCATATGTGAGAAGACAACATGTTTTCAMCTCGCGAAATTTGCGCTTTCACATGTTAAATCGGATATGCCTTTTCACATGTGAAAAATTTTCTCCTGTGAATATCTCAAGTTCGCATGGGGAATTGCAAGTTGATGTGAAAATCAATCACGTGAAAATCTAATTTGCAGTTTCACATGTAAGAAAACTCCACATGTGAATATCTCACTTTCACACGTGGAATTGCAAGTTCACATGTGGTGCTGAGATAGTGTAGTTCTCGTCACATGTGAAAAGGTGTGATGTTGCAGTAGAAATGTTTCCACATATGGAAYAGCAAATTCTGTAATGCCATTCTGTAAAAAATGTCCCTACCCGAGTATAACAATTCAAGTGAGTTAAAAAATWATGATTTCTTATTTCTGAGCCATCCATTCAGAGTGTGACTGCTGCATGCCTCTCTTCTTCATACATAGGYCAGTGACTGTTGGAAGAAGTTCAGTGAACAACAGAGTAGCTAGCGCTCTACGTCTCCTTCTTTATCCTGTTTAACATGGAAAAATGTACACTGTCAAAGTTAATCAGTTCACTTTTTGTCATTTTAGTGCACAATTTGCTTTCATCTCATTGTCTGAACGCTTCCGAAATACACTGAAAACATGCAAAATACGTAATATGTACAGCTAAAAACAACAGAGGTGGGGACTGAGTCACAGGACATGGACACACAAGTCACAAATTTGATGACTTGATAGAAAAGAAAAGAACTCGAGACTCGGGTATTGACTTGGACTTGWGACTGATGACWTGAAATTGTCTGGCCAGGTTTTGTAACTCATTTTGTGGCACAGAATCTCAGTGGATTACTCTCCACTGAGCCAGAGACAGTACTGCACTTGGAAAAAAACAGATTGGCTAGTAAAACACACACTCGGCCCTCTGATTGGACCAGCAAACTGTCAATCAACATAGATTGGGTGAGCTATCGCAGTGAGGAAGTTTTGGGGGGTTGTGAGTGTGATACATATTTTAATAGGCTACATATAGCCTACCAATTCTATTTTATATTTACACCTTTGCTTATTCGATCAGGTCACAAACATATGGCACTGAGAGCATGCTCTAGTCGGCTGGCCCTCGCTACATATTCGTCGCCAGACCCACTGGCTCCATGTCATCTATAAGTCCATGCTAGGTAAAGCTCCGCCTTATCTCAGTTCACTGGTCACGATAACAACACCCACCCGTAGCACGCGCTCCAGCRGGTATATCTCACTTATCATCCCAAAAGCCAACACCTCATTTGGCCGCMTTTCCTTCCAGTTCTCTGCTGCCTGTTACTCGAACGAATTGCAAAAATCGCTCAAGTTGGAGACTTTTATTTCCCTCAACAACTTTAAACATCTGCTATCTGAGCAGCTAACCGATCGCTGCAGCTGTACATAGTCCATCTGTAAACAGCCCACCCAATTTACCTACCTCATTCCCTTACTGTTTTTATTTATTTACTTTTCTGCTCTTTTGCACACCAGTATCTCTACTTGCACATGATCATCTGATGATTTATCACTCCAGTGTTAATCTGCTAAATTGTAATTATTCGCTCCTATGGCCTATTTATTGCCTACCTCCTCATGCCTTTTGCACACAATGTATATAGACTCATTTCCCCCCCTACTGTGTTATTGACTTGTTTATTGTTTACGCCATGTGTAACTCTGTGTTGTTGTCTGTTCACACTGCTATGCTTTATCTTGGTCAGGTCGCAGTTGTAAATGAGAACTTGTTCTCAACTAGCCTACCTGGTTAAATAAAGGTGAAAGAAAAAAAAAGAAAGAAAATGAGCGGTGGTCGTTTGACCGCGGACCCATCACTGATAATGGAATTTATATGTTTCAATTAATGATTAGAATATTCCACCCTGAAACCATATAATTGTATGAAATTGATTAGAATCATAAAATTATATTCTGATGATGTGTGTAGTTTTAGTCAGAATTAGGTTAAAACAATGTATCTGCATAGTGGAAAAACCCAGACTGTCTGAGCAAGGCGGAGCACAGGATTTGGGGGGGGGAGGCCGAAGAAAGATACCGAGAACAGTTAGACTGTGTTTGAACCTACCTGGCAGGAACTGAGAGAACTTAGGAGGACAGGGAGGATTTCTCAAGGTTTCCCTAATCTCGGGGGAATGGAACTGCCGGCTTGGTAGAAATAAACAGTGGATACAACTCACCTACTGTTCGTGTGTATGTATGTGCGTAGGATATCTACTGTTTGTGTGGAAGTACAGTATATCACAAAAGTGAGTACACCCCTCACATTTTTTTAAATATTTGAGTATATCTTTTCATGTGACAACACTGAAGAAATGACACTTTGCTACAATGTAAAGTAGTGAGTGTACAGCTTGTATAACAGTGTAAATTTGCTGTCCCCTCAAAATAACTCAACACACAGCAATTAATGTCTAAACCGCTGGCAACAAAAGTGAGTACACCCCTAAGTGAAAATGTCCAAATTGGGCCCAATTAGCCATTTTCGCTCCCCGGTGTCATGTGACTCGTTAGTGTTACAAGGTCTCAGGTGTGAATGGGGAGCAGGTGTGTTAAATTTGGTGTCATCACTCTCACACTCCCTCATACTGACTGGTCACTGGAAGTTCAACATGGCACCTCATGGCAAAGAACTCTCTGAGGATCTGAAAAAAATGAATTGTTGCTCTACATAAAGATGGCCTGGGCTATCAGTAGAACACGCCTGACTCTCCTCCACCAGTCATATAAGGAGAATGGTCTAATGACTCCCATCAAAAAGAGAGCTGGCACAAGCAAGTACAGGTTACACCTGAAGCATGAGGACTTGCAGCAAGTTACCAGGACGCCACCCAGGACACAAACACTTTGGTGGAAAGCTGCTGCCATCCCATGTGATAAAAGCATCTTCAAGAAATCAATGACAACACATGTTTTTACAACACATGTTTTTTAATTGAATCCAACATTTAATTAATTAACATTTTTTATTTTAACCTTTATTTAACCAGGTAAAACCCATTGAGGTTAAAAACCTATTTTGCGTGGGTGACCTGGCAAGAAGGCAAAACAGGGAAATACCAGCGTGTCCATAAAACATTACAGAAAAATACAGAATACACACAAAAGACAAAGTGTCACAAGTTAAAGATACAATTGAAGATTAGAAACTTCGGCAGTTGTCACAAACAGTGTTGTCGATCAGAGTATTAAAAACAGGCAAAGACACTAACTCCCCTAACTTTAAAATCTTCTGAAGCATGTTCCAGGATGGGGCATTATGTGAAAAAGGATTATATATATTATTTATTTTTTCTCCCTCACATGCACCACTAATCATAGCATGGAATTTGGCTGTTGGTTTTATCACCTAGCCATCATCACTTAATCAGTTCAACTCATTGGCACTACTTTTGTTGATCTCACATTATTTCTGTATTTTCCAGAGGCTCCACCACAGTCTGGACCTTCACTTCCTGATCACAGGCTACACCAAGTTTACCCCCAACTAGTGCTTCGGCCTCATCAATCAGCTCTTCAGAAAGACCAGAGTGAACACTTTGTCTGAGATTGCTAGTGTTGTGAAGGACAGCACTGTGACGGGTCAACATTCCACAGCTGGTTGGACTGGAGGATGGGACGGTGCTGGTGGAAAGATATGGCTGGCAACAACACCTGACTCCATACTTCAGGCCGCTACCACAGATCAAGCAGTACCAGCACTACAAGTCATTTTGTTCACCCGACCTAGAATACCACACAATTAAATGCCGATGGTATTACCTCCCAAGAGAATTCTCTTCGGTTATAGTCACAGCTGTGTATATTCCCCCTCAAGCCGATACCACGACGGCCCTCAAAGAACTTCACTGGACTTTATGCAGACCGGTGCGCCTTGGTGAAGGGCGTGTATTATTGCAATAATGAAGGTAGTCAATGCACACTCGGAAGTGTGCTTCCGAGAGCTCCACGAGCAGAACTAAGCTACAGCATTTTATATTTAAGACACATCCTCCTGAAAACGTGACAAAGAACAGATGTCTGGAATGGGTCAAAGGTTAGGATTGTTATGAAATTAATGAATAATTCACAGCAGACAGTATCTGATGTGAAGACTGTTCTCAATGTATGGAAAGCAGGGTTTAGCCTGGAAAGCAGGGTTCATAACAGATCTCATCCCTGGTACCTTACACCCACCGACACCAATTCAGTCTATGAAATGCAGGCTCAGTCAGACAGAAGAAATCTCCCTCACATGCACCTCTAATCATAGAATGGAATGTGGCTGTTAGTTTTATCACCTAGCCATCATCACTTAATCAATTGCCAGCCCAAGCARAGGCTCAACTAGTCCCACAGACACAGATGAGAGAATACTCACCAAACTTTAATTGATGCATAAATAGTATTATAACATAATCTTGTAATTTCTCTACCATAACTTGAAGAAACTTTAAAAGTTCTTGAAATGTTCTGGATGGATTGACCTTCATGTCTTAAAGTAATGATGGACTGTCGTTTTTCTTTGCTTATTTGAGCTGTTCTTGCCATAATATGGACCTGATCTTTTACCAAATAGGGATATATTCTGAATACAACCTCTACCTTGTCATAACACAACTGATTGGCTCAAATGCATTAAGAAGGAAAGAAATTCCACAAATTAACAAGACACACCTGTTAATTGAAATGCATTCCAGGTGACTTCCTCATTTTTTAATWAAAAAAAAAGAACCTTTATTTAACTATGCAAGTCAGTTAAGAACAAATTCTTACTTTACAATGACAGCTTACCCCGGCTAAACCCTAACGACGCTATGTGTCGCCCTATGGGACTCCCAGTCACGGCCGGTTACGATACAGTGTGGAATCTAACCAGGGTGTGATAAAAGAGTTTATTAGGTTTAAATATAAATGATTAAATAATTCTACCCGGAAACTTAACCATTAGGGATTAGAGGTTATGTAGCATGGATAAGGAGTAATTAAAAGTATTAAACATAAGTCCAACTAGGTTAGACTGGGAGAGAGACAAATGTGTGTATGCTTAAGAAAACACCTAGAAACAATTAAACTATGGTTGAACCGACCCGGCTATAACTCTGGGAAGATAAGGTAGGACAGGGAACACCCCTCCAGGTTTCCATTATCTGGGGGGGGACTGGAACTGTCAGCTGGGTAGTGAGAAACTGTGGTGAGAATTGTAGAGAAGAAGATAGCTCTCCTAATGTTCGTGTGTATGTATGTGCGTAGGATATCTACTGTTTGTGTGGAAGTATGTGCGCAGCTATAAAATGGATGTCTTTGTATTCTTGACTTTTGAGTGCTCTCGTGAATAAACATTTGACTATTGTAGGCTGGGCCTCTGTCTGTTTTCATTTCAACCAGTATCTTACAAATTCTGGGTTGCAGACTGAGTAGTTAATTGAAGTTCAGTTTATGAACATTGAGAACATACTTCTCTTAACAGGGTGTGTAGTGATGCCTCTAGCACTGAGATGCAGTGCCTTAGACCACTGCGCCACTCAGTAGCCCTCACGAAGCAGGTTGAGAGAATGCCAAGAGTGTGTAAAGCTGTCATAAAGGCAAAGGGTGGCTACTTTGAAGAATCTAAAATCTAAAATATATTTTGAATGTTTAACACTTTTTTGGTGACTACATGATTCCATATGTGTTATTTCATAGTTTTGATGTCTTCACTATTATTCTACAATGTAGAAAATAGTAAAAATAAAGAAAAACCCTGGAATTAGAAGATGCGTCCAAACTTTCGACTGGTAATGTATATACAGTATTTGGGGGTACCACAGGGTTCAATTCTCGGGCCGACTCTTTTCTCTGTATACATCAATGATGTCGCTCTTGCTGCGGGCGATTCCCTGATCCACCTCTACGCAGACAACACCATTCTGTATACTTCTGGCCCTTCCTTGGACAATGTGCTAACTAACCTCCAAATGAGCTTCAATGCCATTACAACACTCCTTCCGTGGCCTCCAACTGCTCTTAAACGCTAGTAAAACCAAATGCATGCTTTTCAACCGTTCGCTGCCCGCACCCGCCCGCCCGACTAGCATCACCACCCTGGACGGTTCCGACCTAGAATATGTGGACAACTATAAATACCTAGGTGTCTGGTTAGACTGTAAGCTCTCCTTCCAGACTCATATYAAACATCTCCAATCCAGACAAGGCTCCGCTGATAGCCAGGTATGGAGTGGTAAGGTGTTGGGACTGCTGTTAGGAGTGTGCTGTTGGGACAGCTTATGTAAGCCCTAACAGATTGTGGGCACCGTTTGTCACCGTTAAAGTGAAATTAATGTATTGTTAGTGCTGTGTTGTGTAGTGGGTTTGCTGGCATGCATCTAAAAAAAAAGGTTTTTGTTTGCCCAACCAAAATGTACATGCTAAAATCGCCACTGGTTCTAAAACTGKTTTTAATAGGATTCCTAGGACCTTTTCTGAGATGCTTTRTGGATACTGTTTTGCATGGATGCAGTGAGGTCAGAAAAGAGAGAGCAGTACATTGACTTGCATTCCTCTCTCCATTTCCCGGCCTCCTTTCTGTTCCTATTAGTACCACTGTTAGCGGACGCCAGGGACTCTATGCTGGAATAGAGGGGGTGGCCACTGGTTCTTTTTCTGGGCTTTTATTWATTGTGTAGGCCAGCACCCTATCTGTGGTCTCTGGAGAGGGTCAGGGGACTCAGTTGATGTTGATAGATGACCACTGGCAACACCAGTGGCGTTACATCAAAAAAMCATTTCCTCTCTGTCAGGCAATGCTCCAGGACCTACTGTCTGTGGAGCAACCACAGAGCCTTGCAGCGCCAACAATTCCCCTCCTGCAGATATGCAATTGTTGCATCATTGTTGCACCATGACATTTCCATTCTGGGTATGACGAGGCATTGGCTTAAAAAAAATATGCTCATAGCACGTGAACAGAGTGAAATATTCTTGATTAGAATATTTAGTACATCAAGTTTCCAAATCAATAATTGAAAAAAGGCATATGTATTTTCAATTACTTCTGAATAAACTAAAATGGAGAAASTATTTATATCAAAAGTGTTTTAATTCAAATCACTTGAATTGAATGACTTCAATTCTAATTGACCTCTGCAATGCATACTGATTTAGAGTTGTCAGCCAATGTATAACAGCTTGATATTCATTTACTACTGTGCTTGGTTGAGGGGTTATGGTTGCTGTGGATGATTGCCAACTTCCCTTTTAGTGTGTCAGGTCAGGTGTCCGGATTAAGCTCTTCCAACAAAGTATTGATTCCTATTTATTGTCTTGACCTATCCTCAGAGATGGGATTTTTATACCACTTAACCGTCTGTGTGCAGATCCAGACCGTGGGTAATTCCCATTAATATCTACTTTCTCCTGACGTGTACACTCCTTCACTACTTTCCACAAATCTAAATGCATTGAATTGGTGGAAGCATGGGGTAGTGGGAGTTTCCACCATATTTCTTACACCAGTTATTTACTTTCATATCAGTGAATGGAATTGAACAAGTGTACACTTTGGGAGGAAGGAGAGATTATTTAGACAGCCCAAGTTAAGGTTTTAAATACCTCCCATACCTGTGGTACTCTTTAGTTCAGTTGATGGAGYATGGTGCTTGCAATGCTGGGATTGTTGGTTCAATTCCCGGTACCACCGAAACAATTTTTTTTATGCATGCATGACTGTAAGCCACTTTGGAAAAAAGTGTCTGCTAAATGCCATATTATATTATATTATATTGGACCGACACTTACTGCCTGTGTGCATATCCAGACCAAGTTAATGCTTGCTTTTTGGGGGGCTTAATCTGTGTAACCTTCGAATAATATTGAATTTTAAACCAATGCTATTTGATTACTCTGCCAAACCAAGTAATCGAAAGGGTAAATTCCTCATTCACTGGGAGTTAATGCATAAGCTGTGTGTGTGTGTGTGTGTGTGTGTGTTGTGTGTGTGTGTGTGTGGTGTGTGTGTGTGTGTGTGTGTGTTGTGTGTGTGTGTGTGTGTGTGTGTGTGTGTGTGTGTGTGTGTGTTGTGTGTGTGTGTTGTGTGTGTTACTCTTAAAGTCTGTTGGGTAACAAAAATATGCATTTTTAAAAATACTACAGTTTCTATAGAATACTACAGTACTTAATATAGAATTCTGTCTTAAGCTGTAGTATACTGTAGAATACTATACTACACAATGTAGTGTCCCTAAATCAAGTGTAGTACTTAGTATAGAATATTGTAGTATACTGTAGAATTCTATAGTAAATACTACAGTAACTTAATCACAAAAAAAACACTGTAATACTATAGAAATGTAGGCAAAAACACTACAGTCTGCAAAAACACACAGAAAAAAGATACATATAACAGTATTTAATTTGCACATACCCTGCCCATTCCCCTTCCCTATATCCCAATTTGTGACACCTGTATGTGATAAAACTTACATGCCAAGTATAGACCATACACACTGAGTACACAAAACATTAAGAACACGATAAAGACTGACCAGGTGAATCCAGGTGAAAGCTATGATCCCTTATTGATGTCACCTGTTAATTCCACTTCAATCAGTGTAGATGAAATGGAGGAGACAGGTTAAAGGATGTCTAAGCCTTGAGACAATTGAGACATGGATTGTGTATGTGTGCAATTCAGAGGGTGAATGGGCACTACAAAAGATTTAAGTGCCTCTGAAGGGGGCATGGTAGTAGGTGCCAGGCGCACCGGTTTGTGTCAAGAACTGCAACGCTGCTGGGTTTTTCACACTCAACAGTTTCCCGTGTGTATCAAGAATGGTCCACCACCCAAAGAACATCCAACCAACTTGACACAACTGTTGGTGGGAAGCAGTGAAATCAACATGGGCCAGCCTCCCTGTGTAAAGCTTTCGACACCTTGTAGAGTGCATACTCAGTATAATGTGCTGCTTATGGTTATAGAAAAGTCCTACCTACCTACTGTACAGGTTATGGAATATTTGCTCTTTTAGTCTTCCTCAAGTAGGTTTCTTTAAGGGTAACCCCCCCACTTCTACAGTAGATATACAAAAGTATGTGGACACCCCTTCAAATTAGTGGATTCGGCTATTTCAGCCATACCCGTTGCTGACAGATGTAAAAACAAATTGAGCAGATAGCAATCTCTAAGGACAAACATCGGCAGTAGAATGGCCTTACTGAAGAGCTCAGTGACTTTCAACGTGGCACTGTCATAGGATGCAACCTTTCCAACAAGTCAGTTCATAAAATGTCTGCCCTGGTCAAATGCAAATGATGTTATTGTGAAGTGCAAATGTCTAGGAGCAAAAACGTCTCAACTGTGAAGTCCACCCCCCAGGTGGCGTTGGGCCAGTAACCGAAAGGTTGCTAGATTGAATCCCTGAGCTGACAAGGTAAAAATCTGTCATTCTGCCCTTGAACAAGGCAGTTAACCCACTGTTCCTAGGCTGTCATTGTAAATAAGAATTTATTCTTAACTGACTTGCTTAGTTAAATAAAGGTTATATATAAATAAATTAAAATATGAAAAGTGGTAGGCCACACAAGCTCACAGAACACTAAAGCGTGCAAAAGTCGTCTGTCCTCGGTTGCAACACTCACTACCGATTTTCCAAAGTGCCTCTGGAAGCAACGTCAGCACAAGAACTGTTCGTCGGAAGCTACATGAAATGGGTTTCCATGGCCGAGCAGCCGCACACAAGCCTAAGGTCACCATGCGCAATGCCAAGGGTCGGCTGGAGTGGTGTAAAGCTCTCCGCCATTGGACTCTGTAGCAGTGGAAACGCGTTGTCTGGAGTGATGAATCCCGCTTCACCCAGACAAATCTGTGATTGGCTGATGCCAGGAAAAYGTGTCGTGGAGAATCGTCTCAGAAATATAACACTCTTACAAGAACTTGTGAATTCAATATACATTTTAATACAAAGTAGCAAAACTGAGCCCTTCCATGGAAGGACCCTATAACAGCGCCGAGCCCCTCCATGGAAAGAGACTAAATTCTCATATTACAGAGTCCTGCCTTTATAGGATTCTGTCTTTGCATAACGTATAGAGTCCCCTCCCTCTATATGAAAATAGCTTCCCTTGACTTTTCTCCATGATTATCTTTTCATCTCAGAGCTTGCTTGTTCACGCCCACTAACGCTCATATCWGCTTTTGGTTAGGTTATATTGATGGTAGAACCCTTTTCACGTCCTAAAAATAATGCATGCATTGCATGCTTATGTTTTACGTGTTAGTCATCAGTTATCTTGCTTCCATCTTTCTTCCTGTATCCTGCTGACCATAGTATGTCCAGCTGTCATAAATGTACGTATGTTCTTGGTTAATGTACTCTTTCAAAAATAGAGTATAGCCTGGGTGTCATCTTCTCTTAATGTGCATGTCCTTGCTACTTCAGCCTGGCAACTAGACCTATTTATATTTAATGCTCAGCTCTCCTTAATGGTTTGCTCCAACAAACACTACCTGCCCGAATGCATAGTGCCAACTGTAACGTTTGGTGGAGGAGGAATAATGGTCTGGGGCTGTTTTTCATGGTTCAGGCTAGGCCCCTTAGTTCCAGTGAAGGGAAATCTTAACGCTACAGCATGACATTCTAGACGATTCTGTGCTTCCAACTTTGTGGCAACAGTTTAGGGAAGGCCCCTTCCTGTTTCAGTATTACAATGCCCCCTTGCACAAAGCAAGGTCCAAACAGAAATGGTTTGCCGAGATCGATGTGGAAGAACTTGACTGGCCTGCACAGAGCCCTGACCTCAACCTCATCGAACACCTTTGGGATGAATTGGAATGGCGACTGCGAGCCAGGGTTAACCGCCCAACATCCCTGCCCGACCTCACTAATGCTCTTGAGGCTGAATGGAAGCAAGTCCCCGCAACAATGTTCCAACATCTAGTGCAAAGCCTTCCTAGAAGGATAGAGGCTGTTATAGCAGCAAAAGGGGGACCAACTCCATATTAATGAACATACTTTTGGTTATGTAGTGTGTCAAATATAATAAAACAAAAACACTTTAGTAAATACTACAGTAATCTCCCCTAAAACACTACACTACATACTACAGTATACGTAGCACAATCCGCAAAAACATTACAGAAAATACTACAGTATACGTAGCACAATCCGCAAAAACACTACAGAAAATACTACAGTATACTACAGTCCGCAAAAACACTACAGTAATTAGTATAGTATATTTAAAAAAATCATACTACAACATGTATACTATAATAAGCTGTAAATACTACAGTAAAGTCATCATAAAACACTACAGTGCATAGTACAGTATTCCTACCATAGTATACACTATAGTATTTTTTTTACGTGTTTAGTACAATTTATCAACTGCAGTAAATAATTGGTTATCTTCTGTGTACAAGATTAGGGTTCAGGACATTAGCAATGTGTTGTCCTTCAGCATCTCAACTGCTAGCCATCCAAAGGTCACATCAGCTTGAATTCTGAAGGCAATGCATTGTGAAAGACATACAGTGTAATGACTCATGTCAGAACGAATRCGTCCAAAATGGCACCCTATTCCCTACATAGTCCACTATTTTTGACCAGACCCCTATGTGCCTTGGTCAAAAGTATTGCACTACTTAGGGTGCCATTTGGGATGAAAACATAGAGAGTAACGGCAGATAATAGAATCTAGGAGAACGATTTTTAGGGGCTTGAGCAATGTCACACCTACTTTACCTGTTTGTCGTGAACTGCATGAATGAGAGAAGAGAAAAGGAGGCAAGGTGGTAACGAAAACATGTATCTGCAGTGAAGATGTGTGCTGTGTGGTGTGTATTACAGGAAAGCCAAAAATACCCTTTAAAAAAAAACAGCAATAAAAATTGCAGTAACTGCAGTCGACAGGTATTTTGGCGCAGTAATTGCAGTATAACTGCAGTGTATTGCTGTTGAACGGCAGTTATAATGCACTCCAACTGCAGTTACACTGCAAAATTACGGCACGAAAAAAACGTGGTGTTATTTTGGATGCAGTATTTACAGCATACTGCAGTTAATAATATACAATAATATAATATACAATAATACATTTTCATCTATATTATTCAACTTATGCTGGGATTAAGACCGTACTCAACRAGCTGTATAAGGCCATAAGCAAACAAGAAAATGCTCATCCAGAAGTGGCGCTCCTAGTGGCCGGGAACTTTAATGCAGGCAAAATTAAGTTTGTTTTACCTCATTTCTACCAGCATGTCACATGTGCAACCAGAGGAAAAAAACTCTAGAGCACCTTTACTTCACACACAGAGACACATAAAAAAAAAGTTTACGTTCAAACGACTCTCCTATGCCTAGTTTACTGAAACAGGTCTGAGAGTCATTTTGATGCCTTTTGGCAAACTCCAAGCGGGCTGTCATGTGCCTTTTACTAAGAACTGGCTTTTGTCTGTCCACTCTACCATAAAGGCCTGATTGGTGGAGTGCTGCAGAGATGGTTGTCCTTCTGGAAGGTTCCCCCATCTCCACAGAGGAACTCCGGAGCTCAGTCAGAGTGACCATCGGGTTCTTGGTCATCTCCCTGACCAAGGCCCATCTCCCCCGATTGCTCAGTTTGGTCGGTCAGCCAGCTTTAGGAAGAGTCTTTGTGGTTCCAAACTTCTTCCATTCAAGAATGATAGAGGCCACTGTGATCTTGGGGACCTTCAATATTGCAGAAATKTTTTGGTACCCTTCCCCAGATCTGTGCCTCAACACAATCCTGTCTCGGAGCTCTATGGTCAATTCCTTTGACATCATGGCTTGGTTTTTGCTCTGATATGCAATGTCAACTGTGGGACCTTATATAGACAGGTGTGTGCTTTTCCAAATCATGTCCAATCAATTTAATTTACCACAGGTGGACTCCAATCAAGTTGTAGCAAAGGGTCTGAATACTTATGTCAATAAGTATTTCATTTTTTTTTTTTTGCAAACATGTCTAAAAACCTGTTTTCACTTTGTCATTATGAGGTATTGTGTGTACAAAAATATATATATATATTTTTAATCCATTTTAGAATAAGGCTGTACTGTAACAAAATGTGGAAAAAGTCAAGGGGTCTGAATACTTTCCAAATGCACTGTATATCTTGATGCTTAGTCACCTTATCCCTATACATATCTACTTCTGTCATTCCAGTATCCCTGCACATTGTAAATATAATATTTATTGTGTGTTTTGTTCTACCTTATGTTATATTTAGTACTACATTGCTCTTGATTACTGCATTGTTGGGTTTAGAGCTAGCAAGAAAGCCATTTCGTTGTACATGTGCACTTGACATTAAAACTTGAAGTCTTGGATATTTTTTCATCACTTTAGTATTTTGATCTGTATGGACAACACCTTGAATTATAGCCTCACTGGGTAGCAGGAGGCTTGTGTTATTGGCTGCTTGGTACCTTAGAATATTAACTTGGCAGTCDTCCAGCTCACATCTCAAACATCTCAGGCTCCATTTTTACAAATGTTTTACTCTGTGACACACCTGTGGTGTGTCACCACCCATGTACAGTATGTCAATTGTCTTGGCTTCACCTCTGGCCTAAAAACAGCCTTGAGTCGGGAGTTATCACACGAAAATCCCCGGGTTCTCATGCCTTATTGCTTAACTTAACTATGACTAAAATGGACAGGATCAGTTGCATATACCTTCTAACGGAGGGCAAGAAACTGGGTTTTCAACGAGATAATCTTCTGAAGAGCTCCTTGGCTCTTTGACAGATTATTTGTGGTTCTACTTTCCAATCAATGTGAATATGATTTATCCTCTTGAGTGTGATTATGTAAGCGCCAAGGTCAAGGCACAATCAGACAAAGTAGTAGAAAGGGTTGGTTCTGTTCTCCTAACAATACGTCATAGATCCTGAAGATCGTTTGCTTGTCTAGCTAGTCCTCTCCATGGCTTTGAAGTAACAATCCATTTGATCTCAACATTTACTTATCCAGATTAGTCTTAATGTGATAAAACTATTTTGCAGGAGAGACCTGGTCCAAGATACTGTAGCAGAACAATATTATATGCCTTTCTATTCTGGGTCCCTCTGCTACTGAAAAACATGCTGGGGAAGTGTACAACCGTATTACCTGTTCAGAGATCAATTATTGTTCTCGCTGGGACACGGTCTTATTATATGTTTACATGAGAGAGAATTTGGGCAGTCTATGATGTCAAGAACCTGATGCATTGTAAAACTGGAGGGTTGTTGTTATTCTTGTTGTTGTTGTTGTGTTGTTGGTGCTGGTTGTTCTTTTGATGGTACTCCATCAGTACGCCAGAGATTTTGTGTGTGTTTGGGTCGGTGGGTGTGTGTGCGGGCACATGTGCCTGCCTTTGTGTGTGCACAAGGAGAGGCTAAGGAGAGTGAGGAGAGGGTGGTGACTATGCTTCTCCCTGTCATTGCCTGGAGAGCAATCCCGCTGATTTATACCTGATTTATACCTCAGCTCCTGGCGCGTGCTACAACACAACACCCGCTGCATGTGAGATGGGCAACAGGGTGCTGTAAATCTGCAGCACATCCACTTACTGTGCTGATGCATGGCTGTCCTCTCTCCTCTCTGCTTAAGGGTCCAGACGTTACTCTCCTCTTTGGTTAATTCATCTAACACTAGATCTACCCCTGGTGTCTTATAATGACCCTTTTGTTGTTGGGATAGAGAGAAGACTGAAACAGCATTTATTTTATTTTTTTCACCTTTATTTAACCAGGTAGGCCAGTTGAGAACAAGTTCTCATTTACAACTGCGACTTGGCCAAGATAAAGCAAAGCAGTGCGACACAAACAACAACACAGAGTTACCCATGGAATAAACAAGAGTACAGGCAATAACAAAGTAGGGAAAAAAAGAAAGTCTATATACAGTGTGTGCAAATGGCGTGAGGAGGTAAGGCAATAGATAGGCCATAGTAGCAAAGTAATTACAATTTAGCAGATTAACACTGGAGTGATAGGTGAGCAGATGATGATGTGCAAGTAGTGATACTGGTGTGCAAAAGAGCAGAAAAGTCAATAAAAACATTATGGGGATGAGGTAGGTAGATTGGGTGGGCTATTTACAGATGGACTATGTACAGCTGCAGCGATCGGTAAGCTGCTCAGATAGCTGATGTTTAAAGTTGGTGAGGGAAATGTAAGTCTCCAGCTTCAGCGATTTTTACAATTAGTTTCAGTCACCGGCAGCAGAGAACTGGAAGGAAAGGCGGCCAAAGGAGGTGTTGGCTTTGGGGATGACCGGTGAGTTATACCTGCTGGAGCGCGTGCTACGGGTGGGTGTTGTTATCGTGACCAGTGAGCTGAGGTAAGGCGGAGCTTTACCTAGCATAGACTTATAGATGACCTGGAGCCAGTGGGTCTGGCGACGAATATGTAGCGAGGGCCAGCCGACTAGAGCATACAGGTCGCAGTGGTGGGTGGTATAAGGGGCTTTGGTAACAAAATGGATGGCAYTGTGATAGACTGCATCCAGTTTGCTGAGTAGAGTATTGGAAGCTATTTTGTAGATGACATCGCCGAAGTCGAGTATCGGTAGGATAGTCAGTTTACTAGGGTAAGTTTGGCGACGTGAGTGAAGGAGGCTTTGTTGCGAAGCATATCGGGTTGAACATGGGACCTCGAGTCCTCTTTAATCGGGGTGGCAGGTAGCCTAGTGGTTAGAGCATTAGACTAGTAACCGAAAGGTTGCAAGATTGAATCCCCGAGCTGACAAGGTACAAATCTGTCGTTCTGCCGCTGAACAAGGTAGGCAACCCACTGTTCCTAGGCCGTCATTTAAAATAAGAATTTGTTCTTAATTGACTTGCCTAGGTAAATAAAGGTAAAATGAAAAATTGCCTTTGTAGTAAATACAGTATTACAGAAAAAGTTACTTGTGCATTTAGGCACAAGAGCTAATACCATATCTTCCTTTTTTTTGTAAATGCAGAACATACACAATAACCTTTTTGAAATTAATTTAGTAACAGTTATAAACAACAGTATGCAACAGTTTCACTAGTTCAGATATGACAACAGCGTACAACCCCCCCCTCCACTAAACGTCGAATTTCAAAGTGTTTAAGGTTAAGTGTAGACATTAACTCCAAATGTTTATGGTTAGGGTTAAGTTTAGGCATTAACTCCGAATTCTTAAGGTTCGGCATTAACGCAACGTTGGCTATACTTGGATGCTATTTACGTGAATCAAAGTAAATTAAGGTGGATAAAAAAAATTGATGTTCTTTACTGCCCACTGCATTCCTGATTGTTTAGCTGAAGGTGTCATTCCCCACGGGGGGACCAGGATGAATATGTATGAACTTTCCAATTTGTAAGTCGCTCTGGATAAGAGCGTCTGCTAAATGACTTAAATGTAAATGTAAATGTAAATGGATAAGAGCGTCTGCTAAATGACTTAAATGTAAAATGTAAATGTGTCCTATAACACTGTGCCAAGTGACAATTTTTTCTGTTGTGGTATTTTCTTACTGTAATATCATATTTGACACGTGGTCAGCTGCTCGACACAAATGTGAACGGTTATTTAACCTCTTGACGCTAGGGGTCAGATTTTTTTAATTTAAAAAAAGAATAACTTTCCCAAGGTAAACAGACTATTTCTCAGGTCCAGATCGTAGAATATGCATATAATTTACAGATTAGGATAGAAAACACTCCAAAGTTTCCAAAACTGTCAAAATATTGTCTGTGAGTATAACAAAACTGATTCTGCAGGCGAAAACCTGAGAAAATCTAACCGGGAAGTGTTTTTTAATTTTTTTTATCTGTGTTTCCTGGCCCGGCTTTCTTCCATTTAAATGGGTAGCAACCAGATTCCTTTTCCAATGGCTTCCTCAGGCTGTGACCAGGCTTTAGACATAGTTTCAGGCTTTTATTTTGAAAAATTAGCGAGATTTTTCAAAAGTAGTCAGGTGTCCTCTGAATAGTTCCTG
This sequence comes from Salvelinus sp. IW2-2015, assembly GCF_002910315.2. NCBI lineage: Eukaryota > Metazoa > Chordata > Actinopteri > Salmoniformes > Salmonidae > Salvelinus > Salvelinus sp. IW2-2015. The sequence continues at coordinate 532,429 of NC_036862.1, read as the reverse complement.
CGCGCGAGTGGGGTAGCTCTCCATTTTCCTTTTCTCTCTTATTGAATAGGTTACGGTCCGGTTGAAATATTATCGATTATGTTTGTTAAAAACAACCTGAGGATTGATTATAAAAAACATTTGACATGTTTCTACGACCATTACGGATACTTTTTGGAATTTTCGTCGAACGGAACGAGGCTTTGGTTTTCTGAACATAACGCGCAACCCAAATGGCGTTTTTTTATTATAAAAGTTATATTTATCGAACAAAAATAACATTTGTTGTGTAACTGGGAGTCTCGTGAGTGCAAACATCCGAAGATTATCAAAGGTAAGCGATTAATTTTATTGCCTTTCTGACTTTCGTTACCAAGCTAACCAAGCTAATATAAGGCTAACTGTTCTAGCATTGATTGATACACTCACAAAAGCTTAGATTGCTTTCGTTGCAAAGCATATTTTAAATTCTGACATGATAGGTGGATTAACAACAAGCTAAGCTGTGTTTTGGTATATTTCACTTGTGATTGCATGATTATAAATATTTTTGTAATATTTTTGAATCTGATACGTTTGGGAATTTTCTCCTGCCTTTCAGCACCGGAACGAGGCTGTAGTTTTCTGAACCTAACGCGCAACCCAAATGGCGTTTTTTTGTTATAAAAGTAATATTTATCGAACAAAAAGAACATTTATTGTGTACTGGGAGTTTCATGAGTGCAAACATCCGAAGATTATCAAAAGGTTAAGCGATTAATTTGATTGCTTTTCTAACTTTCGTGACCATGCTAATTTGGGGCTAGCTGTTCTAGCATTGATTGATACACTCACAAAAGCTTGGATTTCTTTCTCTGTAAAGCATATTTTCAAAATCTGACATGATAGGTGGATTAACAACAAGCTAAGCTGTGTTTTGGTATATTTCACTTGTGATTGCATGATTATAAATATTTTTAGTAATATTTTGCGCCCTGCAATTCAGCGGTTGTTTAGGAAGATGATCCCGTAAAAGGGATCCGTAGCRCAGAGAAGTTAAATCATCTTGGGAAAAGAGGGAGAAAAACTTCATGTGTAGGCATGTCTGAGCATACGTGCCCTGTCTGAGCATAGAAGATGACGCACTAACTCCGAATGCTTAAGGTAAGGGTTAAGGTTTGGGATAGGCTTAAAACAAAAATATAAAAAAACACTTTCTATCGCTGGATTCGAACATGCTAACTTTCAAACCAGATGCAGATGCTTACACCCATCCACCATCCCAGTCTACAATGCCCTAGCAAAGCGCTCACTGTTGCCCCTAGTGGTCGGTTTCAACGTCATCTCCTGACATCCTCAGACATGGATGGACATTGAATACTGACTTGTATCATGGGTGACCTGCTTGAGACTAACTGTGCCTTCCACTGAAGGTGTTGATGATGATTCTGCCCCATAAGACACCCCKGTGTTGGACTTGGTCATGTCAAAGTCTTGTAGATAAGAGAGTGGGGATGGGGGGGATTGCCTGACTAACTGGGTATTGCCTTGGGGCTGGTGAAGCCTCCCATGGGAAGCGGGGACAGGCTCAGGCATTGTCTCTGGGAGGACACTGATGTGAGGTGTCTTCGGTTTCACCTAATTGTGCACCCCTGAGTGCACGTGGTAGAAGCTTGGTGTGTCTGCACGATTCCTTTTTGTTGASAGTCTCTCACCCAGACACCGTCACCAGGGCGTAGTGTGGACAAGGTCTTAGTGTGCCTTCTGTTTTAGTTTTGATTGGTTATCATCGTCCATGAAGGCTGGGAGGTCAGGCCACCCCGGCGCCAGAGGAGGGAAGTGTTGGCACAGTAGGGCAATGTTTTTTGCCTTGAAGGCGCTCAGCAGGGCTGTAGCCACCAGAGAGAGAAGTGAAGCAACACACCAGGAGTGCAAGTTATGGACAGACTATTTAATGGACAGACTATTTCTTAAGGAGCTTTTTTGCCATCTGAACAGCCATCATGCACTCCACTACTGCCTGTGAGGTTAAGGAGAGCAGCATGGCAATCTCGATAAACCTAGAGAAGTAGTCAAACATCTGYCAGGTGGGAGACGTACTTGCCTAAGTGGTTTACCAGGCCCATGAATCGACGCATCTTGGTCACAGTTTGTGGCTCAGACATCTGACTGAGGGCATTGAACCTTGTCTGGGTCAACTCTGACACCGTCCCTGTCGATGATTTGTCAGAGGACCTTGACCTGCTTTTTTGAGAACTCAGCTTGMTGCAGCTGTTCCAGAACTGAGTCGTGTGTCGTGTTGTTCCGGTGTTGCTGCAAACACAAGGGTGTCGTCCATTTGACAGAGGATTCCCTCCAAGTCCTTCCAGGAGCTGGGACATTTCAGGARCTGGGACGTTTTCGGGCAATCTCTTGTTCCGAAGGGGAATCCCTTGAAGCAATAGCAACCAAAAGGAGTGATGGATGTTGTAATAAGCATTGACAGGAGGATCTGCCAAAACCCTGATTGTGCGTCCAGTTTTGTGAAGATCTTTGCGTCTTTTAGTTGACCGAGCATGTGTTCCACACAGGGAAGCATGTGCAGTTCACGGCGAACCTATTTGTTCATGATAGTGAGGTCTACGCTGATCCTCAGGCTCCTATCAGCTGTAGGAACCACCACTATTYCCACTTATTTGAAAAGTCATTASTTTATTACATTGAGTAGCAAGCTACCCCTTGGTCGTTAGGGCAAATCTGGTCTGTGATAGGAGKKKKKKTTTTCACACCTAGCTCGGYTRTTAGACTATTCTTTAGTAAAGGTTGAATAGKCTATTGTTCAGCTATTAGCCCCCCTCCCCAACTTGCAACAAATTGTTGTTGTTCCCATCTCATTYMTTTTCCTCTTCCACGCATCATCATTCTGCGCCTGAGTGGCTCGCTTGTGGGCGTGCTGGCAGGATATGGCAGCATCTTTGGTTGTGCGTCAAGAATTCTGCATACACATTAGCAAGTTTGTATGAAGGTGTGGTTATTCACAGGCAAATTTTTATATGCTATGGAGATACAGTTGTGTCTTTTTGTCGAGAGCAAAACTTTTTTTATTTTCAATCAACAACAAAACTAATTCTGAAAGCAACTTTTTCCGACTTTTTCCGACACACATAGCGGACACCTACGAAGAAGGACAGTGTGATGATGGCATCTAAGGTAAGCAGCACTGGGCGTTCTTCCGCCCAACTTGGGCGTTCTTCCGCCCAACTTCTACATAGCTAGTACTTAGCTCATACGATTCAGTGTTGGTTCATAACATTGTACTATATTACATAGATACATACTGTAGAATGATAAATCATGCAATTATTATTCTCAAGCTAACCAAAAGCATTTAGCTACGAACGCCTGTTCTCGCCATTTTCAGTTGAATTCATCTAACTTTCTTTCATGGCATCTCATAAGCAGGCCATGTCATATTTGTTTCATAGTCGATATA
>NC_036862.1:522269-525982 GCF_002910315.2 Salvelinus sp. IW2-2015 | reverse complement strand
ACGCGGGGAATCCTGTTGTTTGCTCTACAAAAGCCATGTATTTCCAGCTCAAGTCCAGCCAGATGATATGGTTTTAATGAGGCTGGGTTCTGACTACATCAAAATCTCAAAGACAACTGAGGTTCAACGTTTTGACCCCTGCTGAAGTCAGCGTGTTTAAATACTCATCTTTTACTTCGCTCATTAGCACTTTCCACTGCCTCGGATAGCAGAGTGCATGTCTTCACATCAGGGATTCCAGTCTTCCACCACGGGAGAGAGGCCTGAGCGCTCCCCTCAGACCCCACACTTATTTCACATAGGGCAAAAGGGGGTATTGTGATTTGTACACAATGTGTCAATCTTATGCTTTTAAACCACTGTGTGTGTGAGCCCAAAGAATGTATGTGTTCTGATTGCCTGAAAAAAAAGGAGAGATGGTATCGGAAGTGACTAATAACACTATAACTCACCTTATGATTCATTTATTAAGATAGATTAGTGGTTGGACTCGGAGATCCCAAACTATCTGAAAGAGTACAGACCAGGGGCCTTCATTAAAGGCAAAAACGTCTTTTCAAAACGAAATTATAAAGAAACAAAAATCTGTCCTCTGAAATGCTGCTTGAAGACAGTGGGAATGACAAAATGGGCTCCAACCCATGATAGAGCTTGTGGTCCAGTCAATAACAGGGTTATGTTTTTGGAGCCATGAAAACCCAAAATAGGAACATTGGGAGATGCGGAGGAACTGTATGGTCTCACTGTGGTTACCGGAAATCCGTATTTGAATGGGCACAGTGCAATGGTGACTCCACCTATTGAGCAGCCATCCAGTGCCCTGGCATCCATGGGAACCCGAGAGAGGTTGAATGGGAATACCTAGCTCAGAAGCAATAGTAGCTCCATAAAACTTTCATCCACCCCAGAGTCAATAAGCATTCGAGCGACTTAAGTTCGTCACCCTAACAGCATAAGCACAAAGAAAGGTGTGCGGGTGATGGGAATTAGGGAACTCACAGTCTGACTCAAGTACTAGTACCCACCAGAGACAAGGGTTTCCTAACAGGGCAGGAAGCTATGTAATGTCCTGCCCCTCCACAGTAAGAACACAGTTGGAGTTCAGCCTCCGAGAGCATTGCGCAACGATAACCTAGCTCTTCCCAATTGCATGGCTCAGAGAAACAACTCACCCGTCGTAGATAATTCACGAGGGAGCTCGGGTGGCTTCGGATCCTCTCGGGAAAACTGCCTTCGTGAACTTCCGGATTCCGTTCGAAGGTGAACGAGTCATAGCGGATGAACGAGTGTGCCCGAGGCAGACCTCCTCTCACTCCTGCGTTCCCTTAAGCGTCAATCAATTTAATGGTAGGGCGATGAGGGAGTCGAGATCTACCGGCAATTGCCGAGCAGTTTCCATGAAGAAAGGTATCGAAGACAGACTCGGATTACAGGCACTCTCGGCGGCCAACATGCAAAAATCAACTGCGTAGTCTGCCACGCTACGGGAGTTTTGACGTAAATCAAGAAGTTTACTGGCCACCTCTCTCCCGGATACCGGAGACTCAAATACCTTCCTTTACCTCTGCCTGAATTCCTCCAGATGACAACAAAGGGTGGCTTGTTGCTCCCAAACAGCCGTAGCCCAGGAGAGCGCCCTTCCCGACATTAACGTAATATTATACGCTATCTTCGATTTATCCGAAGGGAACGAAGGTGGCTTTAGCTCAAAATAAGTGAGCACTGAGAAAGAAAGCCCCGACAGGTACCAGGATCTCCAGAATATTGCTCCGGAGGAGGTAAGCGGGGTTCTCGGGGAACCGGGGTAGGCTGTACACCTCACCACTAAAATAAAAAAATGTACTGGGAGTTGGGGTCTCTCAGGGATTGCAGACAGCCTATGAGTTAACTCCTTAATTAGCTCCATAGTAGCCATAAACCCTTGGTCGTGGCGTTCTGTCAGAGAACGAAGCCCTTCAGAAGGTTCTGTAACAGCTCCTCATGTCTCCCAATGGTGTCTCTCTGCAGGGAGACAGTGTGGCGAAGCTGGTCCAAGTCTGCTGGGTCTGTCATGGCCAGTTTGTACTATCGTGACACAAGGCGAGACCCAAATGCAGACACAGGAGGCAGATGGTTGGAGTTTAAGATGTTTAATAATCCAAAAAGAGTAGACAAGAGAATGGTCGTGGACAGGCAAAAGGTCAAAACTAGATCAGAGTCCAGGAGGTACAGAGTGGCAGACAGGCTCGTGGTCAAGGCAGGCGGGTACAGAGTCCAGAAAAACAAGCAAGGGTCAACCCGGAGGACTAGAAAAAGGAGAACAGAGGAGGAGAATAGCAAAAAGCAGGAGAACGGGAAAAATGCTGGTTGACTTGGAACATACAAGACGAACTGGCTCAGAGAGACAGGAAACACAGGGGTAAATACACTGGGGAAAACAAGCTGCACCTGGAGGGGGTGAAGACAATAACGAGGACAGGTGAAACAGATCAGGGTGTGACAATCTGACATATCAGAATAGCATTCCCTGACAGACATATTGTGTTCTTTCATCCTTCTGTAAAAAAGCTAACCATTACACTGTCATGAAATAGTGATTACGCCTGTTCTCGCCATTTTCAGTTGAATTCATCTAACTTTCTTTCATGGCATCTCATAAGCAGGCCATGTCATATTTGTTTCATAGTCGATATACAGTATAATCATATTATGACAGTGTAATGGTTAGCTTTTTTTACAGAAGGATGAAAGAACACAATATGTCTGTCAGGGAATGCTATTCTGATATGTCAGATTGTCACACCCTGATCTGTTTTACCTGTACTCGTTATTGTCTCCACCCCCTCCAGGTGCAGCTTGTTTTCCCCAGTGTATTTATCCCTGTGTTTCCTGTCTCTCTGAGCCAGTTCGTCTTGTATGTTCCAAGTCAACCAGCATTTTTCCCGTTCTCCTGCTTTTTGCTATTCTCCTTTTTCTAGTCCTCCCGGGTTTGACCCCTGCCTGTTTTTCTGGACTCTGTACCTGTACCTCGGATCAATCGATAATATATAATATTACGCTAATGTCGGGAAGGGCGCTCTCCTGGGCTACGGCTGTTTGGGAGCAACAATCCACCCTTTGTTGTCATCTGGAGGAATTCATGGCAGAGGTAAAGGAAGGTATTTGAGTCTCCGGTATCCGGGAGAGAGGCGGCCAGTAAACTTCTTGATTTACGTCAAAACTCCAGTGGTGTGGCAGACTACCCAGTTGATTTTTGCACGTTGGCCGCCGAGAGTGCCTGTAATCCAGAGCCTGTCTTCGATACCTTTCTTCATGGATTATCCGAGGTGGTAAAAGATGAGTTAACTGCTCGGCAATTGCCGGTAGATCTCGACTCCCTCATCGCCCTTACCATTAAAATTGATTGACGCTTAAGGGAACGCAGGAGTGAGAGGAGGTCTGACCTCGGGCACACTCGTTCACCCGCTATGACTCGTTCACCTTCGAAGGAATCCGGAAGTTCACGAAGGCAGTTTTCCCGAGAGGATCCGAAGCCACCCGAGCTCCCTCGTGAATTATCTACGACGGGTGAGTTGGATTCTACTGAGCCAATGCAATTGGGAAGAGCTAGGTTATCGTTTGCGCAATGCTCTCGTAGGCTGAACTCCAACTGTTGTCTATACTGTGGAGGGGCAGGACATTACATAGCTTCCTGCCCTGTTAGGAAACCCTTGTCTCTGGTGGGTACTAGTACT
>NC_036862.1:509213-518427 GCF_002910315.2 Salvelinus sp. IW2-2015 | reverse complement strand
CAGACAACAGTTGGAGTTCAGCCTACGAGAGCATTGCGCAAACGATAACCTAGCTCTTCCCAATTGCATGGCTCAGGAGAAACCAACTCACCCGTCGTAGATAATTCACGAGGGAGCTCGGGTGGCTTCGGATCCTCTCGGGAAAACTGCCTTCGTGAACTTCCGGATTCCTTCGAAGGTGAACGAGTCATAGCGGCATGAACGAGTGTCCGAGGCCAGACCTCCTCTCACTCCTGCGTTCCCTTAAGCGTCAATCAATTTAATGGTAAGGGCGATGAGGGAGTCGAGATCTACCGGCAATTGCCGAGCAACATCTTTCCATGAAGAAGAAAGGTATCGAAGACAGACTCCGGATTACAGGCACTCTCGGCGGCCAACATGCAAAAATCAACCGCGTAGTCTGCCACGCTACGGGAGTTTTGACGTAAATCAAGAAAGTTTACTGGCCCCTCTCTCCCGGATACCGGAGACTCAAATACCTTCCTTTACCTCTGCCCTGAATTCCTCCAGATGACACAAAGGGTGGCTTGTTGCTCCCAAACAGCCGTAGCCCAGGAGAGCGCCCTTCCCGACATTAACGTAATATTATACGCTATCTTCGATTTATCCGAAGGGAACGAAGGTGGCTTTAGCTCAAAAATAAGTGAGCACCTGAGAAAGAAAGCCCCGACAGGTACCAGGATCTCCAGAATATTGCTCCGGAGGAGGTAAGCGGGTTCTCGGGGAACCGGGGTAGGCTGTACCACCTCACCACTAAAATAAAAAAATGTACTGGGAGGTTGGGTCTCTCAGGATTGCAGACAGCCTATGAGTTAACTCCTTAATTAGCTCCATTGTAGCCATAAAACCCTTGGTCGTGGCGTTCTGTCAGAGAACGAAGCCCTTCCAGAAGGTTCTGTAACAGCTCCTCATGTCTCCCAATGGTGTCTCTGCAGGGAGACAGTTGTGGCGAAGCTGGTCCAAGTCTGCTGGGTCTGTCATGGCCAGTTTGTACTATCGTGACACAAGGCGAGACCCAAATGCAGACACAGGAGGCAGATGGTTGGAGTTTAAGATGTTTAATAAATCCCAAAAAGAGTAGACAAGAGAATGGTCGTGGACAGGCAAAAGGTCAAAACTAGATCAGAGTCCAGGAGGTACAGAGTGGCAGACAGGCTCGTGGTCAAGCAGGCGGTACAGATCCAGAAAAACAAAGCAAGGGTCAACCCCGGGAGGACTAGAAAAAGGAGAACAGAGGAGGAGAATAGCAAAAAGCAGGAGAACGGGAAAAATGCTGGTTGACTTGGAACATACAAGACGAACTGGCTCAGAGAGACAGGAAACACAGGGGAAATACCTGGCTTATACTATAAAAACAAGCATGCACCGAGGGGGTGAAAGACAATAACGAGGACAGCGAAAACAGATCTAGGTGTCACAATCTTGACATATCAGAATAGCATTCCCTGACAGACATATTGTGTTCTCTTCATCCTTCTGTAAAAAATGCTAACCATTACACTGTCATGAATATGATTTAATATAATCGACTATGAAACAAATATGACATGGCCTGCTTTACTGTGGAGGGGCAGGACATTACATAGCTTCCTGCCCTGTTAGGAAACCCTTGTCTCTGGTGGGTACTAGTACTGTGAGTCAGACTGTGAGTTCCCTAATTCCCATCACCCGCACACCTTTCTTTGTGCTTATGCTGTTAGGGTGACGAACTTAAGTCGCTGCGAATGCTTATTGACTCTGGGGTGGATGAAAGTTTTATGGATGCTACTATTGCTTCTGAGCTAGGTATTCCCATTCAACCTCTCTCGGGTTCCCATGGATGCCAGGGCACTGGATGGCTGCTCAATAGGTGGAGTCATCCATTGCACTGTGCCCATTCAAATACGGATTTCCGGTAACCACAGTGAGACCATACAGTTCCTCCTCATTGCATCTCCCAATGTTCCTATTTTGGGGTTTTCCTGGCTCCAAAAACATAACCCTGTTATTGACTGGACCACAAGCTCTATCATGGGTTGGAGCCCATTTTGTCATTCCCACTGTCTTCAAGCAGCATTTCAGAGGACAGATTTTTGTTTCTTTATAATTTCGTTTTGAAAAGACGTTTTTGCCTTTAATGTAAGGCCCCTGGTCTGTACTCTTTCAGATAGTTTGGGATCTCCGAGTCCAACCACTAATCTATCTCTAATAAATGAATCATAAGGTGAGTTATAGTGTTATTAGTCACTTCCGATACCATCTCTCCTTTTTTTTCAGGCAATCAGAGGACACATAACATTCTTTGGGCTCACACACACAGTGGTTTAAWAGCATAAGATTGACACATTGTGTACAAATCACAATACCCCCTTTTGCCCTATGTGACATAAGTGTGGGGTCTGAGGGGAGCTGCTCAGGCCTCTCTCCCGTGGTGGAAGACTGGAATCCCTGATGTGAAGACATGCACTCTGCTATCCGAGGCAGTGGAAAGTGCTAATGAGCGAAGTAAAAGATGAGTATTTAAACACGCTGACTTCAGCAGGGGGTCAAAACGTTGAACCTCAGTTGTCTTTGAGATTTTGATGTAGTCAGAACCCAGCCTCATTAAAACCATATCATCTGGCTGGACTTGAGCTGGAAATACATGGCTTTTGTAGAGCAAACAACAGTACATGGAATTTGTTATTGTGTGTCTCCATGAATAAGTTATTCTTAATTGAGAAAAGGTGCGCCCAGCGTTAGAAGAGACTTTAAAGCTGTTGGTAGAAGTCAGAGATATATCTTGACTTCTACCGTGAGGATGTGATTATATTCTTCTGGGAGGATAGAACCAATTACTATACCCACAAAGCGAATGATTCCCTATAACAGTGAGCATAAATATACARTTGGGTTTCTTACCCCGTTTATTAGTAGTGTGTCGTTATGTTTGAATGCCACACTGCAGTTAATTAACTGGCTTATTATCTCAAGAGATATGCCTCCTATTACCTCCGTGACAAACAGGGACAAACGCAAACCACTTCAATCAATTACATWGGAGAAAAATACAGCCAGTCTCACATAGAAGGCATAAAATATTTTTTGAGGGAGGGTAAACTGGTCAAAACCAGTTCTCACTTACGAGAGGGTGATGACGAGGACCAATAGAAGACATTTTACTTCCCTTTTTTCTCYCCAATTTCAATCTCGTCTCATCGTTGCAACTCCCCAATGGGCTCGGAAGGCGAAGGTCAAGTCATGCRTCCTCCGAAACATGACCGGCCAAACTGCGATTCTTAACTCCCGACCGCTCACATCCTGTTGAAGTAATATGGCTACAGGTTCATCTGCCTCACCTAAAGCCCATTCTTGTGGGAAGCTGCTATAGACCACCAAGTGATAACAGTCAGCATCTGGATAATATGTGTGAAATGGTCAGCATATATTACTTTCAAACAGGATGTGAGCGGTCGGGATTAAGGAATCGCAGTTTGGGCCGGTCATGTTTCGGAGGACGCATGACTTGACCTTCGCCTTCCGAGCCCATTGGGGAGTTGCAACGATGAGACGAGATTGAAATTGGGAGAAAAAAAGGGAAGTAAAATGTCTTCTATTGGTCCTCGTCATCACCCTCTCATAAGTGAGAACTGGTTTTGACCAGTTTACCCTCCCTCAAAAATATTTTATTGCCTTCTATGTGAGACTGGCTGTATTTTTCTCCAATGTAATTGATTGAAGTGGTTTGCGTTTGTCCCTGTTTGTCACGTAGGTAATAGGAGGCATCTCTCTTGAGATATAAGCCAGTTAATTAACTGCAGTGTGGCATTCAAACATAACGACACACTACTAATAAACGGGGTAAGAAACCCAATTGTATATTTATGCTCACTGTTATGGGAATCATTCGCTTTGTGGTATAGTAATTGGTTCTATCCTCCCAGAAGATATAATCACATCCTCACGGTAGAAGTCAAGATATATCTCTGACTTCTACCAACAGCTTTAAAGTCTCTTCTAACGCTGGGGCACCTTTTCTCAATTAAGAATAACTTATTCATGGAGACACACAATAACAAATTCCATGTACTGTTGTTTGCTCTACAAAAGCCATGTATTTCCAGCTCAAAGTCCAGCCAGATGATATGGTTTTAATGAGGCTGGGTTCTGCATACTCAAAATCTCAAAGACAACTGAGGTTCAACGTTTTGACCCCCTGCTGAAGTCAGCGTGTTTAAATACTCATCTTTTACTTCGCTCTCATAGCACTTTCCACTGCCTCGGATAGCAGAGTGCATGTCTTCACATACGGGATTCCAGTCTTCCACCACGGGAGAGAGGCCTGAGCAGCTCCCCTCAGACCCCACACTTATTCACATAGGGCAAAAGGGGGTATTTGATTTGTACACAATGTGTCAATCTTATGCTTATTAAACCCCTGTGTGTGTGAGCCCAAAGAATGTTATGTGTCCTCTGATTGCCTGAAAAAAAAGGAGAGATGGTATCGGAAGTGACTAATAACACTATAACTCACCTTATGATTCATTTATTAGAGATAGATTAGTGGTTGGCTCGGAGATCCCAAACTATCTGAAAGAGTACAGACCAGGGGCTTACATTAAAGGCAAAAACATTGTCTTTCAAAACGAAATTATAAAGAAACAAAAATCTGTCCTCTGAAATGCTGCTTGAAGACAGTGGGAATGACAAAATGGGCTCCAACCCATGATAGAGCTTGTGGTCCAGTCAATAACAGGGTTTATGTGGAGCCAGGAAAACCCCAAAATAGGAACATTGGGAGATGCAATGAGGAGGAACTGTATGGTCTCACTGTGGTTACCGGAAATCCGTATTTGAATGGCCACAGTGCAATGGATGACTCCACCTATTGAGCAGCCATCCAGTGCCCTGGCATCCATGGGAACCCGAGAGAGGTTGAATGGGAATACCTAGCTCAGAAGCAATAGTAGCATCCATAAAACTTTCATCCACCCCAGAGTCAATAAGCATTCGCGACGACTTAAGTTCGTCACTAACAGCATAAGCACAAAGACAAAGGTGTGCGGGTGATGGAATTAGGGAACTCACAGTCTGACTCATAGTACTGTACACCAGAGACAAGGGTTTCCTAACAGGGCAGGAAGCTATGTAATGTCCTGCCCCTCCACAGTATAGACAACAGTTGGAGTTCAGCCTACGAGAGCATTGCGCAACAGATAACCTAGCCTTTCCAATTGCATTGGCTCAGTAGAATCCAACCTCACCCGTCGTAGATAATTCACGAGGGAGCTCGGGTGGCTTCGGATCCTCTCGGGAAAACTGCCTTCGTGACCTTCCGGATTTCCTTCGAAGGTGAAGAGTATAGCGGGTGAACGAGTGTGCCCGAGGTCAGACCTCCTCTCACTCCTGCGTTCCCTTAAGCGTCAATCAATTTTAATGTAAGGGCGATGAGGAGTCGAGATTCTACCGGCAATTGCCGAGCAGTTAACTCATCTTTTACCACTCGGATAATCCATGAGAGAAAGGTATCGAAGACAGGCTCTGGATTACAGGCACTCTCGGCGGCCAACGTGCAAAAATCAACTGGGTAGTCTGCCACACCACTGGAGTTTTGACGTAAATCAAGAAGTTTACTGGCCGCCTCTCTCCCGGATACCGGAGACTCAAATACTTCCTTTACCTCTGCCATGAATTCCTCCAGATGACAACAAAGGGTGGATTGTTGCTCCCAAACAGCCGTAGCCCAGGAGAGCGCCTTCCCGACATTAGCGTAATATTATATATTATCGATTGATCCGAGGTAGAAGGTCAGAGTCCAGAAAAACAGGCAGGGTCAAACCCGGGAGGACTAGAGAAAAGGAGAATAGCAAAAAGCAGGAGAACGGGAAAAATGCTGGTTGACTTGGAACATACAAGACGAACTGGCTCAGAGAGACAGGAAACACAGGGATAAATACACTGGGGAAAACAAGCTGACCTGGAGGGGGTGGAGACAATAACGAGTACAGGTAAAACAGATCAGGGTGTGACAATCTGACATATCAGAATAGCATTCCCTGACAGACATATTGTGTTCTTTCATCCTTCTGTAAAAAAGCTAACCATTACACTGTCATAATAATGATTACTGTATATCGACTATGAAACAAATATGACATGGCCTGCTTATGAGATGCCATGAAAGAAAGTTAGATGAATTCAACTGAAAATGGCGAGAACAGGCGTTCGTAGCTAAATGCTTTTGGTTAGCTTGAGAATAATAATTGCATGATTTATCATTCTACGGTATGTATGTATGTAATATAGTAGAATGTTATGAACCGACACTGAATCGTAGGAGTTAACTTAGCTATGTAAAAGTTGGACAGAAGAACGCCCAGTGCTGCTTACCTTAGATGCCATCATCAACCTGTCCTTCTTAGTAGGTGTCCGCTATGACTTCCTTGTGTGTCGGAAAAAGTTGCTTTCAGAATAGTTTTTTGTTGATTGAAAATAAAAAAAGTTTTGCTCTCGACAAAAAGACACAAATGTATCTCCATAGCATATAAAAATGTGCCTGTGAAATAACCACACCTTCATACAAACTTGTTTACTGTGTATGCAGAATTCTTGACGCACAACCAAAGATGCTGCCATATCCTGCCAGCACGCCCACAAGCGAGCCACTCAGGCGCAGAATGATGATGCGTGGAAGAGGAAAATAAATGAGATGGGAAACACAACAATTTGTTGCAAGTTGGGGAGGGGGGCTAATAGCTGAACAATAGCCTATTCAACCTTTACTAAAGAATAGTCTAATAACCGAGCTAGGTGTGAAAAAAAAAACTCCTATCACAGACCAGATTTGCCCTAACGACCAAGGGGTAGCTTGCTACTCAATGTAATAAGTAATGACTTTTCAAATAAGTGGGAATAGTGGTGGTTCCTACAGCTGATAGGAACCTGAGGATCAGCGTAGACCTCACTATCATGAACAAATAGGTTCGCCGTGAACTGCACATGCTTCCCTGTGTGGAACACATGCTCGGTCAACTAAAATACGCAAAGATCTTCACAAAACTGGACGCCACATCAGGGTTTGGCAATCCTCCTGTCAATGCTATTACAACATCATCATCAGCTCTCTTTATCATACTTTGGTTGCTATTGCTTCAAGGGATTCCCCTTCGGAACAAGAGATTGCCCGAAAACGTCCCAGCTCCTGAAATGTCCCAGCTCCTGGAAGGACTTGGAGGGAATCCTCTGTCAAATGGACGACACCCTTGTGTTTGCAGCAACACCGGAACAACACGACACACGACTCAGTTCTGGAACAGCTGCATCAAGCTGAGTTCTCAAAAAAGCAGGTCAAGGTCCTCTGACAAATCATCGACAGGGACGGTGTCAGAGTTGACCCAGACAAGGTTCAATGCCCTCAGTCAGATGTCTGAGCCACAAACTGTGACCAAGATGCCGTCGATTCATGGGCCTGGTAAACCACTTAGGCAAGTACGTCTCCCACCTGGCAGATGTTTGACTACTTTCTCTAGGTTTATCGAGATTGCCATGCTGCTCTCCTTAACCTCACAGGCAGTAGTGGAGTGCATGATGGCTGTTCAGATGGCAAAAAAGCTCCTAAGAAATAGTCTGTCCACTTAAATAGTCTGTCCATAACTTGCACTCCTGGTGTGTTGCTCCACTTCTCTCTCTGGTGGCTACAGCCCTGCTGAGCGCCTTCAAGGCATAAACATTGCCCTACTGTGCCAACACCTTCCCTCCTCTGGCGCCGGGGTGGCCTGACCTCCCAGCCTTCATGGACGATGATAACCAATCAAAACTAAAACAGAAGGCACATAAGACCTTGTCCACACTACGCCCTGGTGACGGTGTCTGGGTGAGAGACTCTCAACAAAAAGGAATCGTGCAGACACACCAAGCTTTCACCACGTGCACTCAGGGGTGCACATTAGGTGAAACCGAAGACACCTCACATCAGTGTCCTCCCAGAGACAATGCCTGAGCCTGTCCCCGCTTCCCATGGGAGGCTTCACCAGCCCCAAGGCAATACCCAGTTAGTCAGCGCAATCCCCCCATCCCCACTCTCTTATCTACAAGACTTTGACATGACCAAGTCCAACACCGGGGTGTCTTATGGGGCAGAATCATCATCAACACCTTCAGTGGAAGGCACAGTTAGTCTCAAGCAGGTCACCCATGATACAAGTCAGTATTCAATGTCCATCCATGTCTGAGGATGTCAGGAGATGACGTTGAAACCGACCACTAGGGGCAACAGTGAGCGCTTTGCTAGGGCATTGTAGACTGGGATGGTGGATGGGGTGTAAGCATCTGCATCTGGTTTGAAAGTTAGCATGTTCGAATCCAGCGATAGAAAGTGTTTTTTTTATATTTTTGTTTTAGCCTATCCCAAAACCTTAACCTTACCTTAAGCATTCGGAGTTAGTGCGTCATCTTCTATGCTCAGACAGGGCACGTATGCTCAGACATGCCTACACATGAAGTTTTTCTCCCTCTTTTCCCAAGATGATTTAACTTCTCTGCGCTACGGATCCCTTTTACGGGATCATCTTCCTAAACAACCGCTGAATTGCAGGGCGCAAAATATTACTAAAAATTTTTATAATCATGCAATCACAAGTGAAATATACCAAAACACAGCTTAGCTTGTTGTTAATCCACCTATCATGTCAGATTTTGAAAATATGCTTTACAGAGAAAGAAATCCAAGCTTTTGTGGAGTGTATCAATCAATGCTAGAACAGCTAGCCCCAAATTAGCATGGTCACGAAAGTTAGAAAAGCAATCAAATTAATCGCTTACCTTTGATAATCTCTGGATGTTTGCACTCATGAGACTCCCAGTTACACCAATAAATGTCTTTTTGTTCGATAAATATTACTTTTATAACAAAAAAAACGCATTTGGGTTGCGCGTTATGTTCAGAAAACTACAGCCTCGTTCCGGTGCTGAAAGGCAGGAGAAAATTCCCAAACGTATCAGATTCAAAAATATTACTAAAAATATTTTAATCATGCAATCACAAGTGAAATATACCAAAACACAGCTTAGCTTGTTGTTAATCCACCTATCATGTCAGAATTTTAAAATATGCTTTGCAACGAAAGCAATCTAAGCTTTTGTGAGTGTATCAATCAATGCTAGAACAGTTCCTTATATTAGCTTGGTTAGCTTGGTAACGAAGTCAGAAAGGCAATAAAATTAATCGCTTACCTTTGATAATCTTCGGATGTTTTGC
>NC_036862.1:499811-509188 GCF_002910315.2 Salvelinus sp. IW2-2015 | reverse complement strand
ACTCACACATTTTTTCAACAAGACATATTTCTTCCACTTAACCATGAGAGAGGTAAAAAAAGCACAATTTAACGAGGCGCTCTAACTAAGCGTCCATAGGGACTGTGCAGCAGGCTGAATGTTTGATGTCCCCTAGTTAATATTGTACTGTGGACTTTTTTTAATCCATCCAATATTGATGAAATAAAGCATTCCGAATCCAGAGCTAAAATATTCAACTGAATTTCAACAAGTTTTGGTGTCATCCAAGCAGTTTATTAATGTTCCTAATTTACATTGATACATCTTACTCCTTTTTTTGTGATTTAATATTCATCTTTGGTGCTGAATTCCCAAACAAAAAACCCAATCAGAACTCCAAACAGAGAATCCCAGAGGAATTGTTTGTGCCTCTTCACGACTGTGGTTTGTTGTGTGTGGAGTTGATAGATCCTTAGTGATCTTGTCACTACAGCCCCTCGATGTGAATGGGAGGGGTGCTCGGCCCTCCGTTTCCGATCAGATCCTTTGTCTTGCAGATGTTGAGGGAGAGGTTGTTGTCCTGGCACCACACTGCGCAGGTCATCTCATCGTCGTAGGTAATCAAGCCTACCACCATCGTGTCTTCAGCAAACATAAAGATGGTGTTGGAGTCGAGCGCGGCCACCCAGTCAGGGTGAATACAGGGTACATGGGGGGGGGGGGGACTAAGCACCGAACCCCTGAGGGGCTCCGTGTTGAGGGTTACCGTGGCAGAAGTGTTGTTGTCTACCCTGACCAACTGCAGGAGGCCGTCAGGAAGTCCAGGATCCAGATGCAGAGGGAGGTATTTGTATTTATTATGGATCCCCATTAGCTGCTGCCAAAGCAGCAGCTACTCTTTCCTGGGGTCCAGCAAAATTAAGGCAGTTTATACAATTTTTAAAAACATTACAATACATTCACAGATTTCACAACCACTGTGTGCCCTCAGGCCCCTACTCCATCACTACCACATATCTACAGTACTAAATCCATGTGTATTTGTTAGTGTTTTGTGTTTGTGTGTTGTGTGTGTGTGTGTTGTGTGTGTGTGTGTGTGTGTGTGTGTGTGTGTGTGTGTGTGTGTGTGTGTGTGTGTGTGTGTGTGTGTGTGTGTGTTGTGTGTGTGTGTGTGTTGTTGTGTGTGTGTGTGTGTGTGTGTGTGTGCCAATGTTGTGTTGCTTCACAGTTCCCACTGTTCCATAAGGTGTTTTTAATCAGTTTTTTAAATCAAATTTTACTGCTTGCGTCAATTTCTTGATGTGGAATAGAGTTCCATGTAGTCATGGCTCTATGTAGTACTGTGTGCCTCCCATAGTCTGTTCTGGGACTTGGGGACTGTGAAGAGACCTCTTAGTTTTGTGGGGTATGCATGGGTGTCGCAGCTGTGTGCCAGTAGTTTAGACAGACAGCTCGGTGCATTCACATGTCAATACCTCTCATAAATCAAAGTAGTGATGAAGTCAATCTCTCCTCCACTTTCAGCCAGGAGAGACTGACATGCATGTTATTAATATTAGCTCTCTGTGTACATCCAAGGCCAGCTATGCTGCCCTGTTCTGAGCCAATTGCAATTTTCCTAAGTTCTTTTTTTTGTGGCACCTGACCACACGACTGAACAGTAGTCAAGGTGCGACAAAACTATGATAATGTTGTTAAGAAGGCAGAGCATTGCTTTATTATAGACAGACTCTCCCAATCTTAGCTACTACTGAATCATTATGTTTTGACCATGACAGTTTACAATCTAGGGTTACTTCAAGCAGTTTAGTCATCTCAATTGCTCAATTTTCCACATATTTTTACAAGATTTATTTTGAGGTTTAGGGTTCAGTGAGTGTTTTGTTCCAAATACAATGCTTTTAGTTTTAGAAATATTTAGGGCTAACTTATTCCTTGCCACCCACTCTGAAACTAACTGCAGCTCTTTGTTGAGTGTTGCAGTCATTTCAGTCGCTGTAGTAGCTGACTGTATGGTGTTGAGTCATCCGCATACATAGAAACTCTGTCTTTACTCAAAGTCAGTGGCATGTCATAGTAAAAAAAAAAAAAAAGCAAGGGGCATAAACAGCTACCCTGGGGAATTCCTGATTCTAACTGGATTATATTTGAGAGGCTTCCATTAAAGAACACCCTCTGTGTTCTGTTAGACAAGTAACTCTGTATCCACATTATAGCAGGGGTGTAAAGCCATAACACATGCGTTTTTCCAGCAGTAGACTATGATCAATAATGTCAAAGGCTGCACTAAAGTCTAAACAGACAGCCCCAACAATAATTTTATCATCAATTTCTCTCAGCCAATCATCAGTAATTTGTGTAATAGTGCTGTGTTTGTTGAGTGTCTTTCCCTATAAGCATGCTGAAATTCTGTTGTCAATTTGTTTACTGTAAAATAGCATTGTATCTGGTCAAACACATTTTTCCCAGAAGTTTACTAAGGTTGTAACAGGCTGATTGGTCGACTATTTGAGCCAGTAAAGGAGGCTTTACAATTCTTGGGTAGCGGAATGACTTTAGTTTCCCTCCAGGCCTGGGGCACATGCTCTCTAGTAGGCTTAAATTGAAGATGTGGCAAATAGGAGTGGCAATATCGTCTGCTATTATCGTCAGTATTTTTCCATTTAGATGTCAGACCCTGTGGCTTGTCATTGTTGGTAGACAACAAAAATTTTTTCACCTTTTCCACACTGACTTTACGGAATTCAAAAGTACAATTCTTGCCTTTCTATAATTTGGTCAGATATACTTGGATGTGTAGTGTCAGCGTTTGTTGCTGGGATGTCATCCCTAAGTTTGCTTATCTTGCCAATGAAAAATCATTAAAGTAGTTTGCAATATCAGTGGGCTTTGTGATGAGTGAGCCATCTGATTCAATAAATGAAGAACTGAGTTGGCTTTTTCCCCCAAATGTCATTTAAGGTCCCCCAAATCTTTTTACTATCATTCTTTATATAATTGATATTTTGTTCATAGTGTAGTTTATTTTGTTTTAGTTTAGTCACATGATTTCTTAATTTTCAGTACGTTTGCCAATCAGTTGGGCTGCCAGACTTAATTGCCATACCTTTTGCCTCATCCCTCCAACCATACAATTTTTAAATTCTCATCAATCCAAGGGGATTTAACCTTACAGTCATTTTCTTAATGGGTGCGTGCTTATTAGTAACTGGAATAAGTGTTTCATAAATGTGTCAAGTGCAGCGTCTGGTTGCTCTTCATTACACACCACAGACCAGCAAATATTCTCAACACACCATCAACATATGAATGACTACAAAACTTTTGTATGACCTCTTATACACTATATCAGGCCCAGCCTTTGATCTTTGTTTTCCTAGAAATGGCTATTATATTGTGATCACTACATCCTATGGATTTGGATACTGCTTAAAAGCAAATATCTGCAGCTTTAGTAAAGATGTGATCAATACATGTTGATGATTCAATTCCTGTGCTGTTTGTAACTACCCTGTAGGTTGACTGACAACCTGATCCAGGTTGCAGGCACTGGTTAGATTTTGAAGTTTTTTCCTGAGTGGGCAGCTTGATTTATTTTATTATTTATTTTTTTTATTTAACCTTTATTAACCAGGTAGGCAAATTGAGAACTACGTTCTCTTTACAATTGCGACCCTGCCAAGATAAGAAGCAAAGCAGTCTCGACACATACAACAACACATAGTTACACATGGGAGTAAAACAAACATATAGTCAATAATACAGTGAAAAAAATAATAGTCTATATACAATGCTGAGCAAGATGAGGTGAGATAAGGGAGGTGAAGGCAAACAAAAATATATGTATAAAATAAATTAAAATATTAAAAAGGCCATGGAGGCGAAGTGAATACAAACGCAGTAAAAAAATAAATTTAAAAAGACATACTAAATTTTAACAATTTAACTACAAACACTGGAATGGCTTGGTTTGGCCAGTGGAAGAAAGCGCAAAGTAGAGACAGCAATAATGGGGTGCAAAGGAGCAAAATAAATAAATAAATACAGTAGGTAAAGAGTATGTTGTTTGGGCTAATTATAGATTGGGCGTATTGTACAGGTGCAGTGATCTATAGTTGAGCTGCTCTTGACAGCTGGTGCTTAAAGCTAGTGAGGAGATAAAGTGTTCCAGTTTCAGAGTTTTTGTAGTTCGTTCACAGTCATTGGCAGCAGAGAACTGGGAAGGAGAGGCGTCAAAGGCAAGAATTGGGTTTTGGGGGTGAACTAGAGAGATTATACCTGCTGGAGCTGCGTGCTACAGAGGTGTCCTGCTATGGTGACCAGCGAGCTGAGATAAGTGGGGACTTTAGCTCTGGGGTGTAGATTACCCTGGAACCAGTGGGTGGCGACGAGTATGAAGCGAGGGCCCAGCAACGACAGTGTACAGGTCGGCAGTGGTGGGTAGTATATGGGCTTTGGTTTGACAAAACGGATGGCACTGTGATAGACTGCATCCAATTTATTGAGTATGGTTTGGAGCTATTTTGTAATGACATCACGAAGTTCGAGGATTTGTAGTATGGTCAGTTTTACAAGGGTATGTTGCACATGAGTAAAGGAGCTTATGTTGCGGAAAGGAAGCCAATTACGAGATTGACTTTGGCGTTGGAGATGTTTGATGTGAGTCTGGAAGGAGATGGTTACAGTCTAACCAGACACCTAGGGTATTTGTAGTTGTCCACATATTCTAAGTCAGAGCCGTCCAGAGTAGTGATGTGTGGACAGGCGGGCAGGTGCAGGCAGCGATCGGTTGAAGAGCATGCATTTAGTTTTACTTTGTATTTAAGAGCAATTGGAGGCCACGGAAGGAGAGTTGTATGGCATTGAAGCTCGCCTGGAGGGTTGTTAACACAGTGTCAAAAGAAGGGCCAGAAGTATACAGAATAGTGTCGTCTGCGTAGAGGTGGATCAGAGAATCACCAGCAGCAAGAGCGACATCATTGATGTATACAAGAGAAGAGAGTCGGTCCAAGAATTGAACCCTGTGGCACCCCCATAGAGACTGCCAGAGGCCCGGACAACAGACCCTCCGATTTGACACACTGAACTCGATCAGAGAAGTTAGTTGGTGAACCAGGCGAGGCAATCATTAGAGAAACCAAGGCTGTCGAGTCTGCCGAACTGAGGATGTGGTGATTGACAGAGTCAAAAGCCTTGGCCAGGTCAATGAATACGGCTGCACAGTATTGTTTCCTATCGATGGCGGTTTAAGATATCGTTTATGACCTTGAGCGTGGCTGAGGTGCACCCATGACCAGCTCTTGAAACCAGATTGCATAGCGGAGAAGGTATGGTGGGATTCGAAATGTCGGTAATCTGTTTGTTGACTTGGCTTTCGAAGACCTTAGAAAGGCAGGTAGGATAGATATAGGTCTGTAGCTGTTAGGGTCAAGAGTGTCCCCCCTTTGAAGAGGGGGATAACCGCAGCTGCTTTCCAATCTTTTTGGGAATCTCAGACGACACGAAAGAAGGGTTGAGAGGCTAGTAATAGGGGTGGCCACAATTTCAGCAGATAGTTTTAGAAAGAAAGGGTCCAGATTATCTAGCCGGCTGATTTGTAAGGGTCCAGATTTGATGATAGCCAATCAATTATTTAAAATCACCTTGAAAAAAATACATTCTCTGTTGATATCACATAAATTATCAATAGGTTCATCTGCCTCACCTAAAGCCCATTCTTGTGGGAAGCTGCTATAGACCACCAAGTGATAACAGTCAGCATCTGGATAATATGTGTGAAATGCTTGATAATTTATGTGATATCAACAGAGAAGTATTTTTTTCTGGGTGATTTAAATATTGATTGGCTATCATCAAGCTGCCCACTCAGGAAAAAACTTCAAAATCTAACCAGTGCCTGCAACCTGGATCAGGTTGTCAGTCAACCTACCAGGGTAGTTACAAACAGCACAGGAATTGAATCATCAACATGTATTGATCACATCTTTACTAAAGCTGCAGATATTTGCTTTTAAGCAGTATCCAAATCCATAGGATGTAGTGATCACAATATAATAGCCATTTCTAGGAAAACCAAAGATCCAAAGGCTGGGCCTGATATAGTGTATAAGAGGTCATACAAGAAGTTTTGTAGTCATTCATATGTTGATGGTGTTGAGAATATTTGCTGGTCTGTGGTGTGTAATGAAGAGCAACCAGACGCTGCACTTGACACATTTATGAAACKACTTATTCCAGTTACTAATAAGCACGCACCCATTAAGAAAATGACTGTAAAAAYGGTTAAATCCCCTTGGATTGATGAGKAATTTAAAAATTGTATGGTTGAGAGGGATGAGGCAAAAGGTATGGCAATTAAGTCTGGCAGCCCAACTGATTGGCAAACGTACTGAAAATTAAGAAATCATGTGACTAAACTAAACAAAAATAAACTACACTATGAAACAAAKATCAATTATATAAAGAATGATAGTAAAAAGATTTGGGGGACCTTAAATGACATTTTGGRGGAAAAAGCCAACTCAGTTCCTTCATTTATTGAATCAGATGGCTCACTCATCACAAAGCCCACTGATATTGCAAACTACTTTAATGAMTTTTTCATTGGCAAGATAAGCAAACTTAGGGATGACATCCCAGCAACAAACGCTGACACTACACATCCAAGTATATCTGACCAAATTATGAAAGGCAAGAATTGTACTTTTGAATTCCGTAAAGTCAGTGTGGAAAAGGTGAAAAAATTRTTGTTGTCTACCAACAATGACAAGCCACCAGGGTCTGACAATCTAAATGGAAAAATACTGACGATAATAGCAGACGATATTGCCACTCCTATTTGCCACATCTTCAATTTAAGCCTACTAGAGAGCATGTGCCCYCAGGCCTGGAGGGAAACTAAAGTCATTCCGCTACCCAAGAATTGTAAAGCCTCCTTTACTGGCTCAAATAGTCGACCAATCAGCCTGTTACCAACCCKTAGTAAACTTCTGGGRAAAAATGTGTTTGACCAGATACAATGCTATTTTACAGTAAACAAATTGACAACAGAATTTCAGCATGCTTATAGGGAAAGACACTCAACAAACACAGCACTTACACAAATTACTGATGATTGGCTGAGAGAAATTGATGATAAAATTATTGTTGGGGCTGTCTTGTTAGACTTTAGTGCAGCCTTTGACATTATTGATCATAGTCTACTGCTGGAAAAACGCATGTGTTATGGCTTTACACCCCTGCTATAATGTGGATACAGAGTTACTTGTCTAACAGAACACAGAGGGTGTTCTTTAATGGAAGCCTCTCAAATATAATCCAGTTAGAATCAGGAATTCCCCAGGGTAGCTGTTTATGCACCTTGCTTTTTATTTTTTTTACTAATGACATGCCACTGACTTTGAGTAAAGACAGAGTTTCTATGTATGCGGATGACTCAACACCATACACGTCAGCTACTACAGCGACTGAAATGACTGCAACACTCAACAAAGAGCTGCAGTTAGTTTCAGAGTGGGTGGCAAGGAATAAGTTAGCCCTAAATATTTCTAAAACTAAAAGCATTGTATTTGGAACAAAACACTCACTGAACCCTAAACCTCAAMTAAATCTTGTAAWAAATMATGTGGAAATTGAGCAAATTGAGATGACTAAACTGCTTGRAGTAACCCTAGATTGTAAACTGTCATGGTCAAAACATAATGATTCAGTAGTAGCTAAGATTGGGAGAAGTCTGTCTATAATAAAGCAATGCTCTGCCTTCTTAACAACATTATCATAGTTTTGTCGCACCTYGACTACTGTTCAGTCGTGTGGTCAGGTGCCACAAAAAAGAACTTAGGAAAATTGCAATTGGCTCAGAACAGGGCAGCATAGCTGGCCCTTGGATGTACACAGAGAGCTAATATTAATAACATGCATGTCAGTCTCTCCTGGCTGAAAGTGGAGGAGAGATTGACTTCATCACTACTTTGATTTATGAGAGGTATTGACATGTTGAATGCACCGAGCTGTCTGTCTAAACTACTGGCACACAGCTCRGACACCCAYGCATACCCCACAAAACTAGAGGTCTCTTCACAGTCCCCAAGTCCAGAACAGACTATGGGAGGCACACAGTACTACATAGAGCCATGACTACATGGAACTCTATTCCACATCAAGAAATTGACGCAAGCAGTAAAATTTGATTTAAAAAACTGATTAAAAACACCTTATGGAACAGTGGGAACTGTGAAGCAACACAAACATTGGCACACACACACACACACACACACACACACACACACACACACACACCACACACACACACACACACACACACACACACACACACACACACACACACACACACACACACACACACACACACACACACACACACACACACACACACCAAAATAACAAACATACATACATGGATTTAGTACTGTAGATATGTGGTAGTGATGGAGTAGGGGCCTGAGGGCACACAGTGGTTGTGAAATCTGTGAATGTATTGTAATGTTTTTAAAATTGTATAAACTGCCTTAATTTTGCTGGACCCCAGGAAGAGTAGCTGCTGCTTTGGCAGCAGCTAATGGGGATCCATAATAAATACAAATACCTCCCTCTGCATCTGGATCCTGGACTTCCTGACGGGCCTCCTGCAGTTGGTCAGGGTAGACAACAACACTTCTGCCACGGTAACCCTCAACATGGAGCCCCTCAGGGGTTCGTGCTTAGTCCCCCCCCCCCCCCCCCATGTACCCCCCCCATGTCAGTTCACCCCTGACTGGGTGGCCGCGCTCGACTCCAACACCATCTTTATGTTTGCTGAAGACACGATGGTGGTAGGCTTGATCACCTACGATGATGAGACCTGGCAGTGTGGTGCCAGGACAACAACCTCTCCCTCAACATCTGCAAGACAAAGGATCTGATCGGAAACGGAGGGCCGAGCACCCCTCCCATTCACATCGACGGGGCTGTAGTGACAAGATCACTAAGGATCTATCAACTCCACACACAACAACCACAGTCGTGAAGAGGGCACAACAATTCCTCTGGGATTTCTGTTTGGAGTTCTGATTGGGTTTTTTGTTTGGGAATTCAGTGCACCAAGATAATACTTAAATCACAAAAAAAGGAGTAAGATGTATCAATGTAAATTAGGACATTAATAAATGCTTGGATGACAACCAAAACTTGTTGAATTCATTGAATATTTAGCTCCTGGATTCGAATGCTTTATTTCATCAATATTGGATGGATTAAAAAAAGTCCACAGTACATATAACTAGGGACATCAAACATTCAGCCTGCTGCACAGTCCCTATGGACGCTTAGTTTAGAGCGCCTCGTTAAATTGTGCTTTTTTTTACCTCTCTCATGGTTAAGTAGGAAGAAATATGTCATTGTTGAAAAAATGTGTGAGT
>NC_036862.1:403691-493775 GCF_002910315.2 Salvelinus sp. IW2-2015 | reverse complement strand
GTGTGGTGCCAGGACAACAACCTCTCCCTCAACATCTGCAAGACAAAGGATCTGATCGGAAACGGAGGGCCGAGCACCCCTCCCATTCACATCGAMGGGGCTGTAGTGACAAGATCACTAAGGATCTATCAAACTCCACACACAACAACACAGTCGTGAAGAGGGCACAACAATTCCTCTGGGATTTCTGTTTGGAGTTCTGATTGGGTTTTTTGTTTGGGAATTCATGCACCAAGATAATACTTAAATCACAAAAAAAAGGAGTAAGATGTATCAATGTAAATTAGGACATTAATAAAATGCTTGGATGACAACCAAAACTTGTTGAATTTCATTGAATATTTAGCTCCTGGATTCGAATGCTTTATTTCATCAATATTGGATGGATTAAAAAAAGTCCACAGTACATATAACTAGGGACATCAAACATTCAGCCTGCTGCACAGTCCCTATGGACGCTTTAGTTTAGAGCGCCTCGTTAAATTGTGCTWTTTTTTACTCTCTCCATGGTTAAAGTAGGAAGAAATATGTMATTGTTGAAAAAATGTGTGAGTCTGCAAAGATGTCATCAASGTGAAGGGTGGCTACTTTGAAGAATCTAAAATAGAAAATATATTTTGGATTTGTTTAATACTTTTTTGGTTACTACACGATTCCATATGTGTCATTTCGTTGTTTTTGATGTCTTCAATATTATTCTACAATGTAGAAAAAAGTACAAATAAATAAATAAAAGTTTGGACACCTACTCATTCAAGTGTTTTTCTTTATTTGTACTATTTTCTACAGCTTCACCTGGAATGCTTTTCTAACAGTCTTTAAGGAGTTCCCACATATGCTGAGCACTTGTTGGCTGCTTTTCCTTCACTCTGCGGTCCAACTCATCCCAAACCATCTCAATTGGGTTGAGGTTGGGTGATTGTGGAGGCCAGGTCATCTGACACAGCACTCAATCACTCTCCGTCTTGGTCAAATAGCTCTTACACAGCCTGGAGGAGTGTTGGTTCATTGTCCTGTTGAAAAACAAATGATAGTCCCACTAGCGCAAACCAGATGAGATGGCGTATCCTGCAGAATGCTGTGGGAGCCATGCTGGTTAAGTGTGCCTTGAATTCTAAATAAATAACTGACAGTGTCACCAGCAAAGCACCCCCACACCATCACACCTCCTCGTCCATGTTTCACAGTGGGAACCACACATGCAGAGATCATCCGTTCACCTACTATGCGTCTCACAAAGACGGTGGTTGGAAGAAAACATGTTCAATTTGGACTCATCAGACCAAAGGACAGATTCCCACCAGTCTAATGTCCATTGCTCGTGTTTCTTTGCTCAAGCAAGTCTCTTCTTATTATTGGTGTCCTTTAGTAGTGGTTTCTTTGGTGTAATTTGACCATGAAGGCCTGATTCACGCAGTGTCCTCTGAAAAGTTGATGTTGAGATGTGTCTGTTACTTGAACTCGGTGAAGCATTTATTTTGGCTGCAATTTCTGAGGCTGGTAACTCTAATGAACTTATCCTCTGCAGCAGAGGTAACTCTGGGTCTTCCTTTCCTGTGGCAGTCCTCATGAGAGCCAGTTTCATCGTAGCGCTTGGTGGTTTTTGCGACTGCAGTTGAAGAAACGTTAAAAGTTCTTGAAATGTTCCATAATCCATGACCTTCATGTCTTAAAGTAAGGATGGACTGTTGATTCTCTTTGCTTATTTGAGCTGTTCTTGCCATAATATGGACTTGGTCTTTACCAAATAGGGCTATCTTCTGATGAGTCCAAATAACAAATAAATGTTGTCTTGGAGACGTGAAAACGCAACAAATTGTGACTGCTCACTGGACTCAACTTTCGTTCTTCGGTCAGCTAAAACAGAAACTACTTTGTCACAACACAACTGATTGGCTCAAACGCATTAAGAAGGAAAGAAATTCCACAAATGAACTTTTAACAAGGCACACCTGTTAATTGAAATGCAATCCAGGTGACAACCTCATGAAGCTGGTTGAGAGAATACCAAAAGTGTGCAACGCTGTCATCAAGGCAAACGGTGGCTACTTTGAAGAATCTCAAATATAAAATATATTAAGATTATTTTTTTTTTACACTTTTTTGGTTACTACCTGATTCCATATGTGTTATTTAATAGTTTTGATGTCTTCACTATTATTTTACAATGTAAAAAATAGTAAAAATTAAGAAAAACGCCTGAGTGAGTAGGTGAGTCCAAACTTTTGACTGGTACTGTATATAAACACTAGTTATAAAAAAACTAGTTATGACTAACACTTAAATTCGTGGTGACGCAGAGAGCAAGAAAATGCACTCACCTACTGTATCTGGCATGGGACATTATTAGCTCTCATGCATACAGACCTCTCTAGTGTCATCAGAAACAAAAAAAACACAGTATTATTATTATTATACATTTTATTTTAAGGGCTTTTCAAGACACCCAAAGTCACTTGACACCAAGTGCTCAGCCAACTTTATTACTTCAGTCAAATCACGTCAAACTGCAATCAGTTCACACAGACGCTTCCGTTTGATAGTGCTTGGATCAGTATCCACTCCTCACAGAATCAGAGAAAGAGAAGGAGAGGAAGAGAGAAGGAGAGACAAATAGACTACCATTGCTGTTCCCTTTCCTATGATGACATTATTGCTTGCAGTCTGGTGTCTCTTAATTTACCTAGTCAAAGTACAACAATAGCATCTGGATCAGAGGAACGTAATACATACAAACAGTCCTAACCTTCAAAACAGAGCGATGTACCCCCACACACTCCCCAAGCTCGGGGTTGTCAACCCTGCTTCTGAAGAGCTATAGGGTGTGCAAGCTTGGTAAGTTACATATTAGCATTATACACCTGAAACAGCTTATCAAAGTCTTGATGAGAGGTTGATATTTTGTGTTAGTGCTGGGATGGAGCAAAAGTCTGCCCAATGCAATTCACCTCCCATTCACAGATAGATCCCTCAGTATCAAAAGAATACATACCAACAACTGACCTAAAACGACATATTATACGCTATGCAGTACGTATTGTGAATAAATACCAGTGACATCACAGGGTCAGAGGTGATTAACTGGTTTGGAATGCTGCTACAGACTGAACTCTGACCTAGTGTCACAATCTCATATCCTATTGAACGTTTAGAGAATAATGAGAGAAGGGAATGAGAGGAGGAGAAGAAGAGAGGAATAGACTTCACCCAGGGTTGGTGTCTCAGAGGGTCGGAGGGGTTGTGTAGCTGATGGTCCAGGTGTTGTGTGTGTGGTGTGTGTGTGTGTGTGTGTTGTGTGTGTGTGTGTGTGTGTGTTGTGTGTGTGTGTGTGTGTGTGTGTGTGTGTGTGTGTGTGTGGTGTGTGTGTGTGTGTGTGTGTGGTGTGTGTGTGTGTGTGTGGTGTGTGTGTCTCTAGGTGACAGACTTTAGTTTGACCAGGGGTGTGGCCCAGGGGTGGTCCCAGGCCACATCCTCGATCACCTTCCTGATCCTGATCTCCATATCTATCTCCTGTAGGGAGGAGGAAGAACGTAAGAAAGAAGGGAAGGAAGAAGAAAGACAAGAGAAAACATTATTGAGAACTTGCTCCCACTTTGTGTGTTTGTGTTTGGTGTGTGTTGGTGAAGATGTGTGTACCTTGACCTCCTCCACAGAAGTAATGTTGGGCGACACGCATTCCTTTAACCATAGTGATGGGGTCACTCTTACTCCGCATTTCCTGGATCTCCTCATGGGTACGGTATCTATAGGAAGTTACATCACACACAGGAAGAGGGGTTAGACCTGATTAACAGGATTCATCTCTAGCCCTTGGTCAATGAGAGAGAGAGAGAGACAGAGCCCTGTAAATAAAGTGGTACTAGAGTACTGGGATGCATCCCAAAACAACACTGCACTACACTGAGGGGTATCTAGACAGGGTATAATAGGGCGTGAGGGAGAGTGGCAACACAAGGAGGTGGGT
Source organism: Salvelinus sp. IW2-2015 (assembly GCF_002910315.2). NCBI lineage: Eukaryota > Metazoa > Chordata > Actinopteri > Salmoniformes > Salmonidae > Salvelinus > Salvelinus sp. IW2-2015. The sequence goes on along the minus strand of NC_036862.1, from coordinate 489,811 downwards.
AAGGTGAGAGAGAGAGAGAGAGAGAGAGAGGTGAGTGAGGGGGTAGAGAGGGACCAGGGGTCAGGTGACAGTCACAGAGTCAGGGGTCAGAGATCACTTCTCACCTAACCTTGGTAAATCTAAGTAAAGGAATGGAATAATAATATATACATATAAATATATGGATGAGCAATGACCGAGCTGCATAGGCAAGATGCCATAGATGGTATAAAATGCAGTATAAACATATGAGATGAGTAATGCAAGATATGTAAACATTATTCAAGTGGCATTACTAAAGTGACATTTACTAAAGTGGCCAATKATTTCAAGTCTGCGATGGCTGTTTAACAGTCTGAAGGCCTTGAGATAGAAGCTATTTTTCAGTGTCTCAGACCCAGCTTTGATGSACCTGTACTGACCTCACCTCCTGGATGGTAGCTGGGTGAACAGGCAGYGGCTCGGGTGGTTGTTGTCCTTGATSATCTTTTTGGCCTTCCTGTGACATCGGGTGCTKTAGGTGTCCTGGAGGGCRGGTAGTTTGCCCCTKGTGATGCGTTGTGCAGACCGTTATCTGTAGCTATCCGATTATGTCAGCTTCAAATAAATAAATAATTGTGTCAGTAAAGTGTCTAATTGAACACGCTGRGGATTAACAAAGTATAGAGGTTTCTGAAATGGAAGTATTTACCGACATTGTAATTTCTTCGTCGATAATAAGATGCACTTAAAATAAACTGACACGGTAGTATACCCAAGTTCRTTGMGGTTTGTCTGTTAGAAGAGCGCGAACGGTACATGTCACCGCGGTTATTTKACCAGTTCCTTTGATTTCAATACAATATCGATGTGAGTGATTCATTTGCACACTCTRTTGAGTACAGCAGAACAAGCGAATMAATTCCAGTCTTGAGTGAATGCTTGRTAAATATTGGTGCGTGTGCAATTCGCAAGGTAGGCTACTAACTGTGATGCGTGTGTAGGGAGAAACTTTTATGAATTGTGGTCTTCAAAATATCAATACTTATTTCAGCATATTGATTATGAATTTGGACATCTACAAACAGTGTTTTGACACTCAGCCATCAATAGAAAAGCCATGACAACAGGAAGCAGGAACAGTATCATTTTCAATGTGTTTTACAAATATAAATGGCACTTTTAACTGAATTTTTCATCAGGATTCTACCCAAAAACGTKCTATAATTKATTGATTTTGATGATATTAGTGTAATCATGAAAATATGTTTGTGAAATGGCCCCGCTACAGACGTCTATATTGGTCCACTAATGCAAGACCAGTAAAAGGCCAGTGCACTACTTTGGTATAATAAAAAAAAATCGTTTATTTATTTTTATTTTTCAGGGGATGCTGCCAGCATCCTCRGCACCCCTACTTCAACGTCTATGSCCCCCAGGGTTAAATGCCCCCCTCCTGTAATTCTCACAGAAACCACGGTCACAATTTTATTTAAACACTTTCCCTGGATGCCACTAGTCATGTACAACAAAAAATGTAATCGGTCTCATCTCAACTTTTTTAAGTCACTCCAACAAAACGATKTTGAGGTACATTGAGCTAATAACTTGTCATGTACAGAAAGTTATATACAGTATATAATCTAATGAAGTTATATCTATGAACGTTTTCACATATAACATTATGGGAGCCCAAAGACAAATAATCCACTTGGTTAGAGAGAAAAATGTTAACCAGTTTTTAATAAAGTGATCAAATTTAAAGTGAGTATGTTTGGGGCGAAACATTTCCCTTAAGGGGGGCGTTTTCCCCAAAATTACCCTATTAGTTTTACAAACGTAGCCTATATATTTTACAGTCATGGGGTTAACGGAGAGATTCAGACATCTGCCCCCAGAGCAACATTGAGACATTCCATGAATTATGTGCTAAAATAGAACAATGAAAGGATTTCAGATTTGTATACATTTGAATTCCTAAGGAACTATAGGGTGTGTCATCTGGACATATGTATGAATGAGGCGGCTAGTCACCGAAGCTTTTGGATTATCATTCACGATACGTCATTGCAGGGATTTGCTGGATTTTATGCCTTTCCCTCAGGATTCTGCTACGACCAGTCCGCGACAGCAGCAATAATTATACTATAGCGGCAGGTAAACTATATATTTATATAATCATTCTGAAAATGTTGATAAAGGGAGATTAGTTAAACAGATAATAATAGATGCGTTTCATATCCTAAATGATCATTTTCCAACTCTGTTTGTTTTTTCATTCAAATGTTGAATTAATAGTGTTTTGTCCGAGGTAAGCAATCACATAATCTATGAATAGCCATMATTTCAAACCTATTCCATAGGCTCCAGCATTTATTTAAGCTASAGCTGTACCTCTTTCCTTTTACAGCAGCATTTATTCCTTCTATTTCTGCAGCCTACTAGCCTACTTATAAACTCAAATCCAGTCATAGGCGTTAACTGAATGTAGGCTACCGAACAAACCTATAGCCTATAGGCACATTTTTAAGTAAACTATAGTTTACTGGTATTTTCTTAAACCGAAATTGTATTTAAGTGAAAAGTGGATTTCATGATTTATTAATCTGTATGAATGTATTATGGTCATCGATGTATAGCCTCCCTGATGCTTGCATTACTAATATCAGATTTTTTGTTGGTTAAATTTTCAGGTGACTCCTACATTGGAAATACATTACATTTCACTCAAGTGGAATGGTTGCAGTACCGTGCTATTGACAATAAAGAAGTATAAAGTAATAWTCCCCGGTTTATTGTATTCGAGGGATAAAGACATCACCAGCAGAAGCCTACTAAATGAGTGCCAGAACATCGGAGAATTTTGAGCTTTCCATACCACACTGCACCTTCAACGGGACTACTCAGACAAACGGGACATGCATCAACCAAGTTGATCAGTTGTTTCTGGCATTCTCGTCCACTGTCGTGCTCATCGTCCTCATGKCGGTTATCATTGGGATCATAATTGTTTCTCTCGCGACTTTCCATTTGCACAAAAGGAAGATGAAAAAGGGCAAAATTCGAAAGGCGCAGGAGGAGTATGAGCGGGATAACTGCAGCCCTAAAACCGCCAAAGGGGAGCAAGCAACCCGACATTGCATCATGGTTAGACCCGGTCTCCGAGCGCCCCCCGCTGCAGTCCAGAAAAATGAACAGAACACGCCGTTTAATGAAGACTCTAGTGTCACACCTAACCCAGAAAACAGCTCAAATGCTGACACAAGCCAAATTAACAGCACTCATTGGTGTCTCGGTGATAATGCACAGTTCGTTCGTTGAAAAACGTGTAAATAACTACAGTCTATTCATATTACTACTAGATATATAGTTGCAGTTCCACAAACATGAACAGTCTTCATTATAATTTACCACCAAGGATTACCGGGAAGAGCCGTGCCCTTTGACAGAGACGGTTTAACTCTGTCAAGTAGACCAACCTATATAATATGGGACTACCAAAAGGTTGTTGTTTTTTGTCACAGCTGGCCTTTTTATCACCGAATGACAAGAAAGACTAACCACCAGCTTAGATGGTTGTTACAGGAGTCGACTTGGATCAAGTAAATGGAATTGTATAAATGGAATTGTATAAATAAGATCGTTCTAAATTGGCTGAATTATAGACCTATAGTCATCTCATACCGGTGAAGTGTTGTAATGTGAAGGAGGGGACTGAAGGTGTCATTGTGCACTTCAGCACTGGACAGCGTTCATCGCAGCGATAAGCACTGTTTAGTGCTGAAGTGGCTCTCCCTGTCGAAAGTCAGAAGTGCTGAATGGTTGAGGCAACGGGATGTATTCATTAGTCGGACGCGGTTGCAAAACGTTTGTATAGGTGCGAAACGTTTTGAAACGAAAACGAGAGTTTCTATTGGAAAAATTCACGTAGGTCCAGGTTTTTTTCATAGTTGTACAATGCTTTTGACTTTAAAGTAGAGAGCATAATAGCCATATATATTTCCCAATCAAGTAGGCTAGAAATATTTTTGGGAATAGTAGCTATTTTATGATAAATGCTGTTTTTGCCATGCTAGTGAGGTAAAAACATATTCCTTTGTCCTACATAGTTTGAAAATACTATTTGGACTGAAAGCATACATATGCCGCTGTTAGTATTGGTATAATCTTGTTTTGGTCAATGTTCTGTATATCAAAAGTGACATTTGTGTTAAAGAGGCATTCTACAGTAGTTCCGTAGTAGCCTACAGGTCTCAGTAAAGTGAAATCCCTGTCATTGTTTAGCTTTTTTCAGCAGACTAATATATATACTGGATAATTTATGCTTTTAGTTCTAGAATAGCATTACTATAGTGTATTTGACCTTATCTATAATAAATAATGAACCATTTTAAAAGTCAAAATGTCTCTGCATTTTCTTGTAGGTATGCTAAATTGAACTTGGTACAGTATATAGGCCTATCTTAAAAATGAATGTCAGTTTTAACTTATAGATGAAGCAATAGGCTACACAGACCTCATTTTTGTCATTCAATGTGGCAGGGTAACTAACATTATGGAGCTTATGACATTTTCTGTCCATCATTATAACAATTCATATCATATAGCCCAATAAACACTATCATAAATATTCAATGATGTAATTATGTWAAAAATATGGTAATTTGGCCTATTAATGCACAATTACTGCCCAAATAATTTTTTGCCCTATCCCCACTGCCACTTAAGGACATTTTTCACTTGTTAAAGGCCCCGTTTTTATATCAATATCAAATAATTGCTGGGTGACAATTAAGTACCTTACTGTGATAGATTTAAATTAGGTTTTAAGTTCGTTTTTAAGTTAAAAACTACTTCTCAATTAAGAATTTTGCTAGGACTGTCTGGGAGTGGACAGTTATTACTACCTGAAATTAAAATGTTTAGTTGGTCCAGTGATGGTGGCGTAGTACAAAGATCGGAATTCCATGAACCAAGATGTTGTGAGTTCAAATCACAGGTGAGGACATGTTGAATAATAATTACTGTATAAATGAACATGCACAATGCATGTGCGTCAAATATGTAAGTTGAAAACATTGTATGTTAAAAGCACTGTTTGTGTGTGTGTAACAAGTTCCACGGCCTTTTAAGATGCCAAATAATAATTTCTAGTTGAATGTACATATGAGACAAATTGAGTAAACACTTCATTTTGAGTTGACTGAATTTCTGCYTATGTTTTCTTATGTTGGAGCTAGGTTTGGGCCAACTGAAAATGTTACGTTCAGGAAACACTTCTACCGAAAAGTTGGGTAGACTACAAAAAAAGYTGTGGAACCAGTTACTTAATAACATACTGAACAAAAATATAAACGCAACATGTAAAGTCCCATGTTTCATGGGCTGAAATAAAAGATCCTAGAACTTTTGCATATGCACAAAAAAGTTTATTTCTCTCAAATTGTATGCTCAAATTTGTTTACATACCTGTAAGTGAGCATTTCTACTTTGCCAAGATAATCCATCCACCTGACAATTGTGGCATATCAAGAAGCTGATTAAACAACATGATTATTACACAGGGCACTTTGTGCTGGGGACAATACAAGTCCACTCTAAAATGTGCAGTTTTGAGGGAGAATGCAACTGCCATGCTGACTGCAGGAATGTCCACCAGAGCTGTTGCCTGAGAATTTAATGTTATTTTCTCTACCAATGTCGTTTTAGAGCATTTAGCAGTAAGTCCAATTGGCCTCACAACCGCAGACCACGTGTAACCACGCCAGCCCAGGACCTCCGCATCCGGCTTCTGCACCTGCGGGATSGTCTGAGACGAGCCACCCGGATAGCTGATGAAACTGTGGGTTTGCACAACCAAAGAATTTCAGCACAAACTGTCAGAAACCGTCTCAGGGAAGCTCATCTGCCTGCTCGTCGTCCTCACCAGGGTCTTGAYCTGACTGCAGTTCGTAACCGATTTCAGTGGCCACTGGCACGCTGGGGAAGTGTGCTCCTCACGGATGAATCTCAGTTTCAACTGTACCGGGCAGATGGCAGACGGCGTGTATGGCCAGTTGTTCAACGTTGTGAACAGAGTGCCCCATGGTGGCGTTGGCGTTATGCTATGGGCAAGCATAAGCTACGGGCAATGAACACAATTGCATTTTATCGATGGCAATTTTAAATGCACAGAGATACCATGAGGAGATCCTGAGGCCCCTTGTCGTGCCATTCTTCCGCCACCATCACCTCATGTATCAGCATGATAATGCACAGCCCAGTGCCGCAAGGATCTGTACACAATCCCTAGAAGCTGAAAATGTCAACCATTGAGCCTGTTTGGGGTGCACTGGATCGACATGTATGACAGCGTGCTCCAGTTCCTGACAATATCCAGCAACTTCTCACAGCCATGGAAGAGGAGTGGGACAACATTCCACAGGCCACAAACAACAGCCTGATCAACTCTATGCGAAGGAGATGTTTCGCGCTGCATGAGGGAAATAGTGGTCACACCAGGTACTGACTGGTTTTCTGATCCACACCCCTACCTATCTGTWTTCCCAGTCATGTGAAATCCATAGATTAGGGCCTAATTTATTTATTTAAATTGACTGATTTCCTTAAAATAATAATAACCAAAGCATTGTTGGTTAAGGGCTTGTAAGTAAGCATTTTACTGTAAGGTCTACTACACCTGTTGTTTTTGGCGCATGTGACAAATAACATTCGATTTGATATGAACTATAACTCAGTAAAACCTTTTAAATTGTTGCATTTTGCGTTATATATTTGTTCAGTGTTATTAGTTGAAACAACTAGATTTGTGTGTTTTTTTTTTACAGTGTACCTTTGTCCAAACAAAAGACTCATATCTGACTATTATTATTGAATCTAGGCCAAGGTCCGAATGTCAAATTGACCCCTAGCTCCTACTCCCTAGCCAAATGTAGATCTGAGAGGACTGGATGGGTGGAAACAATATGGCAACCATTCAATCAACCACCTGAAGGCAAGATTAAAGTCCTTCTCCAGTCTCCTTTTCAACTAATTTGAAGTAACTGTCGAGTGTTTCAGATTTCAATGAAATATAACCTACAATTAATTACAATATGAGTTAAATAATTTTCCTTCCAAAAAATTGTAATTAATTATGTTAAAAAACTGCTTTTCTGTGTTGGAATCTTGTGGGCGTACTCCAACAACAGAATGGTGTGGGCATATACCRGTCATTAAAAAATCATGCGAGTAGATCGCTGATTGGACAGCTTTGAAACAGTCTGTTTGAGATACAAATTTCAGGTGGGGATTTTGAAGTATGAGTATAGGATGATAGAGTACAAACTTTTAAAAGGGAGATTTTCACTGGACAGTTACTTTAACACCTGATTTACTTAACAAAAGGCACATCTCAATAGGTGGTCCAGGTCAGACATGACNGGTTGGCCTTTCCTCGTTTGTTCTCTATTGGTCCTCTATTGTTCCTCAAGCAATGGGGGAGGCTGATGACATCACATCTGACCATCAGACCAACACATTGAAGGCCCTACTCCATGAAGTTTGCAGTTGTGTCTAAAAAACAAAACAAAACACATTTACTGTATATTCTTTGGATATCGCTTTTCAACAGGAAAAGTTCAAAAAGTAAGTTATTACTAAGTTATTATTATTATTTCTAGGGAGTTTTTCCTAGCCACTGTGCTTCTACACCTGCATTGCCTGCTGTTTGGGGTTTTATGCTGGGTTTCTGTACAGCACTTTGTGACATCAGCTGATGTAAGAAAGGCTTTATAAATACATTTGATTGATTACCATAATTCTTATATCTACCAAATCCTTTCAGATCTACAGAAGTGACAAGGGGAGTTGGGGTAAGTGGTTGATTTGAATTGAATTCAGGATTAGAATGGGATCTCTGGAACACAGAGGATCTGAACTCTCTGTCCCAGGTGTATCCAAATCCCTATCACAAATAAAGTAATGATTAAACCTCTGTCTGTCGCTATCACAATGTCACRGTTCTCTAAAGTAGAACCCAGAAGCAGACCAGGACAAGGAGTGTAAGACGAAGGTGAGTATTTATTTACAAGTTTAAATGTAGTGATAGAAAAATCCAAGTAGCGGAGCGGGCAGCGGAGGTGAGTTGATGGAATTGAGTAAGCAGATCCAAGGAAGTAACTGAAGTCACCGACGACCAGGTAGGGATGGGATGAGTGTTCCGGGTGAATGACTGTAGACAGAAAAAACGGAGGTAAGTTCAAGGCAAGCAAGACGTACAAAACAACAAAACAAACTCTATCAAACTGGAGGCTGATACGCTGGCACAACATACTGTTCATGGCTAACGATCCGGCAGGGAATGGATGTCAGGTCAGCGCTTATGAAGTGGAGGGGTGATGATCAGGACCAGGTGTGCAGATAGCTGATGGGATACAGGTGCGGGTACTCAGAGATCCTCCAACTAGCTACGTCGCCCGGCAACCAGACAGGGTGCGTTCCAGGACACCGGAAAAAACACTCCAGGACAGCACACAGGCAAAAACAGACTCAGGAAGCGGGATTCGTGACACACAAGGCTAATTAACAGTGATTCCAGGTTGAAAAAGGTAGATAAATATTGACAAAAGTGTAATTGAGTTGCATGAAAGCGTGGTTATGCTCTTTCACCTCTAAGCTAATGGCCTTTTGAATTCCCCCCCTGTGGCAATGTGGAGATACTATACATCTAGGCCTAGATTCAGGGCTTGATTAAAGCTGTATCGCTGAAGTTTAACGCTATAGCGCAATTGAAATTTGAAGGTAATTTCCGATTGAGACGATATATGCAGCGTTTACCGTGAATTCCGTCTCCGCTAACATGGGAACATTGCCTTAAAATGTTTATTGCGCCGTAGCGCAGCTCTTCAGCGCTACGGATTGAATCGAGCTCTCAATCAGGTCGAGCGTTAACCAGGGTTGGCAGACATCCGCATAGCAGATATTTTTGGCAGTGTTGGAGGTGTAACTTATTGCACTTATTGAGCTGACGTATCAGTGAGTGGCTGCTCTTGTGTGTCACAAGCTACAAATCCCTACCGCGTTCAAAATAGCAATAGAAAGTGTAGGCACTATCGACGATAGGAATAATGACTCTCAAAGGTCAAACCATTGATGTAAGGCTAATGCATGATTTCATGATCATTTAGATGGATGAACGTCTAACACGGCTGCATGGGATTTGTTGGATTATAGTCGGGTGTGATTTCGTTGCATCCAATGGCAGTGTCCATGATAAGCTAACGCAAAGAGCCGCTTGTGGAATTGACAGGTCTAACTCAGTTCCACAAAACAACGCTATGCAGATGTCAATCTGATTGAATCTAGCCCCTAGTCTTCTTGTTTATATATATGTGTGTGTGTGTGTGTGTGTGTGTGTGTGTGTGTGTGTGTACGTGTGTACGTGTGTGTACGTGTGTGTGTGTGTGTGCGCATGCATGTGACTTCCAGCTTTCAACAAGCCCCACTATTTTATTATCTCAGTCAATTTGTTCTGTTTGTGTGGGCTGGTTACAGTCATCAGTGTATATAGCATTCCCCAGATAAAAAAACGAATTCAGCCCACAACACATTAACACAGCAATCGTTTGTAAGCAAGACAACGTTAATAACACCACCATCTTGTCCTATGCTGCTACTGATGGGATTGAGTGTAGGCTTGATTGGACTACATAAACATCTGTACATTAACATAGTGGGAGGGTAATGTTCTTTCTTTTAGTGGGTGGCACACAGATGGATTTGGTAGAGTGTATACTGTATGTATGTGAGTATGCCCACTCTAAAACAGTGATTCTCAACTCCAGGAACCCACAGGACTGCACTTATTTTGCTTTAACCCAGAACTAACACACCCAGGGTGAGTTTCCCAAAAGCCTCATAGTTAAAACCTCTACAGGATCGGTGTCCCCCTGCGGGACGGTTGAGCTAACGTGCGCTAATGTGATTAGCATGACGTTGTAAGTAACAAGAACATTTCCCAAGACATAGACATGTCTTATATGGGCAGAACGCATCAATTATTGTTAATCTAACTGCACTGTCCAATTTACAGTAGCTATTACAGTGAAAGAACATCATGCTATTGTTTGAGGAGAGTGTACAACAACAAAAAACTTTTATCACGGCAACTGGTTTGATATACTCTGAAGGTAAATAATATACGTTCAGTAATCTTGCTCCGATTTGTCATCCTGAGGGTCCCAAAGATAAAATGTAGCATGGTTATATTCAAATGTAGGAACTGGGTCCCCCCCCAAAGCTAATTATCCATAATTTATGACATTCCTGGGAGTGTGTAAACTTACATTTTTATTACCATATCATTGATGTATATTCTCTAAAGTTATGTACTTCAAAATGTATCAATTGACCAAATCGGCACATTTGGGCAGACTTGATACAACATTTTGAACAGTAATGCAATGGATCATTGGATSAGTATAAAACGTTGCATATACACTGCTGTCACATAGTGGCCAAAATCTAAATTGTCCCCAGACTCCTAAGTCATATAATGGCCTTTCTCTTGCATTTCAAAGTTGATGGAACAAAAAAAATAGAAAACTGACGTTCTTTTCTTTGTATTATCTTTTACCAGATCTAATGTGTTATATTCTCCTACATTAATTTCCCATTTCCACAAAGTGTTTCCTTTCAAATGGTATCAAGAATATGCATATCCTTGCTTTAGGTCCTGAGCTACAGGCAGTTAGATTTGGGTACGTCATTTTAGGCGAAAATCTAAAAAAGGGTCTGATCCTTAAGAGGTGTGCCTTCCTAAARGTTAATTTGTGGAATTTCTTTCCTTCTTAATGCGTTTGAGCCAATCAGTTGTGTTGTGACAAGTTGTGTGTGGGGGGGTATACAGAAGATTTAGTAAAAGACCAAGTCCATATTATGGCATGAACAGCTCAAATAAGCAAAGAGAAATGACAGTCCATCATTACTTTAAGACATGAAGGTCAGTCAATACGGAAAATATCAAGAACTTTGAAAGTTTGTTCAAGTGCAGTCGCAAAAACAATCAAGCGCTATGATGAAACTGCCTCTCATCAGGACCGCCACAGGAATGGAAGACCCAGAGTTACCACTGCTGCAGAGGATAAGTTCATTAGAGCTACCAGCCTCAGAAATTGCAGCCCAAATAAATGTTTCACAGAGTTCAAGTAACAGACACATCTCAACATCAGCTGTTCAGAGGAGACTGTGTGAATCAGACCTTCATGGTCAAATTGCTGCAAAGAAACCATTACTTAAGGTCACCAATAAGAAGAAGCCAAGAAACACAAGCAATGGACATTAGACCGGTGGAAATTTGTCCTTTGGTCTGGAGTCCAAATTTGAGATTTTTGGTTCCAACCGCCGTGTCTTTATGAGACGCGGTGTGGGTGAACGGATGATCTCCACATGTGTATTTCCCAACGTAAAGCATGGAGGAGGAGGTGTTATGGTGTTGGGTGCTTTGCTGGTGACACTGTCTGTGATTTATTTAGAATTCAAGGCACACTTAATTGAAATGCATTCCAGGTGACTACCTCATGAAGCTGGTTGAGAGAATGCCAAGAGTGTGTAAAGCTGTCATCAAGGCAAAAGGTGACTATTTGAAGAATCTCAAATATAAAATATATTTTGATTTGTTAAACACTTTTTTGGTTACTACATGATTCCATATGTGTTATTTCATAGTTTTGATGTCTTCACTATTACTCTACAATGTAGAAAATAGTAAATATAAAGGAAAACCCTTGAATGAGAAGGTGTTCTAAAACTTTTGACCGGTAGTGTAAGTATATTTTAAACCAAATACTCCCAAGTGGCTCAGTTATTAGAGCATGGTGTTTTCAGGGTTGTGGGTTCAATTCCCATGGGGGACAAGTAAAAAAAGTTAATCAATGTATCGCTCTGGATAAGAGTGTGCTAAATGACTAAAATGTAAATGTTTTGGACTTTTTCTCAAGTAGTATTTTACTGGGAGACTTTCACTTTTACTTGAGTCATTTTCTATTAAGGTATTAATATTAACTATTACTTAATGAAGTATGACAATTAGTTACTTTTTCCACCACTGCCAAGAAGGCAGTGAATGTTCCTGAGTGGCCGAGTTACAGTTTTTATTTAATTCTACTTGAAGAATTTTGAAAACAAAAATGGGCAAATATTGACAATCAAAGTGTGGAAGGCACTTAGAGACTTACCCGAAAGACTCACAGCTGCAATCGCTGCCAAAGGTGCTTCTACAATGTATTGACTCAGGGGTGTGAATACTTATTTAAATGAGATATTTCTGCATTTTATTCTCAATAAATTTGCTAAAATGTATAAAAACATGTTTTCACTTTGTGAAAATCCCAGGCTGTGTCACAACCGGCCGTGACCGGGAGTCCTATAGGGCGGCACACAGCATCGTCCGGGTTAGAGGAGGGTTTGGCCAGGGAGGCTTTACTTTACTTGCTCATTGTGCTCTAGCGACTCCTTGTAGCCGGGTGGGCCGGGTGCCTACAGGCTGACTTCGGTCATCAGTTGAACAATGTTTCCTCCGACACATTGGTGCGACTGGCTTCCGGGTTAAGCAGGCGGGAGTTAAGAAGTGTAGTTTGGCGGGTCATGTTTCGTCGGACGCATGACTCGACCTTCGCCTCTCCTGAGCCCGTTGGGGAGTTGCAGCAATGAGACAAGATCGCAATTGGATATCACGAAATTGGAGAGAAAAATGGGGTAAAATATAAAAAATAAATAAATAAATAAATTTCGATATAACTATACTGAACAAAAATATAAATGCAAGGGGCCTCCCGGGTGGCGCAGTGGTCTAGGGCACTGCATCGCAGCGCTAGCTGCGCCACCAGAGTCTCTGGGTTCGCGCCCAGGCTCTGTCGCAGCCGGCCGCGACCGGGAGGTCCGTGGGGCGACGCACAATTGGCCTAGCGTCGTCCGGGTTAGGGAGGGTTTGGCCGGTAGGGATATCCTTGTCTCATCGCGCTCCAGCGACTCCTGTGGCGGGCCGGGCGCAGTGCGCGCTAACCGAGGGGGCCAGGTGCACGGTGTTTCCTCCGACACATTGGTGCGGCTGGCTTCTGGGTTGGAGGCGCGCTGTGTTAAGAAGCAGTGGTTGGGTTGTGCTTCGGAGGACGCATGGCTTTCGACCTTCGTCTCTCCCAAGCCCGTACGGGAGTTGTAGYGATGAGACAAGATAGTAATTACTAGCGATTGGATACCACGAAAATTGGGGAGAAAAGGGGGTAAAATTTAAAAAAATATATATATATAAATGCAACAAGTAAATTGTTGGTCCCATCTTTTATGAGCTGAAATAAAAGATCCCAGACATTTTCTGCAAAAAAGCATAATGAAATTGTTGCCAGCAGAGCTGGTTAGGCTGTTTTCATGTTATCCAGAGGTAAACAAATCATCAGCCAGAGTGTCAAGTGTGCGCTACGATTTCACATTTTGCAACATAAGACCGAATCCAGCTGGTGAGTCACCTATGGGAGGAAGGATGTCAGCGTTGCGCAGCAGCTGAAACATGTGAACCTTGGCGACAACAACACCAGGCTCCAGAGCATCGAACCTGTAAAACAGGGAATAACAACAACAAAAAATCAGAAGACATTACAACCCTGCACAACATCAATTCACCTCCCAAGTTTAGATAAGAAGAATAACCTCATACAATGCAATGACAATGATATTCACCTGAAGTGCTGGTACTGCTTGATCTGTGGCAGCGGCCTGAAGTACAGAGTCAGGTGTTGTTGCCAGCCATAGCTTTCCACCAACAGCGTTCCATCCTCCAGTCCAACCAGCTGTGGGATGTTGACCCCTGTCACAGTGCTGTCCTTCACAACACCAGCAATCTCAGACAAAGTGTTCACTCTGGTCTTTCTGAAGTGCTGCTTGATGAGGCCGAAGCACCAGTCGGGGACAAACTTGGTGTGGCCTGTGATCAGGAAGTGAAGGTCCAGAGTGTGGTGTAGCTTGTGCATGGTCCACCAGGCACAATACCATAGCACAAACCTGTTCTTGTTTTGGCCACTGCCGTTATCACAATTCAGGTCCACAGGTGTTTCCCCAACTCCGTAGAAGAAATGGTGCATGTAGTTGATGACTGCGCTGCTGTTTTTGCTTGCTTGGGTCAGCCCTCTTTTTGATGGGAGGCATTAGACCATTCTCCTTGTATGACTGGTGGAGCAGAGTCAGGCGTGTTCTACTGATGCTGAAAGACAAATTCCAGATACAAATATTTCAACATTATTATACAATAGATGCGAAATTGCATTCTGAGATAACATCACTACACACAGTTCATACACGTAATGTTAGCTAGCTAGCCAGCCATCTAACATCAGCTGGCTACAGCAAGCTTTAACTAGCAATACAAACTGATTGTCATAGCTAGCTAAAGTTAACCAAATAGGTTCAATGTTAGCTAGTTAGCTAGTTAACATTAGGCTATAACTAGCAATGCGAAATGGCATTCTGAGAAAACATCACTAACGTTACACACACTTCATACACGCAAGTTAATGTTAGCTAGCAAGCCAGCCATCTAACCTCAGCTAACGTTAATGATAGCTAGCTAAAAAATGTACTTTAATCCCAATCCATTGAGTAACATTACTAGCAATACGAACCGATTGTCATAGCTAGCTAAAGTTAACCAAATAGGTTCAATGTTAGCTAGCAAGCCAGCCAGCCATCAAACTCCAGCTGGCAACTTTTACTTCACTACATTCCGAAAGAAAATCAAGTACCTTTTACTCCATATATTTTCCCTGACACCCAAAAGTACTCGTTACATTTTGACAGAAAAATTGTCCAATTCACACACTTATCAAGAAAACATCACTGGTCATCCCTACTGCATCTGATCTGGCATACTTACTAATCACAAATGCTTTGTTTGTAAATTATGTTGTGTTGGAGTGTTGGAGTGTGCCCCTGGCTAACCGTCAATAAAAAATAAATTGTGCCGTCTGGTTTAATATAAGGAATTTGAAATGATTTATACTTTTATAAATCATTTAAGTATCACAATTTAGTACTTTGTCCACCACTGAATGTGGCTAGGGGTTTATTTCACATGACCCATCAATTTAGACAAGCGTGTCTGGGTAAGCGTCATCTATTATTTATAAAATATTTTTATCTGGACACTCTTGTTTACCTATAATTGCTCCTTACTGTAGGCTACTATCACTTTTAGTCTTAATCTTTACTACACTACTCACTGTTTAGCACAACAGATCAAGAGATATAAATATGTGCCTTGCATTTTTTGAGTCTTGACAGGTTTTGGAACATGTGTACCAAGTTTGGTTACAATATAAATATATGTGTCTGATTTATATGCATTTAAGTGCCAGACCACACCCAAATGAAGATTTATTTGTCAGTTGTTTGATATGCTAGAATGGAAAATATTGCTTTGAAATACCTTGGTCCATTGATGCCATATATCAAGTTTCATCCAGATTTGCCCTGTGGTTCCAGAGAAGTCATTTAAGTGTTTTTCAAAAATTCTAAATAGCGGAAAATCCATCGTGGCAGACCTTGTGGGTCCTTGAGGCAAATTTGTGCACAGAATTTCAGGATTCTAGGTCAGTGATGGGCAACTTGCCTCGGGATCAATTTCCATCGGAAAATAACTATTTTCTGTGATCTATTGCCAGATGATAAACATATGATCCGTGCAATTGAGAATCCTTTGGACGTCCCTACCCCATTGAAGCTGGCATTTAAAATGGTTAMGGTTAGGTAAGAGATTTGGTTATGTGTAAACTTAGGGTAAGGGTTAGGTTATGGTTTAGGGTAGGGATGTCCCAAGGATGACAGATATCACTGACAATAAACATATAGGAGCTATGGATGCAAGGCCAGGCCATCCATTATATAAAAGTTATAGTTTTAACCATGTTTTGAGGCTATACTGTGTTTGTTTTCAGTTAAACCGGGCTATGTTTGATTCAGATGGGAAAGAACAGTTCAACTAAGCTCGACAAGCATTTATAACTTATTTTCTTCAAGAATCAATGGGTATACAGCGCCTAGTGAAAGTCTACACACCCTTGAACAGTTTTCACACTTCAGATTGACACCTTTACTGTCCAGCCACACCAGCTCAGGCTCAGGGTGCCAGTCTTCAGACTCACATTTTGAGTATTTGTGGTGGAAGGTGGAGACAGCCCATCAGAGAGGGTAGAAAGACYGTCTGCTTGTAGGGAGACAAATAAGAAGACGTATTGTAGAGCACATCACTTTACATGGGGTTTAAGTGAGGAATGGGGTCAGYTGGAAACAACATTTAACCTATATAATGTTGCTTTTTTATATATTTTTTATTTATTTTTTTAGAATGATTATTAGTGGAAAGTTAAAATGTATTGTAAACTGGAATGGATGGACTGTAGTTGTTGTTCAACAAATAATACATTATTATGACGTTAACGGAGGAATTTTGACAACAACTGTTTGAATGTTAAATGACGAGACAGAGGCATTGATGCGAGTAACCAGTCTTGTACAGTCGTGGCCAAAAGTTTTGAGAATGACACAAATATTATTTCACAAAGTCTGCTGCCTCAGTTTCTATGATGGCAATTTGCATATACTCCAGAATGTTATGAAGAGTGATCAGATGAATTGCAATTAATTGCAAAGTCCCTCTTTGCCATGCAAATGAACTGAATCCCCCAAAAACATTTCCACTGCATTTCAGCCCTGCCACTAAAGGACCAGCTGACATCATGTCAGTGATTCTCTCGTTAACACAGGTGTGAGTGTTGACGAGGACAAGGCTGGAAGATCACAATCTGTCGGGATGAGCTGATATGGTGAGTATGTGCGGGAATAGCAGAGTGGAAGGCTTCAAAAGGAAGGTGGTGCTTGGAATCATTGTTCTTCCTGTCAACCATGGTTACCTGCAAGGAAACACGTGCCGTCATCATTGCTTTGCACAAAAAGAGCTTCACAGGCAAGGATATTACTGCAGTAAGATTGAACCTAAAAAACACCATTTATTGGATCATCAATGACTTCAAGGAGAGCGGTTCAATTGTTGTGAAGAAGGCTTCAGGGTGCCAAGAAAGTCCAGCAAGCGCCAGGACCGTCTCCTAAAGTTGATTCAGCGTGCGGGATGGGGGCACCAGCAGTACACCACTCTCTCCAGGAAAAACATCAGGGACAGATTGATATTCTGCAAAAGGTACAGGGATTGGACTGCTGAGGACTGGGATAAAGTCATTTTCTCTGATGAATCCCTTTCCGATTGTTTGGGGCATCCGGAAAAAAGCTTGTCCGGAGAAGACAAGGTGAGCCCTACCATCAGTCCTGTGTCATGCAAAGCATCCTGAAACATTCATGTGTGGGGTTGTTCATGCCAAGAGAGTGGCTCACTCACAATTTTGCCTAAGAACACAGCCATGAAAAAAGAATGGTACCAACACATCCTCTAAGAGAAACTTCTCCAACCATCCAGGAACAGTTTGGTGACAAACAATGCCTTTTCCAGCATGATGGAAAGCGAGGCCTTGCCATAAGGCAAAAGTGATAACTAAGTGGCTCGGGGACCAAAACATCGATATTTTGGGTCCATGGCCAGGAAACTCCCCAGACCTTAATCCCATTGAGAACTTGTGGTCAATCCTCAAGAGGCGGGTGGACAAACAAAACCCCACAAATGATGACAAATTCCAAGCATTGGTTATGCAAGAATGGGCTGCCATCAGTCAGGATGTGGCCCAGAAGTTAATTGACAGCATGCCAGGGCGGATTACAGGGGTCTTGAAAAAGAAGGGTCAACACTGCAAATATTGACTCTTTGCATCAACTTCCTGTAATTGTCAATAAAAGCCTTTGACACTTATGAAATTCTTGTAATTATACTTCATTATTCCATAGTAACATCTGACAAAAATATCTAAAGACACTGAAGCAGCAAACGTGGAAATTAATATTTGTGTCATTCTCAAAACTTTTGGCCACGACTGTACATTGCAATACATCCAGGTATCTTAAGCACACCGTTAAAAACACTGGAGTTGCAGTTATTAACATKTACCAACAGATGGCATCACTGTGCCATGTATTGCAATCTTACACCCATAACATCAACCATGACCAGTCCAGAAACTATGCCAGCTACAATGTCACAAACTAATTAGCGACAACAACGAAATACACTACGACAAATACAATAGCTACGATAACCTATTTGGAACTTTTTGGTATCTTCTCTGACTGGCCTCGACTGCTAACCAACTGACCGTTGGAAAGTCAGGCGCAGAGGCCACGGCTGCTGGATCGTGTGTTTTTGGTTCCTTTAGGGGTAATGCTAGCTCCCTATTATGGATACTTCAGAAAGCATTGATGTTGGCAATTGATGATACATGTATGCTTCTATTTGCTAAATGGAAATAGTAGCTTACTGTTGACTTGGTGATGTGAGGTCTCAATCTTGAAATAAACTTTGTCTATGTTCAGGTTCAGCAAAAATGTGGCTTGCAACCTTGGGTTATGAGAAAGAAACACTATGACAAAGTTACACTGTTGATGATACAATTCATAATTTACCCGGTTTAGATACGCTGTTTTTTTTCTTCTTCGAATGCGCATGCAGCCCATAGCTACTGTCAAAAGTTCCGTGCAGTAAAATGTTCGATGTTTCACAAATATGAGGTGTGCAAAAATAAGAAACGTGACAGTAAGCAGACGCTTTTATCCAAAGCGACAGTATGCATGGCTTAATTTTCTGTTCATGAATCGACCCCACAATCCTGACGTTTTTAGCACCATGATTTTTTCCATTGCCTGTCATGGTCATTATTTATTTAGCTACTTTAATAGGCTATAGACACATTTTGTAACAGTTTAATAGGCTATTGCCATATTTAACATGCATCACTCAACATGCAGCCTAGGTAGCAGATTATCAAATGGAAGATCAAGGCATATGCGTTCCTCCAGGCTGTGCTCTGTGGTCGCTCCACTTTTGATATCATTAGGCCTACAGTTTTACAAAATAAAATTATTCTACCTCCTAGGCTACAACMCAGTGCAATGATGCATTTATTATTGTTAGTACACAATTATTGTCTAGGCTGTAAACTGCAGTGATGTAGGCTAATTTGAATAACACCTGCATTTTGGAGGTGCCTTACTCAAGAAAGAGACCATGTGTCACGTTCCTGACCTTATTTCCCTTGTTTTGTATTTATTTAGTATGGTCAGGGCGTGAGTTGGGGTGGGTTGTCTATGTGTGTTTTTCTATGTTGGGATTTTGAGTTCGGCCTGGTATGATTCTCAATCAGAGGCAGCTGTCAATCGTTGTCCCTGATTGAGAATCATATATAGGTGGCTTGTTTTGTGTTGGGGATTTGTGGGTGGTTGTTTCCTGTGTCAGTGTTTGTGCCACACGGGACTGTGACGGTTAGTTCGTTTGTTATTTTGTATTGTGTCTTGTTTTCGTGTATATTAAATCATGGAAACTTACCACGCTGCACATTGGTCCTCCGATCCTTCTCGCCTCTCCTCGTCCGAGGAGGAAGAGCTAGACTGCCGTTACATAACCCGCCTCTACCATCCGTTCTATTGGCGAACGTGCAATCATTGGAAAGTAAACTAATATTAAAGATGCCTCGAGGTATTGCTCGCCTGAGGTAGAGTACCTCATGATAAGCTGTAGACCACACTATCTACCAAAAGAGTTTTCATCTATATTATTCATAGCCGTCTATTTACCACCATAAACCGATGCTGGCACTAAGATCGCACTCAACAAGCTGTTTAAAACTTCTTAAGACTAGGGGGCGCAGTTTTCGCTTTTGGCTAAAAAGGCGTACCCATTTGAAACTGCCTATTTCTCAGCCCCCGAAACTAGAATATGCATATAATAGTCAAATTAGGATAGAAAACACTCTGAAGTTTCCAAAACTGTAAWTTTTTTGTCTGTGAGTTAAACAGAACTGATATTGCAGGCTAAAACCTGAGGAAAATCCAACCAGGAAGTGGCCCTGTTTTTGAGACCTCTCTGTTCCCATGCATCCCTATTGCCCATATAAAGGGATATCAACCTGTCACGGCTTTCTTAATTACTCCTCCTCGGACGAGGAGAGCGAGAAGGATCGGACCAAACGCGAGTGGTTAGTGTCCATAATTTATTAGCATCGAACTGAACACTATAATGAAACAAAATAACAAATAGAAAACCGACAAACAGTCCCGTGTGGCACAAGACTACACGGAAGACAAACACCCACAAAACACAAGTGAAACCCAGGCTGCCTAAGTATGATTCTCAATCAGGGACAACGATTGACAGCTGTCTCTGATTGAGAATCATACCCGGCCGGACACAAACATCCCAACATAGAAAATACCACATAGACAAACCCACCCAACTCACGCCCTGACCAACTAAATAAATACAAGAAAAAGGAAAACAGGTCAGGAACGTGACATAACCCCCCCCTTAAGGTGCGAACTCCGGGCGCACCAGCATAAACTCTAGGGAGGGTCTGGGTGGGCGTCTGTCCACGGTGGCGGCTCTGGCGCTGGTCGTGGTCCCCACCCCACCATAGTCAAACCCCGCTTCCGTGGCCTCCTCCCAATGGCCAGCCTCCATGTCAATCCCACTATACCAAAGGGCAGCACCGGACTGAGGGCAGCTCCGGACTGAGGGGCAGCTCCGGACTGAGGGCAGCTCCGGCTGGCTGGCTCTGGCGGATCCCGGCTGGGCTCTGGCGGATCCCGGCTGGCTGGCTCTGGCGGATCCGGCTGCTGGCTCTGGCGATCCCGGGCTGCGGATCCCGGCTGGCCGCTCTGGCGGACCCCGGCTGGCCGGCTCTGGCGGATCCCGGCTGGACGGCTCTGGCGGATCCCGGCTGGACCCGGCTGGACGGCTCTGGCGGATCCCGGCTGGACGGCTCTGGCGGTCCGGCTGGACGCTCTGGGCTTCCCGGCTGGACGGCTCTGGCTGGTCCCGGCTGGACGGCTCTGGCTGGTCCCGGCTGGACGGCTATGGCTGCCGGCTGGCGCTATGGCTGGTCCCGCTGGACGGCTCTGGCTGGTCCCGGCTGGACGGCTCTGGCTGGTCCCGGCTGGACGGCTCTGGCTGATCCCGTCTGGCGGAAGGCTCTGGCTGATCCCGTCTGGCGGAAGGCTCTCGCTGATCCCGTCTGGCGGAAGGCTCTGGGCTGATCCCGTCTGGCGGAAGCTCTGGCTGATCCTGGCTGGACGGCTCTAGCGGTTTTCCTGGCTGGACGGCTCTGGCGGATCCTGGCTGGACGCTCTGGCGGATCCTGGCTGGACGGCTCTGGCGGATCCTGGCTGGACGGCTCTGGCGGATCCTGGCTGACGGCTCTGGCTGGTCCTGGCTGGACGGCTCTGGCTGGTCCTGGCTGGACGCTCTGGCTGGTCCCATCTGGCGGAAGGCTCTGGCTGTTCCCGTCTGGCGGAAGGCTCTGGCTGATCCCGGCCGGCGAAGGCTCTGGTTGGACGGCTCTGGCGATCCTGGCTGGACGGCTCTGGCGGATCCTGGCTGGACGGCTCTGGCGGATCCTGGCTGGACGGCTCTGGCTGATCCTGGCTGGACGGCTCTGGCGGATCCTGGCTGGAGGCTCTGGCGGATCCTGGCTGGACGCTCTGGCTGGTCCTGGCTGACGGCTCTGGCTGGTCCTGGCTGGACGGCTCTGGCTGGTCCTGGCTGGACGCTCTGGCTGGTCCTGCTGGACGGCTCTGGCCAGACGGACAGCGCTGGGCAGGCAGACAGTTCAGACAGCGCTGGCAGGCAGACAGTTCAGACAGCGCTGGGAAGGCAGGCAGTTCAGACTCAGGCTGCGCTGGAGAGGAGGAAGGCTCTGACAGCGCTGGACAGTGGGAGCAGCTGGAGAGAGAACCGGAGAGACAGCCTGGTGCGGGGGGCTGCCACCGGAGGACTGGTACGTGGAGGTGCACCGGTAACCGGACCGTGAAGGAGGACACGCGCTCTTGAGCACCGAGCCTCCCCAACCCTACCAGGTTGAATGGTCCCCGTAGCCCTGCCAGTGCGGCGAGGTGGAATAGCCCACACTGGGCTAAGCAGCGTACCGGGACACCGTGCGCTTTCCCGCATAACACGGTGTCTGACCAGTACGACGCCCTCTCACTCCACGGTAAGCACGGGGAGTTGGCTCAGGTATCTCTACCCGGCTTTGCCACACTCCGCGTGGCCCCCCCCCAAGAAATTTTTGGGTCTGACTCTCGGGCTCCCAACCGCTCGCCGCGCTGCCTCCTCATACCAGCGCCTCTCTGCCTTCGCTGCCTCAACTCCGCCTTGGGACGGCGATATTCCCCTGGCTGAGCCCAGGGCCTTTGCCGTCCAGAATCTCTTCCAAGTCCAGGAGTCTTGGTTTTTTTCCGCCCTTCTCCACTCCGCTTGGTCCTTTGGTGGTGGGTGTTTCTGTCACGGCTTTCTAATTCCTCCTCCTCGGACGAGGAGAGGCGAGAAGGATCGGACCAATACGCGGAGTGGTTAGTGTCCATAATTTATTAGCATCGAACTGAACACTATAATGAAACAAAATAACAAATAGAAAACCGACAAACAGTCCCGTGTGGCACAACGACTACACGGAAGACAAACACCCACAAAACACAAGTGAAACCCAGGCTGCCTAAGTATGATTCTCAATCAGGGACAACGATTGACAGCTGTCTCTGATTGAAATCATAACCCGGTCGACACAAACATCCCAACATAGAAAATACCACATAGACAAACCCACCCAACTCACGCCCTGACCAACTAAATAAATACAAGAAAAAGGAAAACAGGCGAACGCTCTTTCCGGTGGATTCCTGGGCATAACGCAGCAAACAAACGGAGGTATTTGGATATACAAAATATCTTTATGGAACAAAAGGAACATTTGCTGTCTAACTGGGAGTYTCGTGAGTGAAACCACCCGAAGATCATCAAAGGTAAACGATTAATTTGATTGCTTTTCTGATTTTCGTGACCAAGTTACCTGACGCTAGGTGTTCTTATTGTTTTGTCGAGCGATCGATAAATTTACACAAATGCAAGTATTGCTTGCTCTGTAAAGCATAATTTCAAAATCTGAGATGGATTAACAAAAGGCTAAGCTGTGTTTTGCAATATTGCACTTGTGATTTCATGAAATTATATTTTATTATATACCGTTCGCGCTAGGCTAAGCTATGCTAGTCAGCGTTTCTGATGACAATTATCCCGGAACCGGGATGGGTGGTTCAGAAAGGATAAGGCCATAAGCAAACAAGAAAATGCTAATCCAGAAGTGGCRTTACTAGTTTTTCGGGGACTTTAATGCAGGCAAACGTAAATCCGTTTTACCAAATTTCTACCAGCATGTCACATGTGCAACCAGAGGAAAAACATTTATAGACCACCTTTACTCCACACACAGAGACGCATACAGAGCTGTCCCTCGCCCTCCATTTGGCAAATCTGATCATAATTATATCCTCCTGATTACTGCTTAGAAGCAAAAACGAACTAGGAAGTACCAGTAACTCGCTCAATGAAGAAGTGGTCAGATGACGTGGATGCCACGCTACATGACTGTTTAGCCAGCACAAACTGGAATATGTTCCGCGATTCATAAAATTGCATTGAGGAGTATATCACCTCAGTCACTGGCTTCATCAATAAGTGCGTCGACGACGTCGTCCCCACAGTGACCGTGCGTACATATCCCAACCAGAAGCCATGGATTACAGGCAACATCCGTGCCTAGCTAAAGGCTAGAGCTGCCGCTTTCAAGGAGCGGGACATTAATCCGGACGTTTATAAGAAATCCCGCTATGCCCTCAGACGAATCATCAAACAGCCAAAGCATCAATACAGGACTAAGATTGAATCCTACTACTCTGGCTCTGACACTCATCAGATGTGGCAGGGCTTGCAAACTATTACGGACTACAAAGGGAAACCCATCCACGAGCTGCCCAGTTATGTGAGCATACCAGATGAGCTAAATTACTTTCATGATCTCTTCGAGGCAAGCAACACTGAAGCATGCATGAGAGCACTGTCACGTTCCTGACCTTATTTCCTTTGTTTAGTCTTTGTTTAGTTGGTCAGGACGTGAGCTGGGTCGGCATTCTATGTTTTGTGTTTCTATGTGGGGTGTTTGTTTGGCCTAATATGGTTCTCAATCAGAGGCAGGTGTGTGTCATTGTCTCTGATTGGGAACCATATTAAGGTAGCCTGTTTTCACTGTTTGTTTGTGGGTGATTGTTCCTGTTTCAGTGTACCAGTGTTTAGTGTTCACGTTACGGGACTGTATCGTCTTCGTTCCTTTTTGTCGGTTTGTTGTTTTGTTCGGTGTTTAAGTATTTCCCATTAAATATGRATTATATTCACGCTGCATCTTGGTCCTCCTCTCTTTCACCCGAAGACAGTCGTTACAAGCACCAGCTGTTACGGACGACTGTGTGATCACGCTTTCCGTAGCCGATGTGAGCAAGACCTTTAAACAGGTCAACATTCAGACCGATTACTAGGACGTGTACTCAGAGCATGCGTGGACCAACTGGCAAGTGTCTTCACTGACATTTTCAACCTCTCCTTGACTGAGTCAGTAACACCTACAGTACATGTTTCAAGCAGAACACCATAGTCCCTGTGCCAAAGAAAGTAAAGGTTTCCTGCCTAAATGACTACTACCCCGTAGCACTCACGTCGGTAGACATGAAGTGCTTTGAAAGGCTGGTCATGACTCACATCAACACCATAATCCCAGAAACCCTACACCCACTCCAATTCATATACTGCCTCAACAGATCCACAGATGACGCAATCCCAATCACACTCCACACTGCCCTACCCCTCCTGGACAAAAGGAACACCTATGTGAGAATGCTGTTCATTGACTACAGCTCAATGTTCAAACCATAGTGCCCACAAAGCTCATCACTAAGCTAAGGACCCTGGGACTAAACACCTCCCTTCTGCAACTGGATCCTGGACTTCCTGATGGGCTGCCCCCAGGTTGTAAGGGTAGGCAACAACACATCTGCCATGCTGATCCTCAACACTGGGGCCCCTCAGGAATACCTACTTATTTTCCTACTGTACTCCGTGTTCACCCACGACCGCATCGCCAAGCACGACTCCAACACCATCAAGTTTGCTGACGACACAACAATGGTAGGCCTGATCACCGACAACGATGAGACAGCATACAGGGAGGAGGTCAGAGAGCTGGCAGTGTGGTGCCAGGACAACAACCTCACCCTCAATGTGAGCAAGACAAAGGAGCTGATCGTGGATTACAGGAAAAGGAGGGCCGAACAGGACCCCATTAACATTGACTGGGCTGTAGTAGAGCGGGTCGAGAGTGTCAAGTTCCTTGGTGTCCACATCACCAACAAACKATTATGGTCCAAACACACCAAGACAGTCGTGAAGAGGGCACAACAACCCCTTTTCCCCCTCAGGAGACTGAAAAGATTTGGCATGGGTCCCGAGATCCTCAAAACGTTCTAGAGCTGCATCATCGAGAGCATCCTGACCGGTTGCATCACCACCTGGTATTGCAACTGCTCGGCATCCGACCATAAGGCGCTACAGAGGGTAGTGCGTACGGCCCAGTACATCACTGGGGCCAAGCTTCCGGCCATCCAGTGTCAGAGGAAGGCCCCAAAAATTGTCAAAGACTCCAGTCACCCAAGTCATCGACTGTTCTTTACACTACTGCTACTCACTGTTTATTACCTATGCATAGTCACTTTATCCCTACCTCGACTCATCTGTACCCCCGCACATTGACTCGGTACCGGTACCCCCTGTATATAGCCTCGTTATTGTTATTTTATTGTGTTACTTTTYATTTTATTGTTTACTTTAGTCTATTTAGTCAATATTTCTTGAACCTCATTGTTGGTTAAGGGCTTGTAAGTAAGCATTTCACGGTAAGGTCTACACCCGTTGTAGTCGGTGCATGTGACAAATACAATTTGATTTGATTATTTTTTTATTTATTTTGTTTGAGATGTTTTAGAATTTGTTTGACTTTTGAAAACGTGTTCTTTTTTGGGAGGTGGRGGGCAATACAGTTTATTTGTGTTTTTTTTTATTTTTAACTCGGACAAAACAGAGATGCTTGTTCTAGGTCCCAAGAAACAAAGAGATCTTCTGTTAAATCTGACAATTAATCTTGATGGTTGTAAAGTCGTCTCAAATAAAACTGTGAAGGACCTCGGCGTTACTCTGGACCCTGATCTCTCTTTTGACGAACATATCAAGACTGTTTCAAGGACAGCTTTTCTCCATCTACGTAACATTGCAAAAATCAGACATTTTCTGTCCAAAAATGATGCAGAAAAATTAATCCATGCTTTTGTTACTTCTAGGTTAGACTACTGCAATGCTCTACTTTCCGCTACCCGATAAAGCACTAAATAACTTCAGTTAGTGCTAAATACGGTCTGCTAGAATCTGATAGAACCAAAAAAAATTATCATATTACTCCAGTGCTAGCCTCCCTACACTGGCTTCTGTTAAGGCAAGGGCTGATTTCAAGGTTTTACTGTTAACCTACCAAGCGTTACATGGGCTTGCTCCTACCTATCTTTCCGAGTTGGTCTGCCGTACATACCTACACGTACGCTACGTCACAAGACGGCAGGCCTCCTAATTGTCCTAGAATTTCTAAGACAACAGCTGGAGGCAGGGTGTCTCTATAGATCTCCATTTTTTATGGAATGGTCTGCCTACCATGTGAGAGACACAGACTCGGTCTCAACTTTAAGTCTTTAATGAAGACTCATTCTCTCAGTAGGTCTATGATTGAGTGTAGTCTGGCCAGGAGTGTGAAGGTGAACGGAAGGCTCTGGAGCAAGAACCGCCCTTGCTGTCTCTGCCTGGCCGGTTCCCCTCTCTCCACTGGGATTCTCTGCCTCTAACCCTATTACAGGGGCTGAGTCACTGGCTTACTGGTGCTCTTTCATGCCGTCCCTAGGAGGGGTGCGTCACTTGAGTGGGTTGAGTCACTGACGTGATCTTCCTGTCTGGGTTGGCGCCCCCCCTTGGGTTGTGCCTGTCTTCTGTCTTATCCGGTGTMCTGTGTGAATTTAAGTATGCTCTCTCTAATTCTCTCTTTCTTTCTCTCTCTCGGGGGACCTGAGCCCTAGGACCATGCCTCAGGACGACCTGACATGATGACTCCTTGTGATGACTCAAAGTGATTAGAAACATATGTTGGAAAAATGGAAACCAAGCTATCTAGCTAGCTACAGTGCCTACCAAAGTTGTCCGGTGAGTGTCTAACTGATTAATTAAACTTCCTAATAAACTTTAACATGTTATTAGCTAAAGTATGCCTAGTTAGCAATGTCATGTTTTATGGGATAGAGTGAAACCCATTTTGTTGGTTTCATTCTGTCATCGCCACTGACTGACTGGTGCTGAGCTAGCTAACGTTAATCTTAATATCAGATTTTTTTCACAATTTATGTGATAGGTAGTTCACTTGCTTAAGCACTATTTTATCTTAATAATTTGCTGTCTTACTGCATATTGACATGCATATTGGTATTATGTTAGCTAGCACAACAGCTAAGGTACTGTAGCTAGCAACAATATGAGTTGATTTGACATAAGAGCAAAACATTTGTAGATGGATACACTTCCCATACCCGTGGTGTCGGAAGAGGCTGTATTGGCAGGTTGGGTTGTTGTTGATGATGGGTAATTGAGGTTGGCCTATGGATATTTGACCCAGCCAGTGGGTTAATTCTCCCGCCACCAGCGCGTGAAATCCACTAGGATATTTGCAAGTGTTCTAGTGCAACCGAGTGACTGACGAGGGGAAAACGGATAACGTTATTTCGACATGCTAAGTGTGTTTTGGCCGACTGAAAACAGTAAGTAACAAACGTTACGAATTATGAATTTGATGGTCATTCAGGTTAAATAGGTTGTCCTGTCATAATTAGGTAGCTAGCTAACGTTATYTTGAGAGTTAGCAAGCTAACGACCTTTAGCTACCTAGCCATTTCTGTGCTAATATCTCTGGTTGTGGTGACGTTAGCCTCGCGACCATGYTCGCGACGCTAGCTTACTGAAGTGTTGTCGCGGATATAACTAAATGTACCTTTTTGTCAACCTATGGCTAGCTAGCTGACTATGTCATTGTCTGTAATGACAGCTATCTAAAGTTAGCTAGCTAAGTCTGACACTTCTAGACTGTGTCGGACACTGTTTCACTTGTTAGCTAAGTTATCGTAACTAGATTTTACTTATTCTCCATCTGGGTTAATTTAACCAAGCTATCTGGAAGGCTTATCTCATGCTTGCATGGTGATTGAGTTAGCTACTGTTACTGTACTGGTTTTGAATGGTTTCTGATAATGGCAGCTTTAGTCAGACTTGTGAAGTTGAGGATGGATGCAAATTCTGTTAGCTAGCTAATGTTAAAGTTTACATTCAATTTGATGTAACTTATAACTTATTTTAGCTAGCTATGTTTCTAACATTTTAGTTTTGCATTGACAGCTTTGTGAAGATATTCTGAATGAGTGGAACCTGGCCTCATTGATTCCAAAATTTGAGGGTAAGTAAAACTGAACATTTCCAGAGATTTTGGGGGAAACAAACACAGATTTTCATTGACCCTGTGGTAAACAGAATCTACGTCTTCAACACTGTCATCGATAACCAATAGTACTACCTTAATGGAAACGTTAAAGACTTAACTTCACCAGAGACTTAAGAACCATGCAGCCACTTTGAGACTAGATACATTACATGAACAGCTACTGTAGATAGTCTGGCCTTCATTTTTCCATACTTGCTTTATTTGTCATTTGCACAGATATTCTGTCACAGTGACCAACCTGACACACAAATCAAATCCCATTTTATTGGTCGCATATACATATTTAGCAGATGTTATTGTGGGTGTAGTGTTCCAAGCTCCAACAGTGCAGTAATGTCTAACAATACATGCATCTAAAAGTAAAAACATTTAATTAAGAAATATAGAAAATATTAGTATAAGCAATGTCGGAGTCTGAAGTATGAATATTATTTATACATCGGACTCTGACATTGCTCATACTAATATTTCCAAGTGTCTTTATTCCATTCTTTCACTTTCAGATGTGTGTATTGTTAGATATTACTGYACTGTTGGAGCTTGGAACACATGTGTGATGGGGTGTATAGATGTTGTGGACATATACTACATATTTTATTCATATATATACACTGTATCTAAATATGTGTATAGAACAGTATACAGTGCATTCGGAAAGTATTCAGACCCCTTGACGTTTTCACACAATACCCCATAATGACGAGGCAAAAAGAAAATACTTTATTCACATAAGTATTCAGACCTTTTGCTATGAGACTAAATTAAGCTCAGCTGYATCCTGTTTCCATTGATCATCCTTGAAATGTTTCTACAACTTGATTGGAGTCCACCTGAGRTAAATTCAATTGATTGGACATGCTTTGGAAAGGCACACATTTGTATAAGGTCCCACAGTTGACAGTACATGGCAGAGCAGAAACCAAGCCATGAGGTCGAAGGAATTGTCCTTAGAGCTCCGAKACAGGATTGTGTTGAGGCACAGATCTGGGTAAGGGTTCTAAAAAATGTCTGTAGTATGGAAGGTCCCCAAGAACACAGTGGCCTTCATCATTCTTAAATGGAAGAAGTTTGGAACCACCGGGGCTCTTCCTAGAGCTGGCTGCCCGGCCAAACTGAGCAATCGGGGGAGAATGGCCTAGGTCAGGGAGGTGACCAAAAACCCAATGGTCACTCTGACAGAGTTCCTCTGTGGAGATGGGAGAACCTTCCAGAAGGACAACCATCTCTGCAGCACTCCACCAATCAGGCCTTTATTGTAGAGTGGCCAGATGGAAGCCACTCCTCAGTAAAAAAAAGCACATGACAGGCTGCTTGGATTTTGCCAAAAGGCACCTAAAGAGACTCAGACCATGAGAAACAAGATTATCTGGTCTGTTGAAACCAAGATTGAACTATTTGGCCTCAGTGCCAAGCATCACATCTGGAGGAAACCTGGCACCATCCCTACAGTGAAGCATGGTGGTGGCAGCATCATGGTGTGGGRATGTTTTTCAGCAGCAGGGACTGGGAGACTAGTCAGGATCGAGGGAAAAATGAACAGATCAAAGTACAGAGATCCTTGATGAAAACCTGCTCCAGAGCGCTCAGGACCTCAGACTGGGGTGAAGGTTCACCTTCCAACAGCACAAGGACCCTAAGCACACAGCCAAGACAACACAGGAGTAGCTTCGGGACAAGTCTCTGAATGTCCTTGAGTGGCCCAGCCAGAGCCTGGACTTGAACCCGATCGAACATCTCTGGAGAGCCCTGAAAATAGCTGTGCAGCGATGCTCCCCATCCAACCTGACAAAGCTTGAAAGGATCTGCAGAGAAGAATGGGAGAATCTCCCCCAAATACAGGTGTACCAAGCTTGTAGCAGCAGACCCAAGAAGATTCAAGGCTGTAATCGCTGCTAAAGGTGTTTCAACAAAGTACTGAGTAAAGGGTCGGAGTACTTATGTAAATGTCATATTTCAATTGTCTTTTTTATACATTTCTTAACCTGTTTTTGCTTTGTCATTATGAGGTTTTGTGTGTAGATTTATGAAAAGCGATTACATACATTTTTAGAATTAACCTAACAATGTAGAAAAAGTGAAGGGGTCTGAATATTTTCCGAATGCACTTTATATACAGCAATAGTTTAATAGGATGGCCGTGACTAGAAAACAGTATATACATATGAAAGGGGTTAAACAGTATGTAAACATTATTAAAGTGACCAGTGTTCCATGTCTATGTACACAGGGCAGCAGCCTCTAAAGTGCAAGGTACTGGGTGGAAGCYGGCTAGTGATGACTATTTAAGTCTGATGGCCTTGAGACAGAAGCTGTTTTTCAGTCTCACGATTCTAGCTTTGATGCACCTCGCCTTCAGGATGATCACGGGGTGAACAGGCCTTGATCCGGGTGGCTGAGGTCCTTGATGATCTTCTTGTCCATCCTGTGACACCGGGTGCTGTAGATGTCCTGAAGGGCATGAGTTGGACTGCAGAGTGAAGGAACAGCAGCCAATAAGTGCTCAGCATATGTGGAAACTCCTAAGACTGTTGGACACATTCCAGGTGAAGCTGGTTAAGAGAATGCGAAGAGTGTGCAAAACTGTCAAGGCAATGGGTGGCTACTTTTGATGTAATTTCTTTTTTTCTTTTTTTTTTACTACATGATTCCATATGTTATTTCTTAGTTCTGATGTCTTCGCTATTGTTCTACAATGTGGAAAATAGTTTAAAAAAAGAAACCCTTGAATGAGTAGGTGTGTCTAAACTTTTGACTAGTACTGTGTGTGTGTGTGTGTGTGTGTGTGTGTGTTCTAAATTAACCTACTAAAACTCACGGACGATTAGTAAAGCTTAAACCAAGTTTATTCACCAATTGTCATACAGCTCCATAAGACAAATACATGGTTTCACCAGTGGGGGTGTGTGTAATATATATATACACCCACCCCCCAAACATTCCATCTTTATTGCTATGGCAGGAAATTAAGTGACGCGGTCCATAAACTGTTCCTTCTCCCTTTTTGTAACCTGACCTCGACCCCCCCTCACTAAACCACATCTCTCCACCCATTTCAGTGCCTGCCACGTGATTGCACTTCCTTTACTCAATACATTCCCCCTACAGATATACAAACTAGACTATGGCACTCAGTATTTAAATAGGATACTTGATAATTAACAATATTTCAAGTTTAGAACTCATCCCACGGCTGGTTGGACTGGATGATACAGTGCTGGTGGAACGCAATGGCTGGCAACAATACCTCACTCCGTACTTTAGGCAGGTGCCACAAATCAAGCAGTACCAGCACTTCAGGTGAATATCATTGTCATTGTATGAGGTTATTCTTTTTATCTAAACTTGGGAGGTGAATTGATGTTATGCAAGGTTGTAATGTTTAAATTTTTTTCCGTTATTTCCTGTTTTACAGCTTCGATGCTTTGGAGCCTGGTGTTGTTGCCAAGGAGCGTTCTGACTCAGTCGGGGCCAGGTTTCAGCTGCAGCGCAGCGCTGACATCCTTTCACCTCTAGATGGTCTGCCTGTACTGGACTGTATACAGCTAGACAAAAACTAATCTTTCTGAGAAGATCAAGGAGTTTTGTGACGAAGAGGCTATGGACATCACATGCCATTCACCAAAGTCGAGAGCTGGACAGAAACATGCTCCGAATATCGATTCCCTTGTTCATGCGTGGTTCGGACGGACCAGTTCATCACTGGGGGCGAGTTCCCAGTAATCAGCACTCTGCACTGCCTCTATTCACTTGACTCTCCTAACACACGCCATATGTTGCTTCTACTTTTTTTTATCAAGATGCTCAGCCACTTTACCCCTGATTTATATGCATATAACTACCTCTATCACTGATCGTTATTGATATTCTTGTACACACAATATATAATTTGGTTCTTTCTCTACTGGCATTGACAATTGTGTCACTATAAAGAAAAAAAAGAATCTATCTTTGATATTGCTACTATGCAAGTAACCATTTCGCCGTACTGTTTATACCTTCTGTAGAGACCCATCCACTTAGCAAGATGTGCCTGGTGATTATAGCATTTCTTTCACATGACCCATCAATTTAAACAAGTGTGTCTGGGTAAGCATCATCTAATATTTCTAAAAATATTTTTCTGGACACTTTCTGCTTGCCTGGAATTYTTCATTATTGTAGGCTACTACTTTTACTACTTAGTCTTAACAGTGAGTAGTATAGTAAAGATTAAGCACATGACCTCACATGTGAATCCTTAAAGAAATAGGTGGGGCTGGCTTAAGCGGTTGGGAACAATGCTGAATGGGTGTAGACAAAGAAGAGTATTCCAGTAGGTTTACCAAAACATTMAAGGGCCATTTTCTCAAAAATGGGATTACAAGTTTCAACTTTCGAAGCGGAATTTCTTCCCATTGTTCCTTAAATGCAGTATTATATACCATTTTGTAGCTCTGTGTCTCTGCTGTTATCCAATGTAACAATAAATAAACACTATTTAAAATTTTGCTAAGGCCTAAGCAAGGCGGTCGGTCACAAATGTACTATTTTCACATACTCAATGCCTACTATTTAGAACCAAATGCGGTTATCTGTACACAGCCAATGCTTATTTTCTTAGGTCATATGTCACAAGCCGGCTCATAGCCTGTGACAAAAATGAGGGGACACGAACAACAGGTATAGGCCAATTAAAAGTGTTCTTTATTATAAACAAAACTATTAACTTTAAACTAAGAAAAAGGAATGAGGTGTGGAAGTATCATAATGTAAGGTGTATGTAAAGTGCATGGATGCGTGAATATGTGTGTGTGAACATGACTGAGTGAAAACTATGCAAAACTACAAAGGAACAAACAAATCATGAGCATACCTGGAGGAGCAGAGAGAGAGAGAGAGAGAGAGATTAGTGACAGTTTAAATACTTAGAGCCCAGGTGACTCCAATCACTAACGACCCTCCTCTGCCTGCAGGAGGAACCGCCCCTGCACTGCAGAGGAGGAGCCGTGACACATATTAAATGTGTTTACACCAGATACAGTTGAAGTTTACATGCACCTTAGCCAAATACATTTAAACTCAGTCTTTCACAATTCCTGATATTTAATCAGAGAAAATTCCATGTCTTAGGTCAGTTAGGATCACCACTTTATTTTAAGAATGTGAAATGTCAGAATAATAGTAGTAGAGTGATATATTTAAGCTTTTCTTTCATCACATTCCCAGTGGGTAAGAAGTTTACGCACACTTAATTAGTATTTGGTAGCATTGCCTATAAATTGTTTAACTTGGGTCAAACGTTTMGGGTAGTCTTCCACAAGCTTCCCACAATAAGTTGGGTGAATTTTGGCCCATTCCTCCTGACAGAGCTGGTGTAACTGAGTCAGGTTTGTCGGCCTCCTTGCTCGCTCATGCTTTTTCAGTTCTGCCCACAAATGTTCTATGGATTAAGGTCGGCTTTGTGATGGCCACTCCAATACCATGACTTTGTTTTCCTTAAGCCAATTTGCCACAACTTTGGCGGTATGCTTGGGTCATGTCCATTTGGAAGACTCATTTGCGACAAGCTTTAACTTCTTGACTGATGTCTTGAGATGTTGCTTCAATATATCCACATAATTTTCGTCCTCATGATGCCATCTTTTGTTAAGTGTTACCAGTCCCTCCAGCAAAGCACCCCCACAACATGATGCTGCCACCCCGTGCTTCACGGTTGGATAGTGTTCTTTGGCTTGCAAGCCTCCCCCTTTCCTCCTAACATAAGGATGGTCATTATGGCCAAACAGTTCTATTTTTTTTTCATCAGACCAGAGGACATTTCTCCAAAAAGTACAATCTTTGTCCCCATGTGCATTTGCAAACCTTGGTCTGGCTTTTTTTATGGCGTTTTGGAGCAGTGGCTTCTTCCTTGCTGAGCGCCTTTCAGTTATGTCGATTATGAGACTCGTTTACTTTGGATATAGATACTTTGTTCCTGTTTCCTCCAGCATCTTCACAATGTCCTTTGCTGCTGTTCTGTGATTGATTTGCACTTTTCGCACCAAAGTACGTTCATCTCAAGGACACAGAACGCGTCTTTCCTGAGCGGAATGATGGCTTGCGTGGTCCCATGGTGTTGTACTTCAGTACTGTTTTACAGATGAACATGGTACCTTCAGGCATTTGGAAATTGCTCCAAGGATGAATCAGACTTGTGGTTTTTCCGAGGTCTTGGCTGATTTCTGTTGATTTTCCCATGATGTCAAGCAAAGAGGCACTGAGTTTGAAGGTAGGCCTTGAAATACATCCACAGGTACACCTCCAATTGACTCAAATTATGTCAATTAGCCTATCAGAAGCTTCTAAAGCCATGACATAATTTTCTGGAGTTTTCTAAGCTGTTAAAAGGCACAGTCAACTTAGTGTATGTAAACTTCTGACCCACTGGAATTGTGATACTGTGAAATATTMTTTTTGTAAACAATTGTTGAAAACATTATTGTCATGCACAAAGTAGATGTCCTAACCGACTTACCAAAACKGGTTTGTTAACGAGATTTGTGGAGTGGTTGAAAAAAATAGTTTTTATGACTCCAACCTAAGTGTATGTAAACTTCCTACTTCAATTGTATATATTTGAACCACTTGCACACATTCCAGCCCTGAATTAGTATTTACATTAGCCTTGGATGTGGATATATACAATAAGTTCTTTGGAAATCTTACTCACCAGTGCTACAACAATACAAACAGCACTAAAAACAGTAGGGGGGAAAAAACTTACTTTGGATGTGTTGCAGGAAAAGAGTGWTCCCTAAACCACGATTGGCTTTAGTTATACACACAGCGGGCAGGGTGAACTCTCAGAATAGATTAGTTGTTAAAAAAATACTGTAATATACARTCAAGATAAATATACACATCCTGAATGTCCTTACTCCTTGAAAGTGCAGTTTTTAAATGTTGATTTGTGTTTTAGCACCTGAGCTCTTCGAGGTTAAAGACAATCTTTTGAAAAAGAAAATTCACATCTGGTACAAGCTCTGCATTCCTCCAGACAAACATGCATGGTGCCAGAGACTCACTTCGCCATGTGCAGTAAACACAAACATATTTCAACATGATCCAACACATCTGGCTCATGTACGACTACGAAACCATATATGACCATGTAGACCCAATCTATGAGAGGAAGTGTCATTTAAAAAAAATTGTAATAGGATTGATGGGTGAGGTCTTGAGCTATTGCCTGAGGTAGAGTATCTCATGATAAGATGTAGACCACACTACCTACTGAGAGTTTTCATCTGTATTCTTTGTAGCTGTTTACATACCTCCACAGTCAGGCTGGCACGAAGACAGCATTGAATGAGCTGTATTCCGCTATAAGCAAACAAGAAAACGCACACCCAAAGGCGGCGCTCCTAATAGCCGGGGACTTTAATGCAGGGAAACTTAAATCTGTTTTACCAAATTTCTATCAGCATGTTAAATGTGCAACCAGAGGAAAAATAATTCTGGACCAGCTATACTCCACACACAGAGACGCATACAAAGCACACCCTCACCCTCCATTTGGCAAATCTGACCATAATTCTATCCTGATTCCTGCTTACAAGCACAAA
The DNA here is from genome assembly GCF_002910315.2 of Salvelinus sp. IW2-2015. Classification (NCBI taxonomy): domain Eukaryota; kingdom Metazoa; phylum Chordata; class Actinopteri; order Salmoniformes; family Salmonidae; genus Salvelinus; species Salvelinus sp. IW2-2015. Next base: position 453,633 of record NC_036862.1, on the reverse strand, counting down.
TTAAAGCAGGAAGCACCAGTGACTAGATCAATAAAAAAGTGGTCAGATGACGCAGATGCTAAGCTACAGGACTGTTTTGCTAGCACAGACTGGAATATGTTCTGGGATTCCTCTGATGGCATTGAGGAGTACACCACATCAGTAATTGGCTTCATTGATAAGTGCATCGATAACGTCTTCCCCACAGTGACCGTACATACATACTCCAGCCACCCTAGTTATTGACACTTCTCTTTGCTACTGCACGGCAAGCGGTACCGGAGCTCCAAGTCTAGGTCCAAGAGTCTTCTAAACAGCTTCTACCCCCAAGCCATAAGACTCCTGAACATATAGTCAAATGGCTACCCAGACTATTTGCAGTTTAGTCCAAGAGTAGGTTTACTCTGTGTCTGGAAAACTGATCCTGAGAGGAAAGTTTTGGATGGCTACTCCTTGCATGTCTACATGACAGTAAACACTACAGTTTGTAGTTATGATGCTTTTCCCCAGAAGTTGTTGCATAATGTTAAAGCTGGGCCAGAAACTAAGAACTAAGAATTTCAGACAACTACAGTACTGCTAGGAATATGCTTCCAGTTTCCTGAAAAAAAAGTTGTTTTTATAGTATAAACAAAGACTGTGTAAATTTTCAGTTCCATTGAACTGTATGTTGACACTCATGAGAGAGTTTTGGCATACACATATTTCAGTAGTGTAAAGATGCAAATCTCAATTCAAATCTGACTTCTCCACATCCACGTCACATCTCCATCCGTAATGTACGAACGACACTTGGCTTAGATAGGTTGATGTTTATTATCATGAGTCTTGTCCTGGAGGCAGAACTGACTGACTTCCCCTTAGATAGCCAGCTGGAAAGTCAAAATTGGCTATATTGTAAAAATTCATGAAAACAAAAATTAGCTTTTTGGTCTTATTTTAAGCTTAGGGTTAGCAGTGTGGTTAAGGTTAGGTTCATGTCGAAAAACGCTAACCTGTGTACGCTTACCCCTCTCCGAGCATTGCCGTGTTAAGACAAATGTGTCGGACCAATGTTTATTGTAGTCAAGTGAACGGTGACGTAAGATGTCTAGGTGGACATCGATAAAGTCGTCCCCACAGTGACTGTACGTACATATCCCAACAAGAAGCCATGGATTACAGGCAACATCCGCATTGAGCTAAAGGCTAGAGCTGCCGCTTTCAAGGAGCGGGACTCTAATCYGGAAGCTTGTAAAAAATCCCGCTATGCCCCCTGACGAACCATCAAACAGGCAAAGGATCAATACAGGACTAAGATCAAACCGTACTACACCGGCTCTGATGCTCGTAGGATGCGGCAGGGCTTGCAAACTATTACGGACTACAAAGGGATACCCAGACGCGAGCTGCCCAGTGACACGAGCCTACCAGATGAGCTAAATGCCTTTTATGCTCGCTTCGAAGCAAGCAACACTGAAACATGCACAAGAGCACCAGCTGTTCTGGATGACTGTGTGATAACGCTCTTGGTAGCCGATGTGAACAAAACCTTTAAACAGGTCAACATTCACAAAGCTGCTGGGCCAGATGGATTACCAGGACGTGTACTCAAAGTATAGGCGGACCAACTGTCCAGTGTCTTCACTGACATTTTCAACCTCTCCCTGACCAAGTATGTAATACCTACATGTTTCAAGTAGACCACCATAGTCCCTGTGCCCAGGGAAGCAAAGGTAAGCTGCCTAAATGATTACCACACCGTGGCACTCACATTGGTAGCCATGAAGTGCTTTGAAAGGCTGGTCATGGCTCACATCAACAGCATCCTCCCGGACATCCTAGACCCACTCCAATTCGCATACCGCCCCAGCAGATCCACAGATGACGCAATCTTAATCGCACTCCACACCRCCCTTTCTCATCTGGACAAAAGAAACACATATGTTTGAATGCTATTCCATCGACTACAGCTCAGCGTTCAACATTATAGTGCCCACAAAGCTCATCACTAAGCTAAGGACTCTGGGACTAAACACCTCTCTCTGCAACTGGATCCTGGACTTCCTGACAAGGCGCCCCCAAGTGGTAAGAGTAGGCAACAACATGTCTGCCACGCTGATCCTTAACACTGGGGCCCCTCAGGTGTGTACTTAGTCTCCTCCTGTATTCCCTGTTCACCCACAACTGCGTGGCCAAACGACTCCAACACCATCATTAAGTTTGCTGACGACACAACAGTGGTAGTCTTGATCACCGACAACGATGAGACAGCCTATAAGATGAGGTCAGAGAACTGGCAGTGTGGTTTCAGGACAACAACCTCTCCCTCAATGTGAGCAAGACAAAGGAGCTGATCTTGGACTACAGGAAAAGGCCGGCCGAACAGGCCCCCTAAGAACCGACTAAAAGGGAAACGTGTAGCTCTTATAGTTGATAAGCTGTACATTGATAACCAATYTTCCGAGACACCAAGGCTACTCCATGAATATCTAAATATTACAAAATTCCCATAGAATGGGGAAATAATGGAACACCCAACACTGGATGTTATGGATTCAAAAAAGGTAAAAATATAATAAAATAATTGATAGAGGTAAACTACCAATATGCTCAACTACTCAAGTTCGGAAATGCTGTAAAATTATTAATTTGTGCTTAGGAAGAAGGGTCACAACGGGGGACCTGTGTGTGTGTGTGTGGGGGGGGGGGTTACGAACTCCATCAGAAAGAACTAGATATTGGTTAATCTCGTTTTCCCATTGCTCAATTTGGCATGCCATCTCAAACAGCTGCAATGGTATACGCATTCACACATCAAGTCTACTCTTGAGTTGGGCTCGGGGATTGAACAACTGAGCTTATGGTCGTGTGTGTGTTTACTTGCGTGTCGGTCGGTCTATGGGTGGCAGGGGAGAGAGGGGTAGAGGTGTTTGAGTGGGAAGGGTGGGGTGTGTGTATGCATCCCACATCTGTTGCTATGGGGTAATGATGTTAGGGACAGTATAGGATGGAATCACAAGCTGTAATATCACATTAATAATATTTGCTTGCCAAAAATTCAAATGTTCTACTGCCAGACCTTGTTATAGTTAACGTCCTTCAAAGGAAGTGCCTGCATTATTATGCATATTATTTGTCAATTGTGGGAATTAAGTAAGATATGGAAGATTTTATATATACAGTTGAAGTCGGAAGTTTACATAAACCTTATCCAAATACATTTAAACTCTGTTTTTCACAATTCCTGACATTTAATCCTCGTATAAATTCCCTGTTTTAGGTCAGTTAAGATCACCACTTTATTTTAAGAATTTGAAATGTCAGAATAATAGTAGAGAGTGATTTATTTCAGCTTTTATTTCTTTCATCACATTCCCAGTGGGGCAGAAATTTACTTGGGTCAAACGTTTCGGATAGCCTTCCGCAAGTTTCCCACAATAAATTGGGTGAATTTTGGCCCAATCCTCCTGACAGAGCTGGGTCAGGTTTGTAGGCCTCCTTGCTCGCACATGTTTTTTTCAGTTCTGCCCACAAATTTTCTATTGATTGAGGTCAGGGCTTTGTGATGGCCACCTTGACTTTGTTGTCCTAAAGCCATTTTGCCACAACTTTGGAAGTATGCTTGGGGTCATTGTCCATTTGGAAGACCTATTTGCGATCAAGCTTTAACTTCCTGACTGATGTCTTGAGATGTTTGGGATGGTGTTCTTCGGCTTGCAAGCGTCTCCCTTTTTGCTCCAAACATAACGATGGTCATTATGGCCAAACAGTTTTTTATTTTTTTATTTCACCTTTATTTAACCAGGTAGGCTAGTTGAGAACAAGTTCTCATTTGCAACTGCGACCTGGCCAAGATAAAGYGACGCAGTTCGACACATACAACAACACAGAGTTACACATGGAATAAACAAACATACAATCAATAATACAGTAGAAAAATATATCTACAGTATGTGCAAATGAGGTAGGATAAGAGAGTTAAGGCAATAAATAGGCCATCGTGGCGAAGTAATTACAATATAGCAATTAAACACTGGAATGGTAGGATGTGCAGAAGATGAGTGCAAGTAGAGATACTGTGGTACAAAGGAGCAAGATAAATAAATACAGTATGGGGATGAGGTAGATTGGATGGGCTATTTACAGATGAGCTATGTACAGGTGCAGTGATCTGTGAGCTGCTCTGACAGCTGGTGCTTAAAGCTAGTGAGGGAGGTAAGGGTCTCCAGCTTCAGAGATTTTTGCAGTTGGTTCCAGTCATTGGCAGTAGAGAACTGAAAGGATTGGCAGCCAAAGGAAGAATTGGCTTTGGGGGTGACCAGTGAGATATACCTGCTGGACCGCGTGCTACGGGTTGGTGCTGCTATGGTGACCAGTGAGCTGAGATAAGGCGGGGCTTTACCTAGCAGAGACTTGTAGATAACCTGGAGCCAGTGGGTTTGGCGACGAGTATGAAGCGAGGGCCAGCCAACAAGAGCATACAGGTCGCAGTGGTGGGTGGTATATGGGGCTTTGGTGACAAAACGCACTGTGATAGACTGCATCCAATTTGTTGAGTAGAGTGTTGGAGGCTATTTTGTAAATGACATCGCCGAAGTCATGGATCGGTAGGATGGTCAGTTTTACGAGGGTATGTTGGGAAGCATGAGTTAAGAATGCTTTGTTGCGAAATAGGAAGCCGATTCTAGATTTAATTTTGGATTGGAGAGGTTTAATGTGAGTCTGAAAGGAGAGTTTACAGTCTAACCAGACACCGTCCAGAGTAGTGATGCTGGACTGGCGGGCAGGTGCGGGCAGCGATCAGTTGAAGAGTATGCATTTAGTTTTACTTGCATTTAAGAGCAGTTGGGAGGCCACGGAAGGAGAGTTGTATGGCATTGAAGCTCATCTGGAGGTTAGTTAACACAGTGTCCAAAGAAGGGCCAGAAGTATACATAATGGTGCCGTCTGCGTAGAGGTGGATCAAAGAATCACCAGCAGCGAGTGCGACATCATTGATATATACAGAGAAGAGAGTCGGCCCGAGAATTTAACCCTGTGGCACCCCCATAGAGACTGCCAGAGGTCCGGACAACAGGCCCTCCGATTTGACATACTGAACTCTATCGGAGAAGTAGTTGGTGAACCAAGCGAGGCAATCATTTGAGAAACCAAGGCTGTTGAGTCTGCCAATAAGAATGTTGTGATTGACAGAGTCAAGCCTTRGCCAGGTCGATGAATACGACTGCACAGTAATGTCTCTTATCAATGGCGGTTAGGATATCGTTTAGGACCTTGAGCGTGGCTGAGGTGCACCTATGACCAGCTCTGAAACCAGATTGCATAGCGGAGAAGGTACGGTGAGATGGTAATCTGTTAGTTAACTTGGCTTTCAAAGACCTTAGAAAGGCAGGGTAGAATAGATATAGGTCTGTAGCAGTTTGGGTCTAGAGTGTCTCCCCCTTTGAAGAGGGGGATGACCGCGGCAGCTTTCCAATCGATCGGAATCTCAGACGATATGAAAGAGAGGTTGAACAGGCTAGTAATAGGGGTTGCAACAATTTCGGCAGATAATTCTAGAAAGAGAGGGTCCAGATTGTCTAGCCCGGCTGATTTGTAGGGGTCCAGATTTTGCTATTCGATGCTAATGCAGAATGCCACAGGATCTTTTTGTGCTGGTCAAGGGCTGACAGGTCTGGAGTGAACCATGGGCTATATCTATTCCTGGTTCTACATTTTTTGAATGGAGCATGCTTATTTAAGATGGTGAGGAAGGCACTTTTAAAGAATAACCAGGCATCCTCTACTGACGGGATGAGATCAATGTCATTCCAGGATACCCCGGCCAGGTCGATTAGAAAGGCCTGTTCGCTGAAGTGTTTTAGGGAGCGTTTAACAGTGATGAGGGGTAGTCGTTTGACCGCAGACCCATTAAGGATGCAGGCAATGGGGCAGTGATCGCTGAGATCTTGGTTGAAAACAGCAGAGGTGTATTTGGAGGGYGAGTTAGTTTGGATGATATCTATGAGGGTGCCCGTGTTTACGGATTTGGGGTTGTACCTGGTAGGTTCATTGATAATTTGTGTGAGATTGAGGGCATCAAGCTTAGATTGTAGGATGGCTGGGGTGTTTACCTTTCTGGCGCAGGGGTCCCGCTAGCGACCCACCTCGACCACATCCGGGGAAATTGCAGAGCGCTAAATTCAAAATACAGAAAACGTAATAGTAAACCTTCATGAAAATACAAGTGTCATACATGATTATTTAGCTTAGAGTCTTGGCAATCTAACCGCATCGTCGGTTTTCAAAAAGGCTTTACGGCGATATGGCTTTTTCTTTGCAACTCTGCCTAGAAGGCCAGCATCCTGGAGTCGCCTCTTCACTGTTGACGTTGAGACTGGTGTTTTGCAGGTACTATTTAATTAAGCTGCCAGTTGAGGACTTGTCTGTTTCTCGAACTAGACACTCTAATGCACTCAGTTATGCACCGGGGCCTCCCACTCTTTCTATTCTGGTTAGAGACAGTTTGCGCTGTTCTGTGACAGGAGTAGTACACAGCGTTGTACAAGATCTTCAGTTTCTTGGCAATTTTTCACATGGAATAGCCTTCATTTCTCTGAACAAGAATAGACTAACGAGTTTCAGAAGAAAGTCCTTTGTTTCTGGCCATTTTGAGCCTGTAATCGAACCCACAAATGCTGATGCCCCAGATAGTCAACTAGTTTAAAGAAGGCCAGTTGTATTGCTTCTTTAATCAGAACAACAGTTTTCAGCTGTGCTGACATAATTGCAAAAGGGTTTTCTAAAGATCAATTAGCCTTTTAAAATTATTAACTTTGATTAGATAACACAACGTGCCGTTGGAACACAGGAGGGATGGTTGCTGATAATGGGCCTCTGTACCTCTATGTAGATATTCCATAAAACATCTGCCGTTTCCAGATACAATAGTCATTTACAACATTAACAATGTCTACACTGTATTTCTGATCAATTTGATGTTATTTTAATGGATAAAAAATTGGGTTTTCTTTCAGAAACAAGGACATTTCTAAGTGACCCCAAACTTTTGAATGGTTGTGTATATGTAAAATGTATCCCCCTTGGCGTTTTTCCTATTTTGTTGCATTACAACCTGTAATTTAATTAGATTTTTATTTGGATTTCATGTGATGGACTATTCTATGTCCAAATTGGTGAAGTGAAATTTCAAAAATTTATTGTTTCAAAAATTCTAAAAAATAAAAAACTGAAAAGTGGTGCGTGCATATGTATTCCCCGCCTTTGCTATGAAGCCCCTAAAATAAGATCTGGTGCAACCAATTACCTTCAGAAGTCACATAATTACTTAAATAAAGTCCACCTGTGTGCAATCTGTGTCACATGATCTCAGTATGTATACACCTGTTCTGAAAGGCCCTAGAGTCTGCAACACCACTAAGCAAGGGGCACCACCAAGCAAGCTGCACCATAAAGGCCAAGGAGCTCTGGGCGGCAGATAGCCAGGTGGTTAGAGCGTTGGACTTGTAACCGAAAGGTTGCAAGATCAAATCCCCGAACTGACAAGGTAAAAATCTGTCGTTCTGCCCCTGAACAAGGCAGTTAACCCATTGTTCCTAGGCCATTGACAATAAGTATGTGTTCTTAACTGACTTGCCTAGTTAAATAAAGGTAAAATAAAAACAGGTCATGGTAAAGTTGTGTAGAGGTACAGATCAGGGTTGGGTTATAAAAAAATATCTGAAACTTTGAACAAGACTCCCCGGGAGACTCCCCAAACATATGGAAGAAGGTACTCTGGTCAGATGAGACTAAAATTGAGCTTTTTGGCCATCAAGGAAAACGCTATGTCTGACGCAAACCCAATACCTCTCATCACCCCGAGAACAGCATCCCCACAGTGAAGCATGGTGGTGGCAGCATCATGCTGTGGGGATGTTTTTCATCGGCAGCGACTGGGAAACTGGTCAGAATTGAAGGAATGATGGAGGGCGCTAAATACAGGGAAATTCCTAAGGGAAACCTATTTCAGTCTTCAAGAGAATTGAAACTGGGATGGGGGTTCACCTTCCAGCAGGACAATGGCCCTAAGCATACAGCTAAAGCAACATTTGAGTGGTTTAAGGGTAAACATTTAAATGTCTTGGAATGGCCTAGTCAAACTCCAGATCTCAATTCAATTGAGAATCTGTGGTATGACTTAAAGATTGCTCTACACCAGCAGAACCCATCCAACTTGAAGAAGCTGGAGCAGTTTTGCCTTGAAGAATGGGCAGAAGTCCCAGTGGCTAGATGTGCCAAGCTTAAAGAGACATACCCCAAGAGACTTGAAGCTGTAATTGCTGCAAAAGGTCAGCCCTCACCTCGTCCAAGGTTCCGTTCATGTGGTTTCCAGCTGCTGACCGGGACCTCAAACATCGCGTCATCACAGTTCCCATCTTGGTTCATCCTTTCCCATCCCGCCAGTTCGTGGTGGAGGACGATTCTTTGGATGTTGGAGTGGGGGCTGTCCTGTCCTATCGTTCTGCCCTGGACTTCAAGCTGCATCCCTGTGCCTTCTCCCATCGCCTCAACGCCATGGAGAAGAACTACGTTGTGGGGAATCGTGACCTTCTCGTGGTGAAGATGGCATTGGAGGAATGGAGGCACTGGCTGGATGGGGTGGAACATCCGTTCATCATGTGGACCGTCCACAAGAACCTGGAGTATGTCTGCATCGCCAAGCGCCTCAATTCCAGGCAAGCWAAATGGGGCCCGGCTGTTCACACGGTTCAACTTCTCCCTCTCGTACCGGCCGGGATTCAAGAATGTCAAGCCGGATGCGCTGTCACCGGGATCCTTAGTTCTCGTCCCAGTTCTCATTGGTTCGTTGGGCCAGCCTGTCCTCCGGGTTCCACCCCCAGTCTAACGGACAGTCGGAGCAAGCCAACCAGGATCTAGAAACTACTCGGCGCTGCCTGGTCTCCGTCATCCTCACCACCTGGAGCCAGTAGCTTGTGTGGGTCGAATACGCCCGCAGCACCCTTCCCTGCTCTGCCACGGGCCTATCACCTTTTGAGTGTTCCCTGGGGTATCAGCCCCCGCTCTTCCCTGAGCAGGAAGAAGAGGTCGGCAACCATGCAAGCAAAAAGTTATCATTCAGCAGAAGAAGAGCTGGATCCTGAGGGAATTGTTTACCTGAAAGTGTCTTCTTGATGTCAGAGGGCATGTCTGTACTGGCATAACTCCCCCTGAACAACTGATTTCTGTCAAACACATGTTTGAGGTGCCAGACAGATATTTCTGTATTTTATAAATACATTTTTTGGTGTGATAAGGCTATTGCACTCAAAATAAGCATATCTGTATTGATTCATTATTGTGTGCTTACTTTTATTTTGCATGATCCCTTTTGGTTTGYTGTTCTTTTTGTGTTTCACTAATACTGACTAAACCCGATCCAATGGACTGTTTAAAAGAGGAGCAGAGAGATCTACAACAAGAGAGAGAGAGAGGGAGAATGCAGAGTTGCTATCACTTCCCAGATGGGGATGAACAATTACCTGTTTAAGTGAGACTGAATGATACCATGAGAATGGCCTACTCTTTCCTCTTGCTCAGCTTCTCCCCTTTGTGTGTTCAGTATGCATTGAGATCCTAAGGCCCATTGTCGTACCATTCATCCACCACCATCACCTCATTTTTCAACATGATAATGCACGGCTCCATGTCGCAAGAATCTGTACACAATTCCTGGAAGCTGAAAATGTGCCAGTTCTTCCACAGCSTGCATACTCACCAGACATGTCACCCATTGAGCATGTTTGGGATGCTCTGGATTGATGTGTACGACAGCGTRTTCCAGTTGGAAGTAGAAGCCTAAATATTTTATTTTCTGCGATTCCTGAAGACGCATTCCAATAATTCAGAGGGCGCGATCAGAGAATTCATGCAATCCGCCTTGAAACTTCCTATTGAGACTGTAAACAGGGTGGCTTTCCACTGAGTACACATACTTGGAGCTCGGAGCGACAAGACCAAGGGTCCCTTACCGATCATCGCAAAGTTTGAACACAACCAACAAAAGGAGCTGATCAAAAGCAGGGGAAGGGAGCTTAAAGGGACCAAATTCGGTGTCAATTACCAATTTCCAAGGGAGATAAATGAATGTTGTAAGAGACTGTATCTGGTACAAAGACAACAAAGGGAGAATGGTAAGTGTGCCTTTATCATTGTGGACAAACTTTAWAGATGGACAGCTATTCTGAGAGAGCTCCACAACACCGTGGCTGTACTAAATTCTACAGGGACTTCAGGTTACGAGAAAAAAATAGAAGGTATGGGAACTGTAAAAATATCTGAACATTATGAAGTGGATATGAACACACACGTATTCAATTACATGTTTGCTTACACATACGGACTAATACATACACACACACCTGATCTCGCTCTCTTCTCTCAGTCTCTTTCTCTMTTTTCTCTTCTCTCCCTCTCCCTATTGTCGAGAATTGTTTTATAATTGAATGTGTGTCTGTCTTTTTTATGTATTTGTCTACAAGTTTATATATGTTTACAACAAGYAAGGGGAAGATATCAGAATARGGGCATTGGGGAATAATAACATATTGTACGGAATACATTTGTGCTGTAGTGAAGCCGTCTCTAGAGTAATGCAAGGTCTCTTTCATGATCATGTGAAACATCAATTGGTATGGAAATGCTGGGATGTGTTTTTCAATTATRTTAAAGGTAATTATGATGCAACTATGATGGTGATACGATATGGATTACAATTATCATTATGAATATTAAGGCTATACACACTACATGTTACACACATAGACACTCAACCATGCAAATTGGCAGTTATTTATTTGGACATCACACATTTTAGTCTTACTCTTTTACAGACATCGTACACACTCTCACTATAACACATCCAATATCATACACATCAACCTACTCAGATTTGCTAAACACATAATATCTTGTCTCAATTTTCTAACATATGTGGCATTGGCTCACAGGAAAACAGGCAAGGGAATAAAACAAATATTGCTAGAACCTATTTCTTGAATTCTAAATATCAGACATTTGAAAGCTCTAGTTTTGACCTTCATAATACCTCTGATGGCGGTAACTTTAAAAKCACAAATTATGGTCAATTTAGACTGCGAATAGTATCTAGTTATGATAAGGGGTGAAATAAGTATAGCCAGTTATAATTGTAAYGGTTTAGCAGATWAWAAAAAAGAGGATCAGTCTTTACGTGGCGAAAAGGAATATAACATATACTGTTTACAGGAAACTCACTATACATCCTTAGATTAAGTTGCGTGGAAAAGGGAATGGGGTGATGAAATATTTTTCTGTCATGGACAAAGGAACTCAAAGGGTGTGATGATATTAATTAACAAAAATTTCGATCTGAATGTGCAAATAGTCAGGAAGGTGGATCCTTTTGAATAGGAAAGTGGACCAAACAGAGATTTGGCTCATTAATCAATATGGTCCAAATCTGGATGATCCACACTTCTTCAAAAACATTTATACCAATTTATTGAACTTACAGGCAACAAATGATCTAATCATTATGGTAGGAGACTATAGTACCTCAATGGACCGTAAAGGTAATCACTACAAACTATCATCACCGTGCCCTTAAGGAAATCACAAATATTATGGACACAKTAGAAATAGTGGATATTTGGAGACTAAAAAACCCCGACCTATACATAGTCGTCTTGACTACTTTGTTGTCTCTCTCTCTCTTGCATCAAAGGTTTAAAAAGTTTTCATAGGAGACAGAATGCGATCGGATCATCATCTAATTGGCATTCACATAACTTATAGATTTTCCATGTGGACGGGGATATTGGAAATGTAATTAAAGTTTTTTTTTTTACCCAATTGGTGGTAGTTACTGTCTTGTCTCATTGCTGCAACTCCCGTACGTACTCGGGAGAGGCATACGTCCTCCGAAACACAACCCAACCAAGCCACACTGCCCATCCAACCCAGAAGCCAGCTCCACAAATGTGTCAGAGGAAACACCGTACACCTGGTGACCTGGTCAGCGTGCACTGCACCCGGCCCACCACAGGAGTCACTAGTGTGCAATGAGACAAGGATATGCCTGCCGGCCAAACCCTCCCTAACCCGGACAAATTGTGCACCGCCCCATGGGCCTCCCGGGCGCGGCCGGCTGCGACAAAGCCTGGGCTCGAACCCAGAATCTCTGGTGGCACACTGTGATGCMGTGCCTTACACCACTGCGCCACCCGGGAGGCTAAATGTAATTAAAGTTTACTGGAGGACAACTTATTTTTAACTAAGACAAAATAATTTATAACTGAATTTTTCCAGTATAATATWGGTTCAGCAAGTCCCCTTATTGTTTGGGATACCTTTAAATGTACCTTCAGTGGTCATTCAATTCTATATTCATCAATAATAAAAAAGCAGTTTCTGGCTAAAGAGACAAGACTAACAAGGGAAATCCATGAATTAATAGTACAGATAGATAGCAATAAAAGCAATACTACAGAGGTACAAAATAAGTTGGAGGAAAAAAACAAAACTTGAAGAACGATCTAGAACGATTCAAAGAACGATCTAATGTAATCTATTACAAAAATAAAGCAAACTGGATGGAATCTAGAGAAAAATGCACAAAATTCTTCCTGAATCTCCAATACAGGGACGCTAAAAAAAGAGATTGCAGAACTCTTACTTGGAAGACGGAGTCTTCTTGATTCTCCGAATGATATTTTAAAAGAGGAAGCTAATTATTTTAGGCAGATGTTCTCTTTTCCATCTCATCCTCTCCCACTGAATGAAGATTATGGCAAGGAATTCTTTCCAAATAATATACAAAATGGAAAATTAACAAATGTACAGAAAGATCAGTGTGAAGACCAAATACAGAGGAAGAACTTTTTGAGGCTATTAAATCCTTTCAGTCCTGAAAAACCCCAGGGCTTGATGGCATACCAGTAAATCAAGTATTTTTTTATATACTAATAGCTCCATTGTTTTAACTACTCCTATAGAAATGGTAGTCTGTCAGGTACTCAGCAGGAAGGTCTGATTTCTCTATTATTAAAACAAGACCAGATGGCAAATATTAAGACCCGTCTATCTAAAAACTGAAGGCCCCTTACACTTCAATGTTGTGATGCAAAAATACTAGCAAAATGCATAGCACTTAGAATTAAAAGGGTTTTTACCAGGTATTTTCATCCTGATCAGACAGGTTTTTTACATGGACGATACATTGGAGATAATATACGACAAACTACTAGAAATAATACAACATCATGAAACATATAAGAACCAGGAATGGATTTATAGCTGATTTTGAAAATGCATTTGATAAGTAAGGCTGGATTTTATTTATAAATGCCTGGATTTTTTTTCAATTTCGGTAAAAATAATGTATAGCAACCCCAGGTGTAAAATAGTAAATAACGACTACTTCTCAGAAGTTTTGAATTGTCAAGAGGAGTTAAACAAGAACAAAATCAGATCCAATAACAACATAGAGGATTAGAAATCCAAGGCTTAAAAACAAGGTGTCCATGTTATGCCGATGATGTATGCATGTATGTCGCAAGCTAGATCCCTGCAATGTCTCATTGAAGAGCTAGATGATTTTTCTGTACTCTCTGGACTAAACCTAATTATGATAAGTGTACAATATGTAACGGCTGATTTCCTCCTCTTCGTCTGAAGAGAGGTTGTACAGGATCGGACAAGACGCAGAGTGGTAATGTCCATTTTAATATAATCACCTGGACACGACAAAAAATACAAAATAACAAAGTTAGCCTTAACCGAAACAGTCCCGTGTGGACGGAAACACAGACACAGGAAACAACACCACAAACCAACAGTGAAAACAGGCAACCTAAATATGGTTCCAATCAGAGACAATGCAAAACACCTGTCTCTGATTAGAAACCATATCAGGCCAATTGACAAACCTAAACATAGAAACACATAACATAGACTGCCCCACCCCAACTCACGCCCTGACCCATACTAACTAAAGACAAAACAAAGGAAATAAAGGTCAGAACGGTGACACAATATTACGTATTGGATCTTAAAAAATACAACTTTTACATTACCCTGCAGTTTACCTATTAAAATGGGCTGATGGTGAAGTAGACATACTCGGTATTCATATCACAAAATATATAAATAAGCTCTCCACAATGAATTTCAATAGAAAACTTGTGTAAAAATAGACAAGATCCTGCAACCATGGAAAAATTGCCCTGATTAACTCCTTAGTCATATCTCAGTTTACTCACTTACTTTATGGCGCTGCCTACTCCTGATGATTCGTTTTTCAAAATCATATGAGCAATTTTTTTTTCGCTTTGTCTGAGACGCTAAACCAGACAAAATAAAGCGTGCCTATCTATATAATGAATTTGAATTGGTGGGTTGAGATGATTAAATATAACAGCACTAAACCTCTCTCTAAAAGGCTTCACTAATTCAAAAGTTTTATTTGAACCCTAATGGTTCTCAAGTAGATTACTAAGAAAAGCTCATCCATTGTTTAAAAATTGCCTTTTTGCCTTTGTGCCGATTGCCATGTCTCATTTTCAATTAATTGAAAATTGTACCTTTTTCAAAGGTAGCCCTGTTTCTGTCTCTAGGTTCAGGAATGGCTGAAAGTGCATAGCATTGATCTAAAATTGACCCTAGAAATAGTACTGTTAGGAATCTGGAGAGACCGGGTCAGTCAATTACTAATATACTAATACTCTTAGTAAAAGTATTTATCTTCAACTCGCAATCTGTGGATTCTATTTGATTAGATAGATTGAAATTGTACGTTAAGCATCACATCACAGTTTAAAGATATGTGTTGCGTAGAAAACCAAAGTGGGTGGCCAGCAGAGATAGATGGGATGGGCTGGGGGTTGGTATGTGGAAGTGGAGTTGCTGTGTGGAGGATTGATGATGGTCAAAGATAAAAGTTTTTTTTTAAAGTAAAAATAAAATATAATAAAAAGTACATTTGAATGACATGTGGAGTGCATCATCTGTGGATCTGTTTGGGCAGTATGCAAATTGGAGTGGGGTCTAGGGTTCTGGGATAATGTGTGTTGATGTGAGCCATTACCAGCCTTTCAAAAGCACTTCATGGCTACGGACGTGAGTGCTACGGGTCTGTAGTCATTTAGGCAGGTTGCCTTCGTGTTCTTGCGCACAGGGACTATGGTGATCTGCTTGAAACATGTTGGTATTACAGACTCAATCAGGGACATGTTGACAATGTCAGTGAAGACACCTGCCAGTTGGTCAGCACACATCCTGGTAATCCCCAGCAGCCTTGTGAATGTTGAACAGTTTAAAGGTCTTACGTCGGCTACGGAGAGCGTGATCACACAGTCGTCCGGAACAGCTGATGCTCTCATGCAATCCTCAGTGTTGCTTGCCTCGAAGCAAGCATAGAAGTTATTTAGCTCGTCTGGTAGSCTCGTGAAACTGGGCAGCTCGCRGCTGTGCTTGCCTTTGTAGTCTGTAATAGTTTGCAAGCCCTGCCACATAAGACGAGCGTCGGAGCCGGTSTAGTACGATTGACGCCCTATGGACTACTYTACWTGCACTTCATCATCTGCACATATATCACTCCAGTGTTAATGCTGAATTGTAATTATTTCGCCACTATGGCCTATTTATTGCCTTACCTCCTTAATCGTACTACATTTGCACACGCTATATATGGATTTTTCTATTGTGTTATTGACTGTACKYTTGTTTATCCCATGTGTAACTCTTTGTTGTTGTTTTTGTCACACTGCTTTGCTTTATCTTGGCCAGGTCGCAGTTGTAAATGAGAACTTGTTCTCAACTGGCCTACCTGGTTAAATAAAGGTAAAATTAAATCAATTGTGAGATCTCATTTGATGACTAATGATACTGTTTTGAATGAGTTAGCTGCTTTTGTAATATGTATTTTAAGTTGAGATGGTGTTAGTTCATATTGTAAAATAAATCTCATTAGATGACACATACTTGTTTGATGAAGTTATAAAAAATATATTTAAAGTTTTGATTTTGCAAGAGAAATGCAGTTTAGTGGGCTGCATTAGCTGTTTCGCAAAAGTAATCCCTGAATCGAGAAAAGTGTTCAAGCGATTGAAAAAAAACGGTAAAATGTTGTCTGTGGTTGAACTGGCTTTTCTAAAACTGGCCTGATCAATGCCCAGTACCCCTAGGGCCTCTACAACTTTTCCCAGGTTGCGTAAAATACCAGACCAGATGGTGTAAGAACAGGGTTTTCTTGGAATTTAGCTGGTCTGATGAACCTCTGATGGTCATGGAAAGTAAACTGAAGACATTTCTGTGGTTTTACTTTAATTGCCGTAATCCGACAACCGGTTTAGATAAGAGTGGATTCCAAAGATGGTCCAACCAACCCTGGCCTGACTAGTGACTCACTTTACTGCTTGTATATAAAGGACTGTTGCCTCTCCATACAGGGAGACAGACAGTAATGAGACTGAATCATACTAAGAGACAAGGACACAATCTCATAACAATAAACAGAGTAATATCTAATAAACTACTAATAGTTTATTTTGTTATTCGAGCTTAGGCTTCCAGCAGGACCATAGTTACTGTAACTCCAGCTTGTCTTAGGATCATACTACCTTGTCGTCTAGTTACTGGAACTCCAAAATGAAGATGAGCATCAGAATGTCAGACAGCTCTATCGGTGTGCTCCTGGCCCTCCTGACCATCACCGAGGGTGAGTTTATATTATCATTTACTCTATTATTACTTTGACTCAATGCATTGACACCCTATGGACATGAATATAATTCATATGCACAGTAAAATAAGTAAAGGTATCAAAATATAATGTTATACATGTTGTTTTATTGAACCTTTAACCAGGCAAGTCAATTAAGAACAAATGGTAACACCAGACGTATTAAAATGATGTGAAGTGTTGGTTAAAATAAGATCAACCAAAGAGGATTTTATAGAACACACTTTGCATTAAACCTGGTTACATTGTTAACAATCTGAGTAAGATTATAGTCATTATTACATAGATTATTGAGTTGATCAGAGTTCGATGTCAACCAGTCTAGATTCAGGTCACCCTTAATCACAAATTCAGATGTGACATTTTATGATAACAATTCAAAAATACAACCCAGAGAGCTAGCAATAGCAGATGGGGGTCTATAACAACAGGAGACAACTCAATTTAAGGATGCGCAAAGATTTATATTCAAAGCCAGATATTCAAATTGCTTGGGTTTGGAAATAGAAGTCAGAATGGTTGCCGAAAACATGCCTTTTATAGCAACACCACCACCCTTAAATTTGTGATATGACTGAAAAACATTGTAACCATCAATGCCAATGTTTTTGTCAGTGATAGATCTTTTGAGCCAGGTTTCAGAAAGCATAAATTCATGTAGGTCTGTGGTTTTTATCCTAATATTCACAAAATTGGAAGAAGAATTCTTACATTTATGTGCAGAAACGTCAGACCATTCTGACTTTCTAATTCAGATTGGGTAGAAATGTAAGGACCTGGGTTAAATTGCCCATTTCCTGACAGTAAAAGCAGCAAAATAACGGCAAGTCTAGATCGGATTTTTACAGACAGTACTAAAACCATAGTCCAGAGGAACCAGAGTCTTTAACACAGCATATTTCAAAAGGTATATACAATCCAGAGACATGGTTAAGTACCGAAATAACAATCCAGACATGCAAGCGTGCGGTTTCTCCTATGTCGAATGGGAAAAACGCACAGAGTTCTCCAGTGCAATAGCGGGGCAAGCGTATGATTTATCCCAGGACAAAACACAGAAAAATATGAAAAGTTCTCTGCATTTAAGGGGCATCGGGCAAGAGTCAAGGGTAGACAATAGCAACAATAAGTGAAGAAATACCTTTTAGAGAGAATTTGTATTTCTGAATGTACAGTATGTGCGTATCTGAGTAACGGCTACATCTACCTATTTAAATATAACTTTCAATCAAGCTAATCATGGCTCCCAATTAAAAGTGTTGTAACTCACAAGTTTTTTTTTTAATTACAGTAACAAGCAAGGAATGAAACAAACAAGCATTAGATCACATTTCTAATTGTAGACCAGTCTATTGAATGAATAATGCTCACCTTTCAAACATACATCAGTTATCATGTAATTCATAAAAATCCAAATAACTTCACAGATCTTCATTGTAAAGGGTTTAAACACTTTTTCTCATGCTTGTTCAATGAACCATATACAATTAATGAACATGCACCTGTGGAACGGGTGGTAGGCAATTAGACAGATGGTAGGCAATTAAGGTCACAGTTGTGAAAACTTAGGACACGAAAGAGGCCTTTCTACTGACTCTGAAAAACACCAAAAGAAAGATGCCCAGGGTCCCTGCTCATCTCTGTGAACGTGCCTTAGGAATACTGCAAGGAGGTTTGAGGACTGCAGATGTGGCCAGGGCAATAAATTATAATGTCTGTACTGTGAGACGCCTAAGACAGCGCTACAGGGAGACAGGACGGACAGCAGAACGTCCTCGCAGTGGCAGACCATGTGTAACAACACCTGCACAGGATTGGTACATCCGCACATCACACCTGTGGGACAGGTAAATGATGGCAACAACAACTGCCCGAGTTTCACCAGGAACGCACAATCCTTCCATCAGTCCTCAGACTGTCCGCAATAGGCTGAGAGAGGCTCATCCTGACATGACCCTCCAGCATGACAATGCTATCAGCCATACTGCTCGTTCTGTGCGTGATTTCCTGCAAGACAGGATTGTCAGTGTTCTGCCATGGCCAGCAAAGAGCCCGGATCTCAATCCCATTGAGCACATCTGGAACCTGTTGGATCGGAGGGTGAGGGCTAGGGCGATTCCCCACAGAAATGTCCAGGAACTTGCAGATGCCTCGGTGGAAGAGTGGGGAAACATCTCACAGCAAGAACTGGCAAATCTGGTGCAGTCCATGAGGAGGAGATAGTTAATGCTGTTAGTCACATGTCTGTGGAACKTGTTCCGTTTATGGAAAACGTTTATTGTTCCGTCTCAGTTGTTGACTCATACTCAGTTGTTGACTCATCATGTTCATACAAATATTTACACATGTTAAGTTTGCTGAAAATAAACCCAGTTGACAGTGAGAGGACGGTTCTTTTTTTGCTGAGTTTATTTTTGTATAATTTTTTATTTCACCTTTATTTAACCAGGTAGGCTAGTTGACAACAAGTTCTCATATGYACCTGYGACCTGGCCAAGATAAAGCATAGCAATTCGACACATACAACAACACAGAGTTACACATGGAATCAACAAAACATTCAGTCAATAATACAGTAGAAAAAAGAAAACAAAAAGTCTATATACAGTGATGAGGCAAATGAGGTAAGATAAGGGAGTTATAAGGCAAGAAATAGGCCATGGTGGCGAAGTAATTACAATATAGCAATTAAACACTGGAATGGTAGATGTGCAGAAGATGAATGTGCAAGAAGAGATACTGGGGTGCAAATGAGCAAGATAAATAAATAAATACAGTATGGGGATGAGGTAGATGGGCTGTTTACAGATGGGCTATGTACAGGTGCAGTGATCTGTGAGCTGCTCTGACAGCTGGTGCTTAAAGCTAGTGAGGGAGGTAAGGGTCTCCAGCTTCAGAGATTTTTGCAGTTCGTTCCAGTCATTGGCAGCAGAGAACTGTAAGGAAAGGCGACCAAAGGAAGAATTGGCTTTGGGGGTGACCAGTGAGATATACTGTACCTGCTGGAGTGCGTGCTATGAGTGGGTGCTGCTATGGTGACCAGTGAGCTGAGATAAGGCGGGGCTTTACCTAGCAGAGACTTGTAGATAACCTGTAGCCAGTGGGTTTGGCGACGAGTATGAAGCGAGGGCCAACCAACAAGAGCGTACAGGTCGCAGTGGTGGGTAGTGTATGGGGCTTTGGTGACAAAACGGATGGCACTGTGATAGAATGCATCCAATATGTTGAGTAGAGTGTTGGGGGCTATTTTATAGATCGCCGAAGTTGAGGTTCGGTAGGATGTTCAGTTTTACAAGGGTATGTTTGGCAGCATGAGTGAAGGATGCTTTGTTGCGATATAGGAAGACGATTCTAGATTTAATTTTGGATTGGAGATGCTTAATGTGAGTCTGGAAGGAGAGTTTACAGTCTAACCAGACACCTAGGTATTTGTACTTATCCACGTATTCTAAGTCAGAGCCGTCCAGAGTAGTGATGCTGGACGGGCGGGCAGGTGCGGGCAGGGATCGATTGAATAGCATGCATTTAGTTTGACTTGCATTTAAGAGCAGTTGGGAGGCCACGGAAGGAGAGTTGTATGGCATTGAAGCTCGTCTTGGGGTTTGTTAACACCGTGTCCAAAGAGGGGCCAGAGGTATACAGAATGGTTTCGTCTGCGTAGAGGTGGATCAGAGAATCRCCAGCAGCAAGAGCGACTGTCACGACTTCCTCCGAAGTCGGTCCCTCTCCTTGTTTGGGCGACGTTCKGCGGTCGACGTCACCGGTCTTCTAGCCATCGCCGATCCACCTTTCATTTTCCATTTGTTTTGTCTTGTCTTCCCACACACCTGGTTTCAATTCCATCATTACACGTTGTGTATTTAACCCTCTGTTTCCCCCATGTCCTTGTCCGGAATTGTTTATTGTAGTGCTTGTGCACGTTATGCTGGTGTGTGACGGGTTTTACCCATTGATTTATTTGTACTGTTTACTGTGGTTTTATTTATTAAACTACGCCGTTGTAAATCAGGTTTGCTCTCCTGCGCCTGACTTCCCTACCGCCAGTACGCACACCTTACAGCGACATCATTAATATATACAGAGAAGAGAATCGGCTCGAGAATTGAACCCTGTGGCACCCCCATAGAGACTGCCAGAGGTCCGGACAACAGGCCCTCCGATTTGACACACTGAACTCTATCAGAGAAGTAGTTGGTAAACCAGGCGAGGCAATCATTTGAGAAACCAAGGCTGTCGAGTCTGCCAATAAGAATGTGGTGATTGACAGAGTCGAAAGCCTTGGCCAGGTCGATGAATACGGCTGCACAGTAATGTCTCTTATCGATGGCGGTTGTGATATCGTTTAGGACCTTGAGYGTGGCTGAGGTGCACCCATGACCAGCTCTGAAACCAGATTGCATAGCGGAGAAGGTACGGTGGGATTCGAAATGGTCCGTAATCTGTTTGTTAAGGGGAGAGGGTTCAGATTGTCTAGCCCAGCTGATTTGTAGGGGTCCAGATTTTGCAGCTCTTTCAGAATATCAGCTATCTGGATTTGGGTGAAGGAGAAATGGTGGGGGCTTGGGCGGGTTGCTGTGGAGGGTGCCAGGCAGTTGACTGGGTAGGGGTAGCCAGGTGGAAAGCATGGCCAGCTGTAGAGAAATGCTTATTGAAATTCTCAATTATAGTGGATTTATCGGTGGTAACAGTGTTTCCTAGCCTCAGAGCAGTGGGCAGCTGGGAGGAGGTGCTCTTATTCTCCATGGACTTTACAGTGTCCCAGAACTTTGAGTTTGTAATACAGAATGCAAATTTCTGTTTGAAAAAGCTAGCCTTAGCTTTCCTAACTGCCTGTGTGTATTTGTTCCTAACTTCCCTGAAAAGTTGCATATCACGTTGGCTTTTCGATGCTAATGCAGAACGCCACAGGATGTTTTTGTGCTGGTCAAGGGCAGACGGGTCTGGAGGGAACCAAGGACTATATCTATTCCTGGTTCTACATTTTTTGAATGGAGCATGCTTATTTAAGATGGTGAGGAAGGCACTTTTAAAGAATAACCAGGCATCCTCTACTGATGGGATGAGGTCAATTTATAATGGAAGTGTAATTCAAATCAAAGGTGAAACTGTGTGACTGTTTATTCAGCTYTTTAGGATTTGATTCAAGCCTTGTCTGTGTCACGCCCTGACCTTAGAGAGCCTTTTTATTTATCTATTTGGTTAGGTCAGGGTGTGATTTGGGTGGGCATTCTCGTTTTCTATTTCTTTGTTGGCCGGGTATGGTTCCCAATCAGAGGCAGCTGTCTGTCGTTATCTCTGATTGGGAATCATACTTAGGCAGACTGTCTTTCCACCCTAGCTTGTGGGATGTTGTTTTTGCAGAGCAGCTGTATAGCCCTGCAGAACATAACGTTTGTTTTTTTCCTTTGTTGTTTTTTGTGATCATTCAAATAAAGTACGATGAACACTTCCCACGCTGCGCTTTGGTCTCATTCCGACGACGGACGTAACAGTCCGTTTCATTTGAACGGTGGGACGATTCTTTGAAAGCTGTCGCTTCCTAACATGTCAGTCCAATTGCCCAGCCCATGCATCTGCACACTCGTTTTGCAAGCAGGGATGCTCGGTCCTTGCCAGGTGGGCAGAGTTAGCACTCGATTTCAAACGTAGAGAAACTCTGAATGCCCCACTCAGAACCTATGGCGATACTTGCTATTAGGGGTGGAATTGAAAACAAAACAACAAAGACACGTGGCAAAGAGAAACATTGAAGGATAAAACTTTTGATAATTGATTTCAGCATATTTAGCAAACCGGGGCACTGGGTGAGCTAAACTAAATCGAAAGCATCCCTAGACTGCGGCATCCTGGGTGGAGCAATATGATTGACATGTTATAGGCAAGCGACAGCTTTAAAATGAAAGTCCCACCATTCAAATGGAACAGACATCGCCTGAATCAGCCTAAAGAGCTGAACAAACAGACAGTGTTACCTTTGATTTGACTTACACTCCAATTACATTACATGAGAGGTGTGCATTTCATTTGACTGTTGGGCTTTTCATGAGTTGAACCATGGTCATGTGAACTAACTGTTAATGATTTGATGTGAAAGATGAATTTGTTCATGAAAGAGACTGGACTACAGTGTGTTGTTTGATTCGAAGCTTTTCAAGTTTCAAGTTTTTAATGTCACATGCACAAAAACAGTCATGCCTTTCTTTTTTGCTCTTTCCAACAATATCAGTAGTACTGTAAAACAAGTAAAGTAGAAGAAATACACGAGAAACAGAAATAAGAAGAAAGTAAGTAAGCTACAGTACATATATATATATTCAAGGTCAGTTCCAGGGTCAGTGCCAATACCGTATTTACAGTGGAGTGGGAGTGTTAGATATGTAAGGCGACTAGGCATCATGACATATGATAAACAGAGTAGCAGCGGCGTATATTATGATTGTATGTGTGTATGTGCATGTGTGTAGAGTCAGTTTGAACGTGTGCGCGTGTTGTGTGTGTGTGTGTGAGCAAGTGAAGTGTGTGTGTTAGTGTTTGTGTGTGTTGGAGTGTCAGTGTGAGTGAGCGTATGAGTGTGCGTACAGTCAGTGCAAAAATCAAATAGAAGGGTCAGTGCAGATAGTCTGTGTAGCCATGTTGTTGGCTATTTAGCAGTCTTATGGCTTGGCGATAGAAGCTGTTAGGAGCCGTGATAGAAGCTGTTCAGGAGCCTGTTGGTGTCAGACTTGTTGCTCTGGTACCGCTTGCCGTGCGGAATCAGAGTTATCAGTCTAGGGCGTCGGTGTCTGGAGTCTTTAACAATTAAAAGCTCGCTTCTTTCATTCACATTTTTGTGACTTCCACCCCTCACACCCAATATGATGTAGTCTAAAACTGACCTCTGACCTTCTACAGGGATGAGCCTAAGTGACTTGGGGTCAGACTTACGTTGTCGCTGCATCCAGATGGAGAGGCGTCGGATTGGTAAACTCATCGACAAGGTAGAGATGTCCCCTCCCAGCTCTCACTGCAAAGACACAGAGATCATGTGAGTTCAGACTACCGACTTAAATCATGCTAACCCTAAAATATGACTGTTATATATAAGTTGATATTGATATGGGTTTTAAATCATGTTGATATCAACTATGGCCATCTTATATGAATCATATTTAATTAAGTTAGTGCTGACAAAAATATGTTATGTTGACTATCTTAAATTATGCTTATAGTCGAGTTATAACACTAACACCGACTCTAAAATATGGTTATTATACAATGTTCACATTCAGATATTTACCTTAAATTATTCTATGCGAGTCCTTGCTTACTAACGTCCTATTTAATTTACAAAAGCTGATTTAGCTCTAGGTTGTGATAATGTTAGTTCCAGGTTGTGGTAATATTAGTTCTGTTTCTGACTGTACTGTGTGCCTGTCTTGCAGAGCCACTCTGAAGGGGAGCGGTAAGGAGATATGTTTGGAYGTCAGCGCTCCCTGGGTCAAGAAGATCATTGAGCAGATACTGGCCAAGCACAAGAGAAACTCATACAGCCCAAAGACCTGGAATAAACGAGCCAGGTAAAACAACAAAATGTTTGTCTGTCTACCTATCCACTCATTTGGAAAAGGGTCTACAGTATATGAATCATATACAGATGCTGGCAAATATATTGGCACCCTTGCACTTTTATTAAATTCCCTATTTCTTCTAAAATAAGTTGAAAACTGGGTCACCACACCTTGTTATTTGATCTCCAACATAAGAGAATCTATTTTATTTTTGTAAACGTAAGTTTAYAATTTTTATTTAATAAAGACAAAATTATTGGCACCCCGGAGCAATTACTTGGTTACACAGACTTTGGCGCAGACAAATACTTCTTGTAGCCATCAATTAGCTTGCTGCACCTTTCTACAGACAATCTGGCCCACYTTTCAGCTGCAAACTGCTCTTAAATATTTTAGGGGTGCCCTCCACCAACTGCTGTTTTCAGATCTCGCCGAAGGATGTGATTCCGATCTAGACTCTTCGCTGGCCACCAGAACTATCAAGGCACAAGGCGAGATCCAGATGCAGACACAGGAGGCTTACAATGTTTATTAATCCAAAAAGGGGTAGGCAAGAGAATGGTCGTGTACAGGCAAAAGGTCAAAACCAGTTCAGAGTCCAATAGGTACCGAAGGGCAGGTAGATTCAAGGTCAGGGGGAAAAAAACATGCTGGTTGACTTGACTAAACATACAAGATGAACTGGCACAGAGAGACAGGAAACACAGGTATAAATACACTGGGGAAAATAAGCGACACCTGGAGGGGGTGGAGACAATCACAGGGACAGGTGAAACAGATCAGGGCGTGACAAGAACAGTCCAGCATCGCTTCTTAACCATTCCTGGGTGCTTTTTGATGTGTGTTGTTTGGGGTCGTTCTCCAGCTGGAAGACCCACAACCTTCAATGGAGACACTGGCTTGAACATTGGACTAGAAAACACTTGATAATCTGCTTATTTTATGATGCTTTGCGCACATTCAATGCCCCCTGTACCAGACGCAGCAAAGCAATCCCACAGCATTATCAAACCTCCCCTCTCTTTGATTGCAGGGAGGGTGTTCTTTTCATTGAATGCTTGAATTTCTCGTCAGTAAACACTGATTTGTATCGCCAAAGAGCTCTAATTTTGTTTAACTGGTCCGCAGAACATTTCCCCCAGGATTTAGGCTTGTTAAGTGGGTTTTTGAGAGGTTTATTCAGGCTTTCTGGTGCCTCCTTCAGTAGTGGGGTCTTCCTATGTTTACCAACAACCAAATGAAGCATTCAAAGAAAATAACACCTTCCCTACAATCAATTATAAGAAGGGTTCAATAATGCTGTGGGGTTGCTTTTCTGCCTCTGGYACTGAGAGCCTTTATTAATGTGTGAAATCATCAGATTATCAAGGTGTGTTGGAGTGCAATGCTACAATAAGAATGTGTGAAAATACAATAAGGTGTGGAGACAAAAAAAAACTTATTTTAAAAGAAATAGGGAATTAAAAAAGTGCAAAGGTGCCCATATATTTGTCCGCAACTGTAAGTAACATATACGTGGTATATGAAGTAGGCCACAATCGTACACAGGCAGAATACAAGAACCAGATGTTTTATTTATGTTTTCACATTTCACATTAAAAATGTAATACAGATGCAGTCAAATATATTGGCACCCTTTCATGATTGACTATTTCTTCTAAAATACATTTGTTTGATTTACAACAGCACAGGACCAAGAAAAAAATGTCTAAACTGAAATTTAGATTTTTTTCACTTCAAATTCAGAAAATGGCCTGGGACTATGGATCGATCTCCATCCGCTCGTTAGACACCACTAGCCCAATTTTGACGAAACTTGGGTGAATGATGCATTTTGCCATAGAGATCCGACATTTACAAAATTACAATGATTGGCCCAAGGCGGGAGCTACAGTATAGTAATTAACTGAAAATCGTTAGTTACACACGATATTTCAATTGGCCCAAGGGGGCGGGGGCTCTGCATCATTCGTGGGCGACGACAAGTTTACTGTTGCCTTGTTTAAAATTAGCTTGGAGGCAATGACTCTTGTTTATTGTGTAATTTATCTCACCTGTGGTAAGTTACAGGTGCCTACAGGTAAAAACACCCTTCAGACAGTATTGCAAAAAAAAAAACGGAACATTCTGCTCCGTTGCACTCCATTGTAAAGTACAATGGTAGCAATATATCTTACCACATCTGTGCATGTTTTTTTAATAGGAAGTAGACCATGATCATATAAGATCTATCCATCCATTCATCCAACCACCATACTTATGTAATAAAATATGCCTAAATATGACTGTTTCTTACCCACAGCAAGAAGCCTTGAAACCCAGACTTTCATTGACTTGATCAATGCTATCAAGAGCTACTTCGCACACAGGGAGAGATTTCAGTGCTACTGCCTTTAAAATGGATGGACTGCATTTACATAGTACTTACCTAGTGCTGGAAGTTCCCACCTTTTCCACCACCAATGTGTAGCATCCTTTAAGTTGGTTAAGTTGCCATCATTTATCCTACACTCTGTGACAGGACTCTCTTACACTGCATCTCACCCGATGGGTGTCACGTTGCTGTATGTGGTTTGTCATTTGTTATGTTGCTGACTCACGTGCCCAGAAAGTAATTGCCCATCAGAGATAAATAACGTTTCTTGAATTGAATACTGTTGAATCGAGTCTAGTGTTCAGAGTTGGGGTCACAGAATCTATCCTACTGACATCTACTGCATGTACAGTACCTACAACAGTGGCTGTTTCATTCAGAATTGAAAGAAGTAAATGATTTTGGATCTTGATATGTGTATTTTGTTTAATCAAAAGACAAAGATATTGGTAAAGTAATTAAATACTTTTTGGTTGCAAACATTCACCAAGAAGACACATTCAAAAAGAGTGGTTTGTTTAAGAACGACCCCTCACTATGTGGTTGGCAATCAAGCGACTTGGATTCGATTCCCACCGGTTACAGAAGTAGCAAATGTATACCTCACAGCAGAAGTTGCCTTTATGTTCCCTTTTTTGAAGTAGAAATACACAGAAAAATACTCCATGGCTATGTCTCAAAATTGGCCTAAACCTTTCAACATATATTACCACAATATCACCCAAGAATATCTGTGTTTGACTTATTTGTCTGTTTCATATAATATTGGGTTACAATTTGGAAAACTATCACTTGAACAACATTTATTTGGCATAACAAAATCCTTTCTACTCTATATTTTTTCAACTTAAATGTATGTTTCCAACATACTCATATCTAATTCAATTTTTCGCTGCTGGTCAAAATGTGGCGTTAAGTCATCGTTTCCTGATCTGCTTTTTCTTTCAGAATACAAAAAAATGTAGAAATACTTGCACTGTACTTGAGTGAAGAAAATATACAACATTAAGGCTGCTTTTCTTTGTTTCTTAGGATTCACTATTCTCAAACATTAAATCCAAATTGAATGAATGTATTCAATGCTCTCCCTGCACTCTTCAATGTCAATTTTCTCATCTTACAATCAATATCCTAATTGTTTTTATATTGATAGAACAATTGAACCTTGTGTGTAGCTTACTGTTTTATAAAAGTATTTTTGGGTTAGCTATTGTACTTGTCTTTTGCCCTTTTTTCCTGCAATATGAACCAAAGTTGCATTGTGTACATCTCTACCACAAGTTAGTGTAGATTAGGATAATTGTATTCCCTATATTAAAACAATGTGCAGGTTTACACCTTTTGCTTTTGACTGATCCTCCAAAGCTGACAGACTATCACAACTATCACACAAGAGAATGCCAAGAGTGTGCAAAGCTGTCACAAAGGCAAAGGGTGGCTACTTTGAAGAATCTAAAATATTACATATATTTAGATTTGTTTAACACTTTCTTTGGTTACTACATGATTCCATATGTGTTATTTCATAGTTTTGATGTCTTCACTATTATTCTACAATGTAGAAAATAGTAAAAATATAGAAAAACCCTTGAATGAGTTGTGTCCAAATTTTTGACTGGTACTGTATATATTTGCATATATATCACAATATAGATCAATACATGGTTTCATTTTCCAATAATTCATTAATTTAGTAACACCATCCTCATAAGTTATAATATTAAGACACTGCACCGTAAACCTACTGCCTATCAATAGGCTAATGACGCCATCTACTGGCAAATGTTGCATTGAAATTGTGCAGTAATGCAACAACACCAATGAATAACAGATGACTTGCTGGCATGGCCCTTTCTGTTTATGTAGGCATCCCCTGACGGTAATCTGGGTGCCATCTATACACCCAATCACCCCAAGGAACCTCGCCTTTCTCTCAAATGCGGCCTCTACCACTGGCAGCTGCTCAACAGAAGGCCACTTCACATAGTCAGATACCAGCTAGGTATGGTCTGTGACCACTTGAATGAAGTGAAAGATGAAACAGTCCGCCACTCCCCTGAAACATTCCTGGTTGGCTATCAGCCACAGGGAGGCCAATACCCTATTTTCAATGGGTCCACCTCTATGAGGAACTGGAGGAGCCAAGTACTCACACACTATCTGGAACAAAGAAAATTAAGAATAATTTAGCTCTGTCTTTCAGCTGAGAACACTTAGTCTTAAGCTTCCAACTCCAGTCAGTGTGCAACAGCCAGCTCATGTTTACAAACATCTGCACAGGGATTGCTGGTTCTGTGCACAATGCCAGAGTGTACAGGACCATCGACCTCAAGGCCCAATACCATCTCCCCGGGGATTCTGCGTACCCCCTGAGTGTGGACTTAATTGTCCCAATCAGAAACAACGGCCACCTTGAAGATGAGTAAAGCATTTCAACCAGGTCCACAGTTCAACAGGTGGACACATTGAGAGGGCGTTTGGGCTACTCAAGTGGAGGAGCCTGCAGCACTTGGACATGTTCCTTCTAAACAAAGTACCCTATGTGATTGCCAGTACATGTGTTCTCCACAACTTGGTCCTGATCCTTGAAGGGACCCCAGAGGAAATACCAGTGGAGGCCCCCATTGACCCCTTCCCTGACCATGCACTAGACCCCCAATGGCAGCTGTTCGACAGGCAGCAATGCTGAAGAGGGACAACCTGAGCTACAATACACATCTAAAAATCAAAAACACATATAATACTCAACCGCACACATTAGTGGTACATAACCACATTTAATCAATAATATATTGGAAAACATTACAAAAATGTTTGTGTGCACACCCAAGGTAACAAAGCCAGTTATTTAAGTTTCCATTTGAACAAAACATGTTCCAAAACAATTAGTTATGAACGATTTCAGTTAAACATACGATCAAGAAAAATCTCAGGAGAATTAATTATTTGTGTACAATTAACCAATCACAATAGACATGACAATTAGTTAACACAGAATTCAGTTAAACATACAATCAAGGAAYATTTTAGGAGAATTAATTATTAGTGTACAATAAATAAATCGATTTAGGCTACTGTTCTTCGAAATTCTGTATTGCAGTGGTGAACTGTTTAAGAATATCGTTCCTCTCACTCTGTGCTTGAAGTATTTGTTTCTGAAGTGCGAGGATATTGTCCAGTTTTGCCTCAATGGCAATGGTCTTCTTTTGGGGTTGAGTGTGGGGAGTGGTGTTTTTTATTTTACCTGTGTTGTAGTAGAGGGAGATGGTATCAGTGTTGGCGTGCTCTGTGTGGGGTGTCTGTGGATGTGCTGGGTTTAGTGACAGTGTAATTAGTATTGTATGCTGTATGTTGTGTGTGTATGTAGTGATGTTTTGGTGGGTGTGGGTTGTAGTGTGAGTGTTGTGGGTGACAGTGTGAGGGTTACGTGTCGGAAAATATGATATAATGACTGCGGGGGTCACCGCAGGATCACCAAAGAGGACCACCTCCATGATGGTGTAGAACTCCCACTTCCCACTTCCTTCTCCCCTGCCCCGTCTTCTAATGCCCATCAATGATTACCTTGTACCTGTGTGACACAATATGGCATCATGGGTGAACATGAACAATAGTTACATGACACTAAGCACCAGCAGCTGCTCTCCCTCTTTCAGTGTGTGTGTGCGTGCGTGCGTGCGTGCGTGTGTAAGTAAGTAATTTAAATAGTGAGCGAACAAGCCAACAATAGGAAAGAAAGAGGAAAAAGGAAAGAGGAGAAAGACAAAGAGAGGTTGATGATACATACAAACACACACTTGTGCTTCAGACTCCTCCACTTCGCATCGCATGTCTCCCAGGTTGCAGTATAACTTTTCTCTTGCAGCATTCAAGCTACAATTTCCCAAGCCTCTCTCTTCTTGATCACGTGGCTCTCAAATTTGTCTTTAGAATTTCTCTATGTATCGCTCAGCAGCATTACAGATGAGTAGGTCTAGTTAAATCCTAAAATAGAACAAAACAAATGTAATTAGATAACAGTTCGCCTAGCTAGGTTAGCTAACGTTAGCCAGCTAAGCTAGCTATCTAGCTAGTAAGACGAGGCTGCTAAAGTTTATAGTTGGCTAATGTAGCTAGCTAGTTTCTTTGCTAAATATGAAAAAAAGTAAATTGAGCAACACAATAAAATGCATCATAACAACATGCAAGATTTGCTAGCGTTTAATTACAAGTTAATTGACAAATAGTGCCTTTGCTCACCTATAGCGCTTCCGCAGTTCAAATCAAATCAAATCAAATTTTATATGTCACATACACATGGTTAGCAGATGTTAATGCGAGTGTAGCAAAATGCTTGTGCTTCTAGTTCCGACAATGCAGTAATAACCAACAAGTAATCTAACCTAACAATTCCACAACTACTACCCAATACACACAAGTGTAAAGGGATAAAGAATATGTACATAAAGATATATGAATGAGTGATGGTACAGAACGGCATAGGCAAGATGCAGTAGATGGTATAGTGTACAGTCTATACATATGAGATGAGTAATGTAGGGTATATAAACATAAAGTGGCATAGTTTAAAGTGGCTAGTGATATATGTATTACATAAAGATGGCAAGATGCAGTAGATGATATAGAGTACAGTATATACATATACATATGAAGATGAGTAATGTTAGGATATGTAAACATTATATTAAGTGGCATTGTTTAAAGTGGCTAAGTGATACATTTTTACATAATTTCCATCAATTCCCATTATTAAAGTGGCTGGAGTTGAGTCAGTATGTTGGCAGCGGCCACTAAATGTTAGTGTGGCTGTTTTAACAGTCTGATGGCCTTGAGATAGAAGCTGTTTTTCAGTCTCTCGGTCCCCGCTTTGATGCACCTGTACTGACCTCGCCTTCTGGATGATAGCGGGGTGAACAGGCAGTGGCTCGGGTGGTTGTTTGTCCTTGATGATCTTTATGGCCCTTCCTGTGACATCGGGTGGTGTAGGTGTCCTGGAGGGCAGGTAGTTTGCCCCGGTGATGCGTTTTGCAGACCTCACTACCCTCTGGAGAGCCTTACGGTTGTGGGCGGAGCAAGTTGCCGTACCAGGCGGTGATACAGCCCGACAGGAATGCTCTCGATTGTGCATCTGTAGAAGTTTGTGAGTGCTTTTGGTGACAAGCCGAATTTCCTTCAGCCTCCTGAGGTTGAAAGAGGCGCTGCTGCGCCTTCTTCACAATGCTGTCTGTGTGGGTGGACCAATTCAGTTTGTCCGTGATGTGTACACCGAGGAACTTAAAACTTTCCACCTTCTCCACTACTGTCCCATCGTGTGGATAGGGAGTGCTCCCTCTGCTGTTTCCTGAAGTCCACAATCATCTCCTTTGTTTTTGTTGACGTTGAATGTGTGGTTATTTCCTGACACCACACTCCGAGGGCCCTCACCTCCTCCCTGTAGGCCGTCTCGTCGTTGTTGGTAATCAAGCTACCACTGTAGTGTCGTCCCAAACTTGATGATTGAGTTGGAGGCGTGCATGGCACGCAGTCTGGGGTGAACAGGGAGTACAGGAGAGGGCTCAGAACGCACCCTTGTGGGCCCAGGTGTTGAGGATCAGCGGGGTGGAGATGTGTTACCTACCCTCACCACCTGGGGGCGGCCCCGTCAGGAAGTCCAGGACCCAGTTGCACAGGGCGGGGTCGAGACCCAGGGTCTCGAGCTTGATGACGAGTTTGGAGGGTAATATGGTGTTAAATGCTGAGCTTGTAGTCGATGAACAGCATTCTCACATAGGTAATTCCTCTTGTCCAGATGGTTAGGGCCAGTGTGCAGTGTGGTTGCGATTGCGTCGTCTGTGGACCTATTGGTCGGTAAGCAAATTGGAGTGGGTCTAGGTGTCAGGTAGGGTGGAGGTGATATGGTCCTTGACTAGTCTCTCAAAAGCACTTCATGATGACGGAAAGTGAGTGCTACGGGGCGGTAGTCGTTTAGCTCAGTTACCTTAGCTTTCTTGGGAACAGGAAACAAATGGTGGCCCTCTTGAAGCATTGTGGGAACAGCAAGACTGGGATAAGGATTGATTGAATATGTCCTTAAACACACCAGCCAGCTGGTCTGCGCATGCTCTGAGGACGCGGCGGGAATGCCGTTCTGGGCCTGCAGCCTTGCGAGGGTTAACACGTTTAAATGTTTTACTCACCTCGGCTCAGTGAAGGAGAGCCGCAGGTTTTGGTAGCGGGGCCGTGTCAGTGGCACTGTAATTGTCCTCAAAGCGAGAAAAAAAGTGATTTAGTCTGTCTGGGAGCAAGACATCCTGGTCCGCGACGGGGCTGGTTTTCTTTTTGTAATCCGTGATATGACTGTAGACCCTGCCTCATACCTCTTGTTGTCTGAGCTGTTTGAATTGCGACTCTACTTTTGTCTCTTATACTGGGACTTAGCTTGTGGATTGCCTTGCGGAGGGAATAGCTACATGTTTGTATTCGGTCATGTTTCCGGTCACCTTGCCCTGGTTTAAAGCAGTGGTTCGCGCTTTCAGTTTCACGCGAATGCTGCCATCAATCACGGTTTCTGGTTTTAATCGTTGCTGTGGGTACGACATCGTCAATGCACTTTCTAATGAACTCGCTCACCGAATCGCGTATTCGTCAATGCTGTGTGTTCGGACGCAATGCGGAACATATCCCAATCCACGTGATCGAAGCAGTCTTGAAGCGTGGAATCAGATTGGTCGGAACCAGCGTTTGAACAGACCTGAAGCGCGGGAGCTTGGCTGTTTTAGTTTCTGTTTTGTAGGCTGGAAGCAACAAAATGGAGTCGTGGTCAGCTTTTCCGAAAGGAGGGCGGGGGAGGGCCTTATATGCGTCGCGGAAGTTAGTATAACAATGATCAAGGTTTTACCAGCCCTGGTAGCACAATCGATATGCTGATAGAATTTAGGGAGTTTTGTTTTCAGATTAGCCTTGTTAAAATCCCCAGTAATAACAATGATCCA
The DNA here is from genome assembly GCF_002910315.2 of Salvelinus sp. IW2-2015. NCBI lineage: Eukaryota > Metazoa > Chordata > Actinopteri > Salmoniformes > Salmonidae > Salvelinus > Salvelinus sp. IW2-2015. The sequence continues at coordinate 420,021 of NC_036862.1, read as the reverse complement.
AGGTTTTACCAGCCCTGGTAGCACAATCGATATGCTGATAGAATTTAGGGAGTTTTGATTTCAGATTAGCTTGTTAAAATCCCCAGCTACGATGAATGCCGCCTCAGGGTGTGTGGTTTCCAGTTTACAAAGAGTCAGATAAAGTTCGTTCAGGGCCATCGATGTGTCTGATTGGGGGGGGGATATATACGGCTGTGATTATAATCAAGAGAATTCCCTGGTAAGATAATGCGGTCGACATTTGATTGTGAGGAATTCTAGATCAGGTGAACAGAATGACTTAAGTTCCTGTATGTTGTTATGATCACACCACGTCTCGTTAATCATAAGGCATACACCCCCGCCCTCTTCTTACCATTTACATTACATTTACATTTTAGTCATTTAGCAGACGCTCTAATCCAGAGCGACTTACAGTAGAGTGCATACATTTTATTACATTTTACATACTGAGACAAGGATATCCCTACCGGCCAACCCTCCCTAACCCGGACGACGCTATGCCAATTGTGCGTCGCCCCACGGACCTCCCGGTTGCGGCCGGCTGCGACAGAGCCTGGGCGTGAACCAGACTCTGCTAGCACTGCGATGCAGTGCCCTAGACCACTGCGCCACCCGGGAGATACTAGTTACCAGAAAGATGTTTGTTTCTGTCGGCGCGATGCGTGAAGAAACCAGCTGGCTGCACCGACTCCGTTAGCGTCTCTCTGAGTAAGCCATGTTTCTGTGAAGCAAAGAACGTTGCAGTCTCTGATATCTCTCTGGAAAGCTACCCGTGCTCGGATTTCATCAACCTTATTGTCAAGAGACTGGACATTGGCGAGTAGTATGCTAGGGAGTGGAGCGCGATGTGCCCGTCTCCGAAGCCTGACCAGGATACCGCTTCGTTTGCCCCTTTTACGGCGTCGTTGTTTAGTGTCGCCGGCTGGGATCAGATCCATTGTATTGGGTGTTCTCCATCTTCAAAATGTTTGTTCGCCACACACAACCTTTTCAAACAGTTAGCTAATATTGGCGAACGTTCACAGCCAACAGCAAGCTAACAGAGTTTCTTTTGTATATGTTAGCTAGTGTTCGTGAACGTTTTCCCTTGTTTAATCTACCTCTGGTGAGTGGAATCTCTCAACAATTAATAATAATAATAATAATAACTTATATAGCGCTTTCAAAGAAATTATTGACATTAAATCAAAACAAATGTTTTATTTCTCCCCCCCAAAATTGTAATTTTTATTTAACGAGGCAAGTCATTTTAAGAACAAATTCTTATTTACAATGACAGCCTACCCCGGCCAAACCCGGGCCAATTGTGTGCCGCCCAATGGTACTCCCAATCATGTGATCCAGCCTGGATACGAACCATAGTGATGCCTCTTGCACTGAGATGCAGTGCCTTAGACCGCTGCCCCACTCGGGAGCCCAATACAACATGTGCCGAATACAACAGACCTTACCGTGAAATGCTTACTTATGAGCCCTTAATCAACAATGAAGAGTTTTTAAAAAGTAAGAAAATGTGCTTAATAAATTAAAGGAAAAATAGTAACACAATAAAATAACTATAACAAGGCTTTATACAGGGGGTACCAGTACCGAGTCAATGTGCAGGGATACGGGTTAGTTAAGGTAATTGAGGTAATATGTACATGCAAACTCAGCAAAAAAAGAAATGTCCCTTTTTCAGGACCCCGTCTTTCAAAGATAAATCGTAAAAATCCAAATAACTTCATAGATCTTCATTGTAAAGGGTTTTCCATGCTTGTTCAATGACCCATAAACAATTAATGAACATGCACCTGTGGAACGGTCATTAAGACACTAACAGCTTACAGACGGAAGGCAATTAAGGTCACAGTTATGAAAACTTAGGACACAAAAGAGGCCTTTCTACTGACTCTGAAAACACCAAAATAAAGATGCTCAGGGTCCCTGCTCATCTGCGTGAACRTGSCTTAGGCATGCTGCAAGGAGGCATGAGGACTGCAGATGTGGCAAGGGCAATAAATTGCAATGTCCATACTGTGAGACGCCTAAAACAGTGCTAGACAGGATGGACAGTTGATCATCCTTGCAGTGGCAGACCACGTGTAACAACACCTGCACAGGATCGGTACATCTGACCATCACACCTGTGGGACAGGTACAGGATGGCAACAACAACTGCCCGAGTTTCACCAGGAACGCACAATCCCTTCATCAGTCCTCAGACTGTCCGCAATTAGACTGAGAGAGGCTGGACTGAGGGCTTGTAGGCCTGTTGTAAGGCATGTCCTCACCAGACATCACTGGCAACAATGTCGCCGGTGCACAAACCCACCGTCGCTGGACCAGACAGGTCTGGCAAAAAGTGCTCTTCACTGACGAGTCGCGGTTTTGTCTCACGAGGGGTGATGGTTGGATGGTTCGCGTTTATCATTGAAGGAATGAGCGTTACACTGAGGCCTGTACTCTGGAGCAGGATCGATTTGGAGGTGGAGGGTCCGTCATGGTCTGGGGCAGTGTGTCACAGCATCATCGGACTGAGCTTGTTGTCATTGCAGGCAATCTCAATGCTGTGCGTTACTGGGAAGACATCCTTCTCCCTCATGTGGTACCCTTCCTGCAGGCTCATCCTGACATGACCCTCCAGCATGACAATGCGACCAGCCATACTGCTCGTTCTTTCAGTGATTTCCTGCAAGACAGGAATGTCAGTGTTCTGCCATGGCCAGCGAAGAGCCCGGATCTCAATCCCATTGAGCACATCTGGGACCTGTTGGATCGAAGGGTGAGGGCTAGGGCCATTCCCCCCCAGAAATGTCCGGGAACTTGCAGGTGCCTTGGTAGAAGAGGGGGGTAACATCTCACAGCAAGAACTGGCAAATCTGGTGCAGTCCATGAGGAGGAGATGCACTGCAGTACTTAATGCAGCTGGTGGCCACACCAGAATCTGACTGTTACTTTTGATTTTGACCCCCTCTTGGTTCAGGGACACATTATTCAATTTATGTTAGTCACATGTCTGTGGAACTTGTTCAGTTTATGTTTCAGTTGTTGAATCTTGTTATGTTCATACAAATATTTACACATGTTAAGTTTGCTGAAATAAACGCAGTTGACAGGGAGAGGACGTTTCTTTTTTGCTGAGTTTAGGTAGGGGTAAAGTGACCATCCATAGATAATAAACAGAGTAGCAGCAGGAATGCGTGAAGGAATGTGAATGTATGTGTGTGTGTACAGTTGTGGCCAAAAGTTTTGAGAATGACACAACTATTAATTTCCACAAAGTTTGCTGCTTCGGTGTCTTCAGATATTTTTGTCAGATGTTACTATGGAATACTGAAGTATAATTACAAGCATTTTCATTCATTTCATCGTCGTCAGACCCACTGGCTCCAGGTCATCTACAAGGCTATGCTAGGTAAAGTGCCGCCTTATCTCAGTTCACTGGTCACGATGGCTACACCCACCCGCAGCACGCGCTCCAGCAGGTGTATCTCACTGATCATCCCTAAAGCTAAAACCTCATTTGGACGCCTTTCCTTCCAGTTCTCTGCTGCCTGCGACTGGAACGAATTGCAAAAATCTCTGAAGTTGGAGACTTTTATCTCCCTCAACAACTTTTAAAAATCTGCTATCCGACGCAAGCTAACCGATCGCTCAAGCTGTACATAGTCCATCTGTTAAAATACTACCCACCAATTTACCGACCTCACCCCTCCATTACTGCTTTTATTTATCATTACTTTTCTGCTGCTTTTGCACTACCAGTATCTCTTCTCCTTGCAAGCATGATCATCTGTTTATTGATTCTTAACTCACTCAAGGTGTAAAATCTGCTAATTGTATATATTAATTGATTTGATGCCTACCCTCATGCCGTTGTGCCACTACTTGTAATATAGTTCTCTTTTTTTTCTCTACCATGATTATTGACTTGTTATAATGTTTACTCCATGTGCGTAAACGCTGTAGCTTGTGTTGTCTGGTTCACGACTGCTATCTTATAACTTGGCACTGAGGCGCATTGCAAATGAGAACTTGTTCTTCAACTAGGCACCTGACCTGTGTATAATTGTAAAGTAAGAAATAAAAAAATATATATAAAAAAAAAAAATAAGTGGTAAAGCTTTTTATTGACAATTACATGAAGTGATGCAAAGAGTCATATATTTGGCAGTGTTGACCTTCTCTTTTCATGACCTCTCATATCTGCGCTGGGATTGTACAATTACTTCTGGCACACCATCCTGACTGATGGAAGCCTTATTGCATAATCAATGCTTGGAGTTGTTAGAATTTGTGGGGTTTCTTGTTTGTCACCCGCCTCTTGAGGATTGACCACAAACTCTCAATGAGATTAAGGTCTGGGAGTTTCCTGGCCATGGACCCAGAATATCGATGTTTTGTTCCCGAGCCACTAGTTATCACTTTGTGCCTTATGGCAAGGTCGCCCATCATGCTGGAAAAGGCATTGTTCGTCACCAAAACTGTTCCTGGCATGGTTGGAAGAAGTTGCTCTCGGAGGATGTATTGGTACCATTCTTTATTTCATGGCTGGTTCTTAGAGCAAAATTGTGAGTGCAGCCCACTCGCCCTTGGCTGAGAAGAAACCCCACACATGAATGTTCAGGATGCTTTACTTGTTGGCATGACACAGGACTGATGATAGCGCTCACCTTGTCTTCTCTAGACAAGCTTTTTCTGGATGACCCAAACATATCGGAAAGGGGAATCATCAGAGAAAATGACTTTAGCCGCAGTCCTACAGCACGTCCAATCCCTGTAGCTTTTTCAGATGAATATAAGTCTGTCCCTGATGTTTTTCCTGGAGGGAAGTGGATTCTTTGCTGCCCTTCTTGACACCAGGCCATCCTCCAAAAGTCTTCGCCTCACTGTGCGTGCAGAATGCACTCACACCTGACCTGCTTGCCATTCCTGAGCAAGCTCTGTACTAGTGGTCGTCCAATCCCGCAGCTGAATCAACTTTAGGAAACGGCCTGGCGCTTGCTGGACTTCTTGGGCGCCCTGAAGCCTTCTTCACAACAATTGAACCGCTCCTCCTTGAAGTCTTGATGAATCCAATAAAATGGTTGATTTAGTCGCAATCTTACTGGCAGCAATATCCTTGCCTGTGAAGCCCTTTTTGTGCAAAGCAATGATGACGGCACGTGTTTCCTTGCCGGTAACCATGGTTGACAGAGGAAGAACAATGATTCCAAGCACCACCCTCCTTTTGAAGCTTCCAGTCTGTTATTCGAACTCAATCAGCATGACAGTGATCTCCAGCCTTGTCCTCGTCAACACTCACACCTGTGTTAACGAGAGAATCACTAACATGACGTCAGCTGGTCCTTTTGTGGCAGGGCTGAAATGCAGTGGAAATGTTTTTGGGGGATTCAGTTCATTTGCATGGCAAAGAGGAACTTTGCATTTAATTGCAATTCATCTGATCACTCTTCATAACATTCTGGAGTATATGCAATTTGCAATCATACAAACTGAGGCAGCAGACTTTGTGAAAATTAACATTTGTGTCATTCTCAAAACTTTTGGCCACGACTGTATGTGATTTCTTAACACAGGCAGAAAAGAAAACCAACAGTACTACAGTCCTTCAGGCTTGGATATCTCTCGTCTACCACATGTAAATATGGCTCTTGCTCAGTATCAGGTGATGGTCGAGGATATTCGGTTCAGGTTGCAACAGTCCTGGACAGGAAATTGTCCAAAACTGGAAACACACTGTTTGAAAGAGAGCAACCCAGATGTACGTATTTGCTGACCTGTGACCCACTGACACCGCCCCCGGTTAGAGGGGTATAAGGCAGCCCAAGAGTAAACACACCCAGGGAATTGATTTACTCACACTGACGAAGAGCAACATGGAGATGGTTCTGGAAAGGTATAGAGACAGAGAGATAATAAATATGCTATACAGGAGATAAATACACTGGCCTGAATAGATATAAGCAGGTGCGCAACTTTTTAGAAATGGACATAACTCCCATTGTTTGGGGGCATCAAAAGCTAATTTCATCCATTTCTACACAATCTAATATGAACCATGGCCCTTCTAAACGTCTCTATTTAGAATGACATAAAGTAAGCAAAAATGCCCACAGTCATCAAGCTAGGTAAGAGATCATTATTAAATATGTTTAGGTGATTTATAAGACTGAACTATATTTTTGTTCAGTGTAATTCATATCATAGTCCTACTGTAGAGTCCTATTGTAGAGCTCTTTTTACTTGTACACAATATAGCTGGGTCACCCTGTCATACCCTAGGGGTCCACAGCCCTGCAGTGCCCCAACCCAACACACCCACTCAGCTTCAGGATCTTAGTGAAACATTCATTATTGGTTTCAGGTGTGTTAGGCCAAGGCCAGAGTGACAACCAACAGTACGGCAGACCCCCAGGGCCAGGGCTTTCCTAAATAGGTAGACGTGGGCATGTTTTCTACACTAACTCCTTTTGTCATACAGTTTTCTATATAAGGCATCCAGAGCATAGGAAGGTTTTACAGTATAACCTTAATATTGTAGTAAATATGATCTAGTGATACATCATTTGGGAAGAAATGTAAAGTTTCCCAATTAATGGCATTCCATTTCTTTGCCGCTATAAATGCTAGGTTAAACAGTTTCTTCTGATAACAGTCTCCAGTATCAACATTTCCAAGCAAACAGAAACAGGGAGAAGGAAGAATCTGTAGACATGCTGAGATCAACTCTTTGCCAGAATTCAGCCAGCCTTCACAAGAGCATAACATATGCAAATATGTCCCCTTTAATGTTTTACACCTCCAGCAGAGGAATAACATTGCTGAGTGCATGATATCCAGTTTCACTGGCATATAGTACGTTCTATGGATGGTCTTAAACTGCAGTAATTTATGTCTGAGATGATTTGAACGTGACTGGGAATATATAACATATCTGTATCCATTCACCATCTTCAATGGCGTCTCCCAGGTCTTCCTCACATTTATGTTTTACATGTTTTTTGTCATCCGGAAAAGGCCTCTATCAACCCTTGGTGCAGTTTGGAAATGAGCTTTAAAGGTTTCCGACTGCCTTAAAATAGTTTCAATCTTTGAAACTTCTTGTTTGTCCAGTGTTTGCTGCACAGAGAGAAGCAAGTGTTGTACTGGCAAAAGTTCACCTCTGCACTCTCACAGACTGGCATCCCTGGCTGTCAGACCCAGATGAGGCCCCTGTCACCATCTGATCCTGCTCAGATGAGGCATGACAAATAATTACCTTGGTGTACATTTATACATTATATTATCCATGGATAGAATCAATGGTTCAATAATTGAAATGACCATTATTTCCAGATCCCAGACTGTAGTCTACCCATCAACTCATGATGAAATGTTGTATCCATTCATTGATTGTTATAATATACTGCAAAATTCACTTGAGCTCCATAGACTGGTCTTCCCTGGCTGTCTGACCCTGCAGGAACACCTGTCACCATCTGATCCTGCTAAGACATGACGAGCATAGTGTTGTGTACTGACTGTGCACCATGACAGTCAAGTCTGTAGAGCTGTTCATATCGTGTCAGTGTGAAAAGTGGGGAAATAACGAGGGAAACTGACAGATCAATAACGTTACGTTGCTATACTGACAAATAAAAACTCAAATAGCACTGAAGAAAACATCAGAATATCGGTCTTCAATCGTTTGGCAGCTGGTTTCATCATTTAATTCAGGTCTGGTGTGGTTGAGGCAAAAATAATAGATAAAGTTTGTTCTAGCTAGCTTTAACCAACTTTTGGCTAGCTCTAGCTAACGGTATAATGTACTGTACATCATAAAATGTACTTCTGTTGTAACGGATCAAAACAAAGGTTACAAAACATACATACAACAGCTGTTAGATACTGATAGCTAGAAGCTAGAGCTGAACTGGCTGTGGTAGCTACTAGCTAGCTAACTAGCTTCTAGTAGCGAGTTCAATTACTTCAGTAGAGAGGGAATGAAACATTAGCTAACGTAACATGTCAGTTAGATCAGTCAACTAAAGAGTAGCCAGTTTCTCCTCTGCTTGCTTTTACAACTCTGAGAAAAAGTGCAACACAGACAGCAGCTGCCTCTGTTCATCTCTCCGGTGCTGGTCCTATATGCCAGCCATTCAGAAGCTTTGCCTTCACATAGCCTGTCTGCACTCTCTTTGGGGTCCTAAATTCTGCTGCCTGAAACCGGAAAACAGCCTACCTGATCGCTCTGAGGGGTCTGCAAGGTCCTAAAGCACACCGGTGCCACATTTTGTRTCACAGTGCAATGATAAAACTGGGGTGACAAATATGCAATTTCAGAATGTGGGGGGTCATGTCCCCCCCGTCCCCAGTGAAAGTTGTGCCCCTGCTGAGTACAATAGAATGGCACAAGCTATGCAAGAAAGAATGATAATCACTGGGGGGGCCCATGTGCCTGTCATGGATGTCTATTTTCTTAAATGAAATGTTTTTTTGAGACAATAACCCTCCAAAAAGCCATTCATATGAACCTTTTTTCATTTCCATACGTATGTACACTGAGTGTACAAAACATTATGAACACCTTATCATGAACACCTCTTTTCAGGTGAATTCAGGTGAAATACAGTAAATACTTCAACTGTATATACTTCAACTGTATATGATGGTGACAGGTTAAACAGGTTCATTATGAGTGTCTGATTAGGATGTCGGGATCTGTAACATGTAATACCTGAGTAAAGGATTATGCTTRCATTTTACCAAACTCTCTGACGTGAGTTTTTCACATACACATATTCCTGGCAAATCCTTTTTAATCCTTGTCATATGAAGAGAAATAATGAAGAGAAATTATAGATGAAACTTATTGGTGCTCATCGGCCATTGGACATAAACATTACACAACAAGTTGAAAATCGCAAATTCAACAATGAGTGGTTAGTAAGGAATCAGTGGCTAACTGCAAGCATTGCAAACCAATCATTAGCCTGCTATTCAGTGGAGTGACTTTGTGGTCTCAAGACTAAGATTAAGGGTCTCTTTTCCCAGTTTAAAATGATAAACATTCAACATTGGCCATGCTGTCAATGAAGCATGATTTGTGCCGCGCTCAAAACAACTGTTAAAACTCGGAACTGCCAAATCTGACTTTAGAGAGTTCAAGACAACTGGGAACTCGGGAAAAACGAGCTTTGACTGGGAAAATAAGTTTGAATTCCAACTCTGACGTCATCATGATTCAACCTTTTTTTTCTTCGAGATCCAAGTTGTTTTGAAAGCACCATAAACTCAGAGAATGCCAGACCTTAATGACAAAGTTTGATGACAAAATTGGCCCACGAAGGACTGCCGCGCCACCTTCCTGTTCATGTGAGCACAGCACAACAAGGTGAGTCCAAAAATGTCTTGTATACTGCTGCATAAATTATGTAATATGCCAGGGAGATATGTATACTGTRGCTAAGAAAGTAATACTAAGTGTATGTTGTGTAGTAAGCTGTTAGTAGCCCATGTGCATCACCCAAATAATTTGGTCTATTTTCACCTCTTAATTTTGTCTCCTTTTCTGACTTGGTGGTGCACAAGTAGCGTAAAACCTGTTTTTGAGAAATGTAATTATTGAATACTGTAAGAGCTTTCATTGTCTGCTTATATATGCCCCCTTTATTTATCCTACAGTTCTGACTTGGTGTACAGGGTGAACAGTGTAAAAATGGCCCATGTTCTGAATTTTGTCGCTCTACATTTCAAAAGTGCTGAACAAATAGTTAAATTCACTATGTCCGTCCTAGCTCGCTCATTAATGTCTTAATCGAAATTACGGATTGCCTCTTATCTGCTTGTCRTCCCCTTATGCCATAGTTTGTACGTCTCAATTGTCAGTAGAAACCACATTTGTTTAAGCAAGTCAGCCATATCAGCTCTGTTTTTTTAAAAGGCAGTAAATGAGGTTGAATAAACTGTTTCGCTGCCAGACAAGGCTCTGCTGATAGTCAGTTGTAGCAGTGCTAATGTGTTGGGACTGCTGTTGGGACTCTGCTGTTGCTACAGCTTTATGTAGGCCCTAACAGTTTATGGGCACTGTTTGTCACTGTTATAGTGCAATTAATGTATTGTTTAGTGTTGTGTTGTGTAGTGGCTTTGCTGGTATGCATCTCACATGTATTTTTTTGCCCCACCAAGATTTACATGCTAAAATCGCCACTGGGTGTAAGCAAGTATGGTAATTCTAAATGCTACTTAACTAGGTGTCTTCGCTAGAGAGACACGGAGAGAGAGAGGGGGGAGAGAGAGGAAGAAATTGATGAATAAAATATGAAAGTGAGAGAGGTGGGAAGAGAGTGGAAGACAGAGAGAGAAACAGAGAGAGAAAGACAGCAGTGCAAATGGACTTAGATTAGAGTACTTCGACAACTCTTCCCTTCCAACTTGTTAGGCAATCATATGTACGTACGGGGAAATGATGGCCAGCCACACAGGAGGGTGATTTTCACTTAGGAGGAGAAGGAGGCCGTGCTGACAGAGATGCATGCTGGCCATTTTGGAATGAAGCGCATGATTGCCAAAATCAACCTACACTTCTTCTGACGGGGAATTGTCAAGGAGGTGGACAGCTGGGCAAGTGATATAACCTTTTGTTTATCAATCACATTCTATTATATCTGAAATTATTATGACTGCAGTGAATGTCATATCAGAGAGTACAGCATGTTTTCATTTGTCACTTTTTAGTTGAAGGTCAGTACCCTGTCTACGCTGCCAAACGTTTTAGAGGGCGAAGACAGTGGCACCGGAGTTGAAGCCCATCAAGTTGTTTCACCATGGCACATGATCGGTAAGTGTCCCAAATTCAAATTTTGCCCTGAGATGTTGTTTTGTAATGCTTGCTTTAGTTGACCACAGCAGAGTTCAATATTATAGTGTGTGTGTGTGTGTGTGTGTGTGTGTGTGTGTGTGTGTGTGTGTGTGTGTGTGTGTGTGTGTGTGTGTGTGTGTGTGTGTGTGTGCGTGTGTGTCAGGATCCTTACACATATGAAAATCTGCATACTGAATGACACAGATAAAGGTAAGAAAAAAGAAAAGTAATCTTCTCTCTAACACTTTAAATGTTAGGGGTGGACCTCATCTTAATCCAGGAATGGCAACAGCTGGTGTCAGACTGCTACTGATCACTTTACCAAGTGGGTGGAGGCAATACCCATTAAGGTCAGTAAATGAGTACACGCTTAACTATAAATTCCCTTCTGTAACCCATTAAAAAGGGTACTCGTCCAAAGGACGAGACTAACAAGGTCACCTCCAAGGCGATGATGGACATCTTCAACCCACGGTTCACACATGATTAACTTAGTGTTGTTGTTTGTCTATTGCTATTTTTGCATAACATACTTTCAGATCACTGAAACCCCACGTGATGTGGTGGAAGTTGTCGAATCAGATCAGAGCGCTTTCGAGGACCACATTCAGGCACGGACTGAGAAGGATGTGGAGGTTTTTGACTAGGTTAAAAGGATTGTCCACTGTTAATTTCTTTTCTGGCCCTTCAAGAGAAATATAAGAAATGTATTTGTAATATGAAATATAATTGCATTTATTTCTAATATCAGTCTAGGTGAGACTGAACATCGACAAGGCGCAGGAGAAACAGAGCTACGGGAGCAGAATCAAGAAGGGGACCATATGCTATGACATCCGCGAGAATTACTTGGTTTAGAAGAAGGACGAAAGGAAGGCGAGACCTGGGAAACCTCACTGCTCTTTCGCTCCTAGCTGGGGTCACCATCTGTTAATGTCACACTCTGACCTTAGTTCCTTTTTTATGTCTCTATTTTGGTTGGTCAGGGCGTGAGTTGGGGTGGGCATTCTATGTTTTTTTCCCTATGTTTTCTATTTCTATGTGTTTGGCCTGGTATGGTTCCCAATCAGAGGCAGCTGTCTATCGTTGTCTCTGATTGAGAACCATACTTAGCCTTTTCCCACCTGTGGTTTGTGGGTAGTTGTTTTGTGTTGTGTCACGTTTCAGGACTGTTTCGATTTTCGTTGTTTCACTTTGTTATTTTGTATTTCGTGTTCAGTTATATTAAATTAACATGGACACTTACCACGCTGCGTTTTGGTCCGATCTTTCCTGTTCCTCAGATGAAGAAGATCGTTACAGTTAAGGTGAATATAACAAATCTCAGATAATAACTATTTGAATTTGCACACAAAATAACCTGAATCTAGTTTTGGTTTCCGTAACACTGATATTTGTCTTTATCTTCCTAGGGTTACCTCGGTGGAAGCCAACAATATTCTCCAGTTGGAGCAGTTGGACGGTCAACCACTGAAAGCACTGACGCCCTACATTTCGGTGAAGCCCAATAGACAAAGTATGTTAAGCTTTGGTTGACATTTGAGAAAGCAAGAAATGGTAGTTATGCTGAACTTWAAAAAAATGTACCTCTTCAGTTTACCTCTCCAAATGACTTTAGGACCATCGACTGTCCAAGCGCCCCAGGAGGTATCCCATCCACCAGAACCAGTGAGTTCAGATCAGTCTGATTCTCTGTGCTCTGAGTCGGAGGGGKACCAGCTTGAWGTAGGCTATACCTTCCAAAAGTGTTGAAAAATAAATATCTCCCATTTATAACACTGCACTAAGCCATCAAATTGTCTCACAGTAAAGTATAACCTGTGTGTTTTCTTGTTTACATCTCTGTCTCCTACCCTGTTCCCTTTAACTCTGCTCTTGTTCTCCGGGACCTAGGGGTAATGCCCCACACCCAGATGTTGATCCACCTGAAGTCCTCCATTACCAAGCACCCTCTAACTTATCATTACATCGTCTACAGCTACATATTATCGTCATGTTGTCATTATCTACTCAGAAAGTTTTCTTGCTCTATCATACTGTGCACATATGTGAGATGCACAGATTAACTAAAAACACTAGCACTGCAAACACTCGGCACAAAGAAAGCAGCAGTGTCTGGACTTTGCAGTCTCCCTCTTCAAGTCCCCCTTCCGAGACTGGCTGCCTGTTGACAACAAGTGACAGGCAGAACATCCCACCCACACAGCAACCACCCCCTCGAAATTCCACACACCAGAATTCAGTATTTTAGTCTATGATTGCCATGTGAGTGTAAAACAAAATCTTAAATATTGCCAGGTTGGTTTTCACGACTGTTACACAATGTGTTCATTATTGTAAGTTGTAACGTATCCTTTGATGGTATTTATTTGTTCCACATTATTCATTGTTGTATCCTAGGACCTACAAATAGATACATATATATTCAACCACAAGGGTGTACTAATGAGCTATGCAAAAAAAAAAAAAAAATCATAATAGAGGACTACTGAAATTATATTATTTCAGCTTAGATATAGGAATGGCTGGTTAAAATAAAAACATGACAGCCAGACAAGCCAGTTTATGAATCAAATGGATTTGCATATGAATGGATAGGAAATTAGCCGACTTCGTGATCTGTAATGTAAGTAACTTTAATGTGTCTATCACTTTTAGGTTGCTGATTATACTCCCTTTCCAGCCTCTAGGTCATCAGGCTGCTGATTATCCCGCTCACCTGTCACCATCGTCCCGCGCACCAGCGCCTCATGACACTCACCTGGACTCCATCACCTCCTTGATTATCTTCCCTATATCTGTCACTCCCCTTGGTCCTTTGATACGGACGCTAATAGTTTATTGAATCCCATTGTGACACAGAGGGGGACACTTTTGGCCGGGGGACATTATTTGGCATGACAGCCCCAGTTCACGAGTCAAGACTGTCAGGTTTTGGCCAGGACTGTTCAGGTTTTGTTTCACTAGATGTCCCCCTTGCACCTTTTTTGTACCTTTTGTTTTTCTTGCCCTAATTATTGTTTGCACCTGTAAGTCATTCCTTGTTAATATTTAAACCCTGTGTGTTCCTCAGTTCCTTGCTCAGTGTTTGTATGTTAGCACCCAGCCCCAGCCTTTGTGATAATTTTTCTCTTGTTGGATTTTCCAGAGGTTCTCTGGTTTTGTTCTCGTGTATTTTTGGATTGGTCTTTTGAGGTTTGTTTTTTCCCTTGCTGTTTTTACCACTTTGTGGATTTTCTTTGTATTTTGGAAGATATCTATTTTTTATTAAACCACCATCTCTAGTACTGCTGTGTCTGCCTCATCTTCTGGGTTCTGCCCATTATTAGTGACTGTTTCTCGCACCGGTCCTGACAAAGACTTTGCTTTTTTTGCAAAAGCCTGGGAGTTGCGGGTCTGAATGCCCCTCCCAACTCACGCCCTGACCAACCAAAATAGAGACATAAAAAGGATCTCTAAGGTCAGGGCGTGACAGTTTCGGTTTTCGTTCATTTCTCTTTGTTTTTTGTTATTAGTGTTCAGTTGAAATAAAAGCATGAACATTTACCACGCTGTGCTTTGGTCCGACTGCTCTTCATCCGACGACGAAAATCCTTACAGACCTACCCACAAAACGAACCAAGCAGCGTGGTAACGAGGAACAGAGGTTCAGGACTCCTGGACTTGGGAGGAGATATTAGACGGTAAGGTACCCCGGAGACAGGCTGGGGAATATCGCCGCCCAAAAGAAGAACTGGAGGCAGTGAAAGCTGAGAGGTGGCGATATGAGGCAAGGCAGCGCAGCAGGCACGAGAGGCAGACCCCAATTTTCTTGTGGGGGTGGCACACGGGGAGATTGGCGGAGTCAGGCGATAGACCTGAGCCAACTCCCTGTGCTTACCAGAAACAGTGTGGTACTGGTCAGGCACCGTGTTATGCGGTGAAGCACACGGGTTCTCAGTGCGCGCTCATAGCCCGGAGCGCTATATGCCAGCCCCCGCAAGTGCCATGCGAGAGTGGGCATCCAGGCAGGGCGGATTGTGCCAGCTCAGCGCGCTTGGTCTCCGGTGTGCCGTTTCGGCCCATGGTATCCTGCGCCGGCTCTGCGTACTGTGTCTCCGGGGCACTGGGACGGTTTAGTTCGTCCTATGCCTGCGCTCCGCCCGTGCCGGGCTAAAGTGGGCATTGAGCCAAATGGAGAGGTGCGAGTGGTAAGCACCAGATCTCCAGTGCTCCCCCACAGCCAGGTTCGACCTGTGCCTGCACTCTGGAGGGGCCGGGCTAAAGTGGGCATTCAGCCTGGAGGAGTGGTGCCAAGGCTGCGCACCAGGGGTCCAGTGCTCCCCCACAGCCCGGTTCATCCGTGGTCTCCTCTACGCACCAGGCCTCCTGTAGGTCTCCCCAGCCTGGTGGGCCCTGTGGCAGCCCCACGCACCAGGCAGTCTCTGCGTCTCCTCCCTCCAGTCCGGAACCTCCAGCGACGCTCCACGTCCGGAGCGTCCAGTGTCGCCTCCACGTCCGGAGCCTCCAGAGGCTCCCTTCAGTCCGGAGCTTCAGCGACGCTCTCAAGTCCAGAGCCTCCAGTGTCGCCCTCCAGTCCGGAGCCTCCAGCGACGCCCTCCAGTACGAGAGCTCCCAACAAGGGTCCCAGTCCGGAGCTCCTAACAAGGGTCCCCATTCCGGGGCCCGCTACAAAGGGCGCCCAGTCCGGGGCCCGCTACGAGGGTCCCCAGTCCGGGGTCGGAGGCGAGGGTCCCCGCTCTAGAGGCGCCACCCAATGGGCCAAGCCAGAGGTGGAGCAGGGTCTACGTCCTGCACCAGAGCACCACCGCGGAGAAATTTTCCCACCTGTGGTTTGTGGGTAGTTGTTTTGTGTTGTGTCACGTTTCAGGACTGTTTCGATTTTCGTTGTTTCACTTTGTTATTTTGTATTTCGTGTCAGTTATATAAATTAACATGGACACTTACCACGCTGCGTTTTGGTCCGATCTTTCCTGTTCCTCAGATGAAGAAGATCGTTACAGTTAAGGTGAATATAACAAATCTCAGATAATAACTATTTGAATTTGCACAAAAAAACCTGAATCTAGTTTTGGTTTCCGTAACACTGATATTTGTCTTTATCTTCCTAGGGTTACCTCGGGGAAGCCAACAATATTCTCCAGTTGGAGCAGTTGGACGGTCACCACTGAAAGCACTGACGCCCTACATTTCGGTGAAGCCCAATAGACAAAGTATGTTAAGCTTTGGTTGACATTTGAGAAAGCAAGAAATGGTAGTTATGCTGAACTTTAAAAAAATGTACCTCTTCAGTTTACCTCTCCAAATGACTTTAGGACCATCGACTGTCCAAGCGCCCCAGGAGGTATCCCATCCACCAGAACCAGTGAGTTTGGATCAGTCTGATTCTCTGTGCTCTGAGTCGGAGGGGTACCAGCTTGATGTAGGCTATACCTTCCAAAAGTGTTGAAAAATACCTATCTCCCATTTATAACACTCGCACTAAGCATCACTAAGCCACTC
>NC_036862.1:356494-403666 GCF_002910315.2 Salvelinus sp. IW2-2015 | reverse complement strand
CACTCCCCTTGGTCCTTTGATACGGACGCTAATAGTTTATTGAATCCCATTGTGACACAGAGGGGGACACTTTTGGCCGGGGGACATTATTTGGCATGACAGGCCCCAGTTCACGAGTCAAGACTGTCAGGTTTTGGCCAGGACTGTTCAGGTTTTGTTCACTAGATGTCCCCCTTGCACCTTTTTTGTACCTTTTGTTTTTCTTGCCCTAATTATTGTTTGCACCTGTAAGTCATTCCCTTGTTAATATTTAAACCCTGTGTGTTCCTCAGTTCCTTGCTCAGTGTTTGTATGTTAGCACCAGCCCCAGCCTTTTGTGATAATTTTTCTCTTTGTGGATTTTCCAGAGGTTCTCTGGTTTTGTTCTCGTGTTTTTTGGATTGGTCTTTTGAGGTTTGTTTTTTCCCTTGCTGTTTTTACCACTTTGTGGATTTTCTTTGTATTTTGGAAGATATCTATTTTTTATTAAACCACCATCTCTAGTACTGCTGTGTCTGCCTCATCTTCTGGGTTCTGCCATTATTAGTGACTGTTTCTCGCACCGGGTCCTGACAAAGACTTTGCTTTTTTTTGCAAAAGCCTGGGAGTTGCGGGTCTGAATGCCCCTCCCAACTCACGCCCTGACCAACCAAAAATAGAGACATAAAAGGATCTCTAAGGTCAGGGCGTGACAGTTTCGGTTTTCGTTCATTTCTCTTTGTTATTTTTGTTTATTAGTGTTCAGTTGAAATAAAAGCATGAACATTTACCACGCTGTGCTTTTGGTCCGACTGCTCTTTCATCCGACGACGAAAATCCTTACAGAACTACCCACCACAAACGAACCAAGCAGCGTGGTAACGAGGAACAGAGGTCAGGACTCCTGGACTTGGGAGGAGATATTAGACGGTAAGGTACCCCGGAGACAGGCTGGGAATATCGCCGCCCAAAAGAAGAACTGGAGGCAGTGAAAGCTGAGAGGTGGCGATATGAGGCAAGGCAGCGCAGCAGGCACGAGAGGCAGACCCAATTTTCTTGTGGGGGTGGCACACGGGGAGATTGGCGGAGTCAGGCGATAGACCTGAGCCAACTCCCTGTGCTTACCAGAAACAGTGTGGTACTGGTCAGGCACCGTGTTATGCGGTGAAGCACACGGGTTCTCCAGTGCGTGCTCATAGCCCGGAGCGCTATATGCCAGCCCCCGCAAGTGCCATGCGAGAGTGGGCATCCAGGCAGGGCGGATTGTGCCAGCTCAGCGCGCTTGGTCTACGGTGTGCCGTTTCGGCCCATGGTATCCTGCGCCGGCTCTGCGTACTGTGTCTCCGGGGCACTGGGACGGTTTAGTTCGTCCTATGCCTGCGCTCCGCCCGTGCCGGGCTAAAGTGGGCATTGAGCCAAATGGAGAGGTGCGAGTGGTAAGCACCAGATCTCCAGTGCTCCCACAGCCAGGTTCGACCTGTGCCTGCACTCTGGAGGGCCGGGCTAAAGTGGGCATTCAGCCTGGAGGAGTGGTGCCAAGGCTGCGCACCAGGGGTCCAGTGCTCCCCCACAGCCCGGTTCATCCGGTGTCTCCTCTTACGCACCAGGCCTCCTGTAGGTCTCCCCAGCCTGGTGGGCCCTGTGGCAGCCCCACGCACCAGGCAGTCTCTGCATCTCCTCCCTCCAGTCCGGAACCTCCAGCGACGCCTCCAGTCCGGAGCGTCCAGTGTCGCCCTCCAGTCCGGAGCCTCCAGAGGCTCCCTTCAGTCCGGAGCTTCCAGCGACGCTCTCCAGTCCAGAGCCTCCAGTGTCGCCCTCCAGTCCGGAGCCTCCAGCGACGCCCTCCAGTACGAGAGCTCCCAACAAGGGTCCCCAGTCCGGAGCTCCTAACAAGGGTCCCCATTCCGGGGCCCGCTACAAGGGCGCCCAGTCCGGGGCCCGCTACGAGGGTCCCCAGTCCGGGGTCGGAGGCGAGGGTCCCCGCTCTAGAGGCGCCACCCAAGTGGGCCAAGCAGAGGTGGAGCAGGGTCTACGTCCTGCACCAGAGCCACCACCGCGGAAGAAATGCCCACCCAGACCCCTCCCTATAGGTTCAGGTTTTGCGGCCGGAGTCCGCACTTTTGGGGGGGGGGTACTGTCACGCCCTGACCGTAGAGAGCTTTTTATGTCTCTATTTTGGTTTGGTCAGGGTGTGATTTGGGTGAGCATTCTATGTTCATTTTCTATGTTTTGTATTTCTTTGTGTTTGGCCGGGTGTGGTTCTCAATCAGAGGCAGCTGTCTATCATTGTCTCTGATTGAGAACCATACTTAGGTAGCTTTTCCCCACCGATGCTTGGTGGGTAGTTATTTTCTGTTTTGTGTTTCTGCACCTGACAGGACTGTTTCGGTTTTAGTTCATTTCTCTTTGTTATTTTTGTTATTAGTGTTCAGTTGAAATAAAAGCATGAACACTTACCACGCTGCGCTTTGGTCCACACCTTCTTCAACAGACGATCGTTACAAAAGTACAGATACCCCCCAAAAACTATTTAAGTAGTACTTTAAGGATGTTTTATGACAAAACCATCAGTAGAGTTGAAAATGCGATGGTAACCCATTGAAATTGTATTTTTTATTAGTTACATGGGAATTTAACTGCAAAAGATTATTTGTATATGCACTACGTCCTCTCACAAGGCCTTTTATCTGTAAAAATCAATTTGATGGAAACATTTCTGGTGGGAAAATGTGCAAATTGTTTTTATGCGGATTTTAGAATATTTGAGTGAACATCTGTCGCCAATTGGATGGAAACCTAACTATAGACTCTGGATTTAGGAGGGTTCTGCTCTTTCCTTTGACTGGGATGTGGCAGAATAGGTCACTGGTAACTAATTGGGTGGCCACGCATTGCTGTAGAGGCCATGCATCAGGTCATTGACATGTTTCAGGAACTGTAAAGATGGAGCAAAATCATGATTAAGGTCTTCACTTAATTAGACTTATCCTAGCAAGTACATTGACTATGTTGTCCCTCAGCAATCTGTCAGGCACACAGACAGAAAGAGATGGAGAGATATACAGCAAAACATAGGCTATTTACATTTCTTAGTCAGCAGGCTGGATAACTTCTGTACTCTTTCCCTTTGTTCCTTTCTCCATCCTTCCATCCGAGCTAGATTATTCCTGCAAAAAAAGGCAATCAAGAATTGAAAAAGGCAGTTGAAAGGTGTAATGTTAGAATGAGTGTTGAATGGGAGCAGGGATAGCAAAATGTATCATGGTGTCAAATACAAACAGTGGCGACGCATCATTCAGGGCAGGTGGGGCAGTTRKATTTGGGGGGGGGGGGCTGTTTTGCATGTTATTTTGGCATTAATACGTGTCGCATATCAGTTTGCAAACAATGTAAAAAATATATATATATTGAGTTAATAAAACCTCATACAAACATGGTCTCTTTTTTGCTTTCGTGAGTAAGGGAGCTCCAAAATGCAGGTGTTTCAGCCTAGCTCAGTGCTTTCTGTGGTGGTGGGGCAGCCAGCGGAGATATACTACCTCTGGTCTGGCGGACTCACTAAACAAAAATGCTTTGTTTGTTAATGATGTCTAAGTGTTGGAGTGTGCCCCTGGCTATCCGTAAATAAAGTAAAATTAAAATAAATCTGGTTTGTTTCATATAAGCAATTTGAAATTATTTATACCTAAAAAAACATTATTTAACTTTTATTTAATTAAGCAAGTCAGTTAAGAACAAATTCTTATTTACAATGACGGCCAAGGAACCGTGGGTTAACTGCCTTGTTCAGGGGCAGAACTACAGATTTTTGCCTTGTCAGCTTTCACTTTTACTTTTGATACTTACAGTATGATACGTTTCGCAAATTCGTAACATATTTTACATTTGGTAAATTCGCATCACATAACACGAATTGTAATTCGTAACATATCATACTAAATGGAATGTCTCGGATTTAGGTAAAGAATAATACGAAATGCTTTGAGACCAGGTTGGCATGGTGTAACTAGCTGGGTTGGTGGTAGGCCACATTGATATTCCTGTGGATAATAGCAAGG
Organism: Salvelinus sp. IW2-2015; assembly: GCF_002910315.2. Classification (NCBI taxonomy): domain Eukaryota; kingdom Metazoa; phylum Chordata; class Actinopteri; order Salmoniformes; family Salmonidae; genus Salvelinus; species Salvelinus sp. IW2-2015. The sequence goes on along the minus strand of NC_036862.1, from coordinate 399,650 downwards.
AGATAGTGTTGGCTAAAGGACTATGCTTCTGTATAAATTGTCTAACATCATATGCACCTGTTTCTTACAGTAGTAGTATGCCCCGCCAGGATAAATACCAATATCCAGATGCAAAAAACGAATGACACGGTTTGGATCTTGTTATTTTACTGATATTTAATTTAGTTGGGGGATTTGAGGGTAGCTAACTTGTAGTATCTATCTGACTGTGCAAAAAGTGTTTTATGGTTCAGGCACTGAAAGGACAACTAAAATTGAGCTACCCCTATATTGAAGGACCTTTCGACACCCAACTGCTTTCTCCGACAGCAATCTCGGCAATGGCGGATTACGATAACTACGATGACCGAGATCGGGCTTACGGTAGTTTTGGTGGAGGCAGAGGGTAAGAAAATACCTGGACGAATAGAATGTGTCAGTATTACCGTATGGTGATGCAAGAAAACGCACCGATGCCTCACTTTTATGCAGGGGCTTGTTCGAAATTCTTCTGAAAGATAGGCCTGGGTTCAGAACACGGGCCAGACAGTGCCAGTGGCTAGGCTCTCACCGCCGCTTTGATGAATGGGAAGCCGGTATTGAGGGCGGGGAAAACTGGTGGATTGACCATAGCTAGYTACTTCCAGATGTGCGTGTGAGATTTTCCATTACAGAATGTAATGTCTGTTTGACAATACATATTATGACATGGTTATGATTGCAAGACATTTTATAATTCTCAGACTGCCAGCATGGCACYTGGCGCCAGCATCTCGTTAAAAAGCAGCCCACATGGGCTACATGTTGTGCTACTACTAGCAAGTCAGGGACTGCGTTGAATGGCCAAATCGGGTGATAACAGCTCGAGATGTCAACATGCGCCATTCCCCGAAATCATTATCAATACATAGCATGTTTAGGTAGTTGGTTAGTAATCATTATTCAATGCACAAGTATTTTGGTGCATTGTTAGTGGTCACGTTAGCTAGCTAGTGCGCTCGCTAGATTAGCTTGTGCTAATTGCATGACGATTTATGCGGAGAACTAGCTAGCTAACTCTGCTAGCTAGTCTAGTTTGGGCCCAGTGCACCCTGCATCCATTCCTATCTAGTTTGATGCGCGCACTCGTCAGCTAGCCAGCTAGGTTTGAACGATTAGCAATGCATTTAACTAACATAACGTGGTGCTAACTCGTGCGTTGACGCCAGGCATTCAATACAGGAAATTGTAAACATTACGTGCTGACGATGTTGCGGCGATACTGAAATATATTCTGGAACTCCATCCAGCTAGGTAATTTAGCTAGCTAGCCATAAATTAGAAGTAGCCTAATCAACGAAAACATTAGACTAGGTAGCTACCGGCATAAAGTACATCAAGTTAAAATATGATCCCTTGGATAGGATACACGTATATATGGTCATAATGAAGATCTTGGTTTTATCTGTCTGCCACCCCTTGTCAGTGACTCATAACATTTAACGTTAGTTGTTGTAATCATATTCTGCTTTACTTGATTCACACAGGAAAGGAGTTGGAGCCACTGATCCTGAAATACCTAAACTAGTGTTGTATCTATTGGGCTACTTGACATAAATTAATTTGACACCAAATAACTACAGATTATCATCTTAACTCTTATCAAATGCTATGTAAGATCACAACAGCCAACATGGTTATTTTACAAAAAATCGCTTGCTCTCCTTGCTAATTGTGGGAAAGATCTATATTCCCAAACCTCCCTTCTTTTGAAGACCCTTTTCAGTTGAATGCATTCAGTTATGCAACTGATATCCCGTTTCCCCTGTTGGGGCCTATAGCTAGGTGGCTGTACATCTTGGTTCAGCCTGGTCGCTCAGTTTGCTTTGACACCCAAGGAATGCTGCAGGCATGCAGTACCCCATCTGCATTTCTCTCAGCCCTGTCAGATTGGAGTGCTGTTGCCAGCAAGGGAACAAGTTCCTTGAAGTTTTGGCAGTGCCCCACCACTCCTCATGAGGATCATACATTTTTTTTATTTTTTTTTACATTTAAACCATTATAGCAGACGTTCTTATCCAGTGTATTCATAGGGAAAAGTTCAGTAGGGAAAAACAACTACATAGAACATTCATTGCAAGTAGACCTTTCTTCAAAATGGCTGTTATCAGTGCACAGGAACTTCTGCTGTTCATTGAGAAGAATTAAAAGCTGGTGCACACCCAGAGATAAATATTTTTTTGTAGAGGTGCTGACTAAGCTGTAAGCTATAAAAATAGCTCCATATATGCCTTCTTCAGGGTAAAAAAATTGGATCTCTGTATTATTGTTTACCAGTATTTAGCAGAATAGGGCTACCATCTTTTTCTGTGTGCTGCTAACATAGTTGGCATTGAAATGGAACAGATTATTATTTTTCTTTGTCAATTCTTTCTCCAGTTTCCAGACAGCCTAGTCCTATTTCCTGTATTGTATGTGCAACATTATTTATTTTCCTATGGGATCTGAGCTGTAGATCTTTGGTATTTTGATAGTTAATGGATCTGTCCAAGTTTACATAATTTATCAAAGGCTCAGAGAAAGCCAGCTGAAAAGTATCACTGCACTACCCCTGTGCCACAATTTTGCCTGTGACTCAGTTAATGTCCCAATTATCAACCATAATCTCCAGCTCAGACTCTCAGCCATTGATGCAGTAGTCCTTAGTAATTCTTGACCAGGAAAAACTCGGGGTCCTGTACGTAGGGCGTGGCTATCTGTTGTAGTCTGTTCTCTCACGGAGGTGTTCGTTTCTGGTAGACCCAGAGGTGGCAGTGGACCTGGTGGACCCCGCAAGCAAAAGGATCTACCCACAGAGCCCCCATACACAGCCTACGTGGGCAACCTGCCCTTCAACACAGTGCAAGGAGACATAGACGCCATTTTCAAAGACCTCAACGTCAGGAGTGTTCGACTAGTCCGAGACAAAGAAACAGACAAGTTTAAAGGTGAGCAAGCACCCGTTTGTATAGCATAACAAACATCACAAGCCACGGCAACAGTTTTCTTTTTCGTAACCAATTTTCTCCTTTCAGGTTTTTGTTATGTAGAGTTTGATGACTTGGAATCCCTTAAAGAAGCTTTGACGTATGATGGTGCTGTGAGTACCCACAATTAGTTTTCTCAGGTCCTCATTTGTATCTGGTTCATAAATGTAAAAGGGATACTGTGGTTCAGTGTTGTCACAATATTCAGTACCACAGGACTGAATTTCCTGTCGAAATTATGGAAACTAAAGCTATAGCACAAACTATTTAACATTTAAACAGGTTCTTAAACTGAGACCTCAGCGTTATGACATGAGCAGCAATGTAAACCAAAGATATTGCAGAGTGGCACGGATGCAAGAGGCTCCGCTTGTGAGCTTTCACACAGAGCATCTGCGCATGTGCATAGGAGTTCACTTTCACGCTTTCATACAACGTGATGGCTGTGTGACAACCGCGGAGGAGATTATCCTCTGGTATTGCCCTTTTTTTGTTTTGGAAATCATCCCGATACTTCTGTTTATTCATGCATTGCCGAGTATCCCTTAAAAGGACCATAGTTCCGTCTGCTTCGTATAGAAAATCTGAATATTGTGATTATGGGTATCGTGACAAAGGAATAAATGATGCTGTTTTTTCATAAAACAAATAGAGCTGTCTCCAACACTGATCGACTTAGTTTGTTGTGCACCTTTCATGAAATAGATTGCTGTCCAACGTGCTTTAAACATTAGTACAGTGACAAATATCGTTTTATAAAAGGAACAATTAAATACAGTGACGCGTCCAACAGTGATATATTAGTAGGACATAAACACTGTTGGAAGCATTATCAGAGAAGTGGACCTCGTTGATTTGTGCCTTCCCCCTCCCCAGCTCCTTGGAGACCGGTCACTCAGGGTTGACATAGCAGAGGGCCGAAAGCAAGAGAGGGGCGCCGGAGGATTCGGCTTCCGGGGGAACGACAGAGGAGGTACCTGCTCACTGGAATGCTAACTTGTTTGTTCCCCCTACTGCTTAGTATACTTATTAATTATTAATATGTAGTATATTATTACAACTACAAAGAAATGTCAATTACTTACGTCAGCTGATTCAGTGTTGATCTCTTACATTCTTTGATGAGTTGATTTGTGGATTGTCTTGACCGTAAATATTAATATGAAGTAGCAATAACTCTTGGCCTAGATTTGAATAATTATACGTCTTTAATATTGCCCTGAGTCTCATCTTTTGCCATCCTACTTAAATGCAAGGCTGTCTTAAAATCTGTCAATTATCAGAAGCTTGGCTGTTCTGTTTGAGTTTGCTAAACATTTGTGGTCATAAAAACATGACAAGATGCTTGTACATTAAATTTATAGATCAATGGATTATGGAATCTGCTATAATCAAATCATCAGTGCTTATAAGTGTGCATTGCACTAGTACTACTACCACTACTGTTGCCTCTGGCCTTGTTCTTGTTGTATGTCACTACATACTGGGATTTGAGAATTTCTGGCACTATTCATAATGTATCCATTCACACTTACTCACCCACCTTTCTCTCCTGCTTCCTTTTCTGTAGTAAATGGTGTTTGACCTGTTTAGCTCTACAGCCCTACGAGTTTGAGCAGCTAAACTAGATAGTTCCTACCTTCTTTACTTTCCTAACCAAAGACTTCAACTAGCTGTCTCTAGAAGCAGTGCTACTAACCCAGGTCCTTGGCTAACCAGCACTAGACCCTTGGCTTCCTCACCCCTGCCTCAGCCCTAAGCACCACTCGCCACTCTTGTTAAAAYTGAGCCCTGTCCCCTGCAGGCCGAGGGGGCTCTCGTGGAGGTGGTCCCAGAGGAGGCTCCAGAGACGACTATGAAGGAGGTGGGATGAGCGTTCCGCTGGTTTAGCCGGTTCCCAACCCGGTCATTAGATCAGGCCCAGTTTGAGTCCTGCAGTTTAAGATCCAAGCAGTGCAGTTGGTAGAGTGGGCACCAAGCTAAGGAAGCAAACCAATGGCTCCTGTTTTTTGATGCTTGAATCTGCAGAATAGTTTGATATAAAGCAGTATGTAATTTCCTCCCCTCATAGGAATTCACAGGTTTTTCTTTTGCGATTTCACAGGTTTTTTGTCCCTTGGTGCATTTTGTTTGTTATCACTCATACAGGAGGTTCCTCGTTCTCATTTGTCACCTTACAGGGCTGCTCCAGGTGCTGGGCAAGGACGGAGGAGATTTAATTTGTTCAGATCAGCAAAGTTTAGAATGTTACCGATAGGAATGTGGTGTTTAGAGCTCACGGGATTCCTTATCTTTATTCTACGAGATAATCATGTCTGTTCTACACTACACTTTATCTGAACGTTCTGTAACATTGCACTCCTGCATGAGCCCACGACTGTCTTTAAAATGTATTTTCCCTCTGCATCTCCTCGTATAGGCTACAGAGGAGATGACGACTTCGGACGAGGCCGAGGAGGTGGCCGCGGTGGTGACCGAAGGGGAGGCGGTGGAGGAGCAGGCATGGGGGGACGCTACAGGGACGGCGGACCACCACCGCGCGCTGGAGCGGATGACTTCAGAGAACCCTCTGACGGTGTCACAATCTCTCTTATCTCATATAAAACACTCTAGACCAGAGGTACTCCCAAGTGTGGAGTTTAGAGGTTTTTTATTCTTCTCCACTGTGGTTGGTTAATTGATTGATAGATGTCACTGATTGGGCAGACTCCTCAACTGGTGTCCCATGCCTGATTTAGAGGAGAAAATGAAAATAAGCAGTACTTCTGGCATCAAGGTTTGAGAAAAAGCACCCTAGGCAATGTTTAGTCATGGAAGAATGGATCCGTTTAAATGGATTTTTGAAGACTTTGTGTTTTTGTTACAGTACAGCTTTTTGTGACGGTGTCAATATTGACCCCCTTCATTTAATCTACCGAAAAGCCCTGAACCCAGTGGCCACCTATTTGATGTGATAACATTTGACTTGACCAGTTAATCATGTTAGTCATTTTTTCCCCTTTGCTTTCCACAGAGGAGAGGGCACAGAGACCGCGACTTCAGCTGAAACCACGCACGGTGGCTGCCCCGCTAAACCAAGTCGCCAACCCCAACTCTGCCATATTTGGCGGCGCCAAGCCGAGAGAGGAGGTAATTCCCAAAGACAAACCTTAAGAGATTGACCAGGCCTCAAGAGCCCGGGAGGGAAGGGCAGGGGACGGTGTATGAAAAATGAAACGATGCCAATGGCATACGTTAACGCCTTCCGTTAGCAATCCTCTGTCGGAGATGACAAACTGAACAATACTCTGAGTGAAATGTTTATTCGAGACGGAATAAAAAACGATGAGAACACATACTCTTGGAAAAATAATACAACACACCAACACCCAAAGAGCAGCTTGTGAATGCATGTCAAACTGTTTACAATGGGTTTTACGTACACCTCTGCTTCTGTGATTAGTGCCTGCGTTGTCTGTAGCTCTGTTGGGAAGGTCCGTTCACATGTTGATTGCAGTGAAGAATGAATACAATTGAGCTGAAAAGTAACCAACATTTCAGTTTATTTAGTAGTGTATTTCACTACGATATTCGACCCTCTGTGTGTTGGAATCGAAGTGTGTCTTTGACCCCAACTCTGAAGTGGTTGCTATGCTTCCATGTGGGTAGGCATTGATCCCCACAAGAAGTCTGCCCCTGTTTACAAAATCAATATAACATGAATTGTTAGAATAGAATGGTTTGCGCTGGTGGTTTGGTTCATGGCAGTTGTGGCAGTTGAGCTTCTGTAGGGGGTCATGAAGGTTTTGTAATCGCAGTTGGTCAACACAACACCTTCATTGTCTTAAGAGAATATGCTCCCCTCCCACAGACGCCAACAAGAAAGCTTGGTCAGAAATGTGCTGTTTTTGTTTCAGTTTTACCCCCTTGACTTCCAAATGTAAATTGGCGTTACGTTAAAACACGTTGTTCAGCCATATGTTCAGTTTGGGAACAGTGCAGAGAGTAACAAACCATTTTTATTCGTGGAGCTGTTAAGGTCATTGTATCCGCTTAACCATCCAATTGTGGTGTAGAAGTTGTTAAAACTATTTTATTTCTCCTATTAAATCATTTGACATTTCCCCTGGAATTGAACCTGTCTAACCATAATGTTTTTTTTGTTTGTTTCCCATTCTCAAAGCTTGAAAAAGAAGCAGAAAAGGAATAGATATATCCACGCGGCTGCATTATTCTGGAAGTCTACTCTGGATCTACTGGCTTTGTTTACCAAAAATCTTTCAAAGACTTCTCCCAAAGAGCTCGCTGGGGAGTCGGGCGCTGGGTTCCTCTTTCTGCTCGCTAACACAAAGGCAGGCCTTCATCTAATTGGTAAAAAAAGCAGTTGGACCCAAGGCTGCTGTGAGGGGCAGGGGCCAGGACTATGTCAACCTGACCCGTACCCCACACACATCAAAAGGAACTCGGGACAGGGGCTTCAGTTTGGTTCTGTTGCCTTTGGGTAAGGACTTTGCTGTGTAATTTTCTCTTACCTTTCCCAAGGCATCCTTTTGTGTTCACCAAATGATTTTCCGTTTTAGACATACAGCTGTCAAAAGGGCTGTTCCTTTGGTGTCTTTTATATCTTTTCCTCCAAAATTTCTGCTCTATTTGTGAAATGACTATCATTTCAGCTTCAAATTTCCACTGTCTTAAATATTAAATGATAACATTGCCAAGAGAACTGAATCCTTATTGTTGTCTCTCAATGTGTATTTCTGGAACCTGATTTTGAAAGATTTTTGATCTTAGTCTGTTAAATCCAGGCAAAATGGCTTCCTGCATAATGGAGCGATGCCGAAAGTGTTTTAGAGGAGTGGCTGAAGCGCACACTAGATTAAATCAGAAACATGGGTTATTGCAACGGTCTTGATGTCTGGCAACTTTTGACTTCCACATCTTAATAGTTATATGCATTTTATCAACAAAAAAATGGATCACTTAAACACTGCAAAATGTACTACTTTAACAGGAAACTGAACAAAAATCACCTGCTCTCATTTGTCCCATGGAGACCGGCTAAATCTAGTCTGCCTACCAGTAGATTGTGTAGGAGGATGCTTTTGAGAATGTGTTGCAACCATTTTTATTTACATTTTACTGGTTATGAAATTTTAGTAAGTGATACCTTGTTCTTACTGTACTATAGAAAGATCTGTTTTTTTTTGTTTTGTTTTTTTCCTACACTGTTTATGGCAATAAAATGTATCATCTTACATTAATTCTTAATGTGTTTGAATGGGATGGGTGAATAAGTAAAGGCAATGAAGTAGTTCTCGGAGAACACAAAGCAATGTGAACATAGAAGGAAAAACATTTTAATTTAATGGAGCAGGGCAGGTGTTTTGAAAAAGTTGGCTCTGTAAGGAACATGCATACATATTCAGTTTCAGACCATTTTAAGTTATTGATTATTCCCTACACATTCTTTCTATGTTCGCACGTGTCTTTCTGCCCACATTTAGAAACAATGTATTGCATGCAGAGAACCTAGTTCCTCATCCTCAATGCTTTCCCCACAGGATTACAACATAATGCAGAGTATATGTAGAATACCGTTTGGAGGCCTCGCTGTTGTGCTCGAGGTGCAGGGATCGGATCCTTTTTGGTGTGTGTCTGAATGCCAGACAGAATCTTTGTTCTGATTTCATGGTTAGTTGAACTTTGAGAACAGGGGGTGTATTCATTATGAACTGTTTTAAGAAGCAAACTRAGTGAAACAATTGTTTCTATTGSACAAATTTCAGGTAGGTCCCGTCCTGTTTTTGTTTGCTTCCGTTTTAAGAAACGTATTGCAACAATCGGTGTAATGAATATGCCCCCGAGCAAGAATGTTTGCTTTATTTTGAATAACCCAATATTGGTTTTAAATTGGCCATTTTGTTTTGCAGAGTAGATACAGCTTGAAAATTACAGGGTTTGGTGTTTTGAACAGTCTTTTTAATAAAACAATTGAATTGTCTGTCACTGCTTACATGAAAAGGTTGGGTATTTGTTTTATCTGAAGGAAGTACCAGTATCAAATGTTCTAGCATGGAAAACAATTTCACATTTAGTCCTTTGGGGAACAATCTTGAGACAGTTCAAAGTATTAGGCCACTGTGTTGACCACATTTTGTCAATAAATCTTCACTAAACACGTTTTGGTGTGTCAAGTACAACACATTTCATTGCCTACTGACTCTTTGTCCAATAACCTACATGGCTTGTCATGCATAATGTCATTGTGTTCTTGGTGACATCTGAGTGAGGACCATACTGAGATTGTAATGTTAAGAATTTATATGTTCTGCCAAACCTTTGAATGGCTGGCTGAAAGAGGATCCAATGAATATCCGGAAGGATGCAGTAGAGTTGAGGTAGTATGAAATAATAAACTTGTCTTGCTGTATTTTTTATTTATTCCTGTCTACAATGTTCTGAAAGATGAATCCCTAATGCATATTTAGCATCAAATAGTTCAGTTTTGCAGATGAAAATTAGCCTGAGTGCCAGTATGTGCTGTCATGTTAACTCATTGTCATGACAAAATATACAGCAATGGAGTTGGCATTGGCAAGAGCACAAACAAATCTGGGACCAGGCTAGATGGAAATGTTTGACAGATGTATATTCCGCATGAGAAGCCGTTATGTTCTGCTAGTTTCAAACCCTTTGAATAAGCCTATGGTGAATATAGGCCTACCCCATGTGAAGCACTCAGAGTACACATTTGTATGCACAATACCGGGGCCACAAATAGGCAAACGTGGAAAGGTGCAGATACAAATGTCATGAATAGGTCTGGCACTTTCTTATTTTACATATCTGAGAAGGATGTTTGTTCTACATGCTGTATTTCCATCTGAATGTTGCACAACGTTGTGTCCTGCTGAATGCAAACTGGTTGTCATCGGCTATGGTGGACGGCCTGGAATTGAAAATGCAATAAAAGGCAGATTGCACACTTCCAATGAGATGTATGGGGATGCATCGCAACCTCTAGGTAAACCCCACAACAGTGTGTTTGAATAAAAGTGCAAGGAGAGTTATATAGCCTACTGGTGCAGTGATCAACTTGCAGGTCCTTTGGTAATCAAACTAGGCAGGTACACATACAGTTAATGAAGTATCTGAGAGAGTCTGCTCTGTAGTGGACCGCAGATGTAGCGTGGAGTTCAATGTGAAAGAGGAAGTGTGCTCTGCTTCTTTGGCTCAGTCACTTTGGTCAGCCAGGCATGGATACAGAGGTGGACCCAGACCCAGCCAGTGGAAACAGAGGTAAGCAAGACTTATCTGACCACATGACTTTATTTTAACCCAGAGGTTTTGGTGCACGGTTTCCTGTACCTAGAGTAAATACTCCTGGATATAGCACTTTCAATAGAAATGATTTAGTGAGCAGTCTTTTTTTTAATGCATGCCAGAAAAGCCACTACATAACATATTAATTGGACTATAATGGTGACAAAAAGTGCACACAAACTGTTAGGGCCTACATAAAGCTGTCCCAACAGCAGTCCCAACACCTTACCACTGTTATACCTGGTTATCAGCAGAGCCTTGCCTGGCAGCGAACCAGTTCATTCAGTCTCATTTACTGCCTTTTAAAAAACATTTCTGATATGGCTGACTTGTTTAAACAAATGTGGTTTCTACTGACAATTGAGATGTACAAACTACGGCATAACCGGACGATGAGCGGATAAGAGGCAATCCGTAATTTCGATTAGTCAATATAACTATTTGTTCAGCACTTTTGAAATGTACAGCGACAGAATTCAGAACATGGGCCGTTCTTACAGTATTCTCCCTGTACACTAAGTGAGAACCATAGGATAAATAAAGGGGGTATATAAGCAGACAAAGAAAGCTCTGACAATATTCAATGACATTTCTCTAAAACAGGCTATTGGCTACATGTCCACCACCAAGTCAGAACAGTAGGCTAAAAGGGACTAAATTATTAGGGTGAGGCACATGGGCTACTAACAGCTTACTACACAACATACACTTAGTATTACTTTTTTAGCTACAGTATACATACAGTACAAGTCAAAAGTTTGGACACATCTACTCATTCAAGGGTTTTTCTTTTTTTAAAACAATTTTCTACATTGTACAATAATAGTGAAGACATCAAAACTATGAAATAACACATATATAATCATGTAGTAACCAAAAAAGTGTTAAGCAAATCAAGATATATTTTATATTTGAGATTCTTCAAAGTAACCACCCATTGCCTTGATGACAGCTTTGCACACTCTTGGCATTCTCTCAACCAGCTTCATGAGGTAGTTACCTGGAATGCATTTCAATTAATAGGTGTGCCTTGTTAAAAGTTAATTTGTGGAATTTCTTTCCTTCTTAATGCGTTTGAGCAAGTCAGTTGTATTGTGACAAGAAGATAGTCCCATTTGGTAAAAGACCAAGTCCATATTATGGCAAGAACAGCTCAAATATGCAAAGAGAAACGACAGTCCATCATTACTTTAAGATATGAAGGTCAGTCAATACGGAAAATTTGAAACTGGCTCTCATGAGGACCTCCACAGGAAAGGAAGACCCAGAGTTCATTAGAATTACCAGCCTCAGAAATTGCAGCCAAAATAAATGCTTCACACAGACACATAATAAATGCTTCACACAGACACATTTCAACATCAACTGTTCAGAGGAGAAGGTGTGAATCAGGCCTTCGTGGTCGAATTGCTGCAAAGAAACCACTACCAAAAGACACCCCTTAGAAGAAGAGACTTGCTTGGGCCAAGAAACACGAGCAATGGACATTAGACCAGTGGAAATCTATCCTTTGAACTGGTGAGTCCAAATTTGAGATTTTTGGTTCCAACCGCTGTGTCTTTGTGAGACGCAGAGTAGGTGAACGGATGATCTCCGCATGTATGGTTCCCGCCATGTAGCATGGAGGAGGAGCTGTGATGGTGTGGTGGTGCTTTGCTGGTGATACTATCTGTGATTTATTTAGAATTCAAGGCACACTTAACCAGCATGACTACCACTGTCAGGATTTGGCCAGGATTGTTCAGGTTTTGGTCACTAGATGCCCCCATTGTGCTTTTTTGACCCTTTTGTTTTTTCCCTTGTTCCAGTTATTATTTGCACCTGTGCCTCATTTCCCTTGAAAGTATTTAAACCCTTAGTGTTCCTCAGTTCTTTGCTCTGTGTTTGTATGTTAGCACCCAGCCCCAGCCATGCTGTGAACTTTTGTTTCTCTAGTTGGATTTTCTTGAGGTACTCTGGTTTTGTTCTTGTTTATTTTTTATTATTCTTTTGAGGTTTGTTTTATCCATGCTGTTTTCCTTGTGTCTTGGAGGATATACATTTTTTCTCTTGGAATTACTTTTGACGTTGTGGATTTATATTTTTTGCCTGAAGATCTTTTCCTTTTTACTTTATTAAAYCACCGTCTCTAGTACTRCTGTGTCTGCCTCATCTTCTGGGTTCTGCCGACTATTAGTGGCTCAGTTTACTAAGTGACTGTTTCTCACACCGGAGACCCGAGTTCGTAACCGGGTCCTGACAACCACCACATTCTTCATCATTTGATTTCCAAAAGGACAATGACCAGGCTGTGTAAGGGCTATTTGACCAAGAAGGAGAGTGATGGAGTGCTGCATCAGATGACATGGCCTCCAGAATCACCCGACCTCAACCCAATTTAGATGGTTTGGGATGAGTTGGACCGCAGAGTGAAGGAAAAGCAGCCAACAAGTGCTCAACAGTCTTGAAGGAACTACTTCAAGACTGTTGGAATAGCATTCCTCATGAAGCTGGTTGAGACAATGCCAAGAGTGTGCAAAGGTGTCATCAAGGCAAAGGGTGGCTACTTTGAAGAATCTCAAATATGAAATCTATTTTGATTTGTTTAACACTTTTTTGGTTACTACATGATTCCATATGTGTTATTTCATAGTTTTTTAGAAAATAGTAAAAAAAAATAAAGAAAAACTCTGAAATTAGTAGGTGTGTCCAAACTTTTGGTAGGTTACAGCGTTATTCTAAAATTGATCAAATAGTTTTTCCCCCCTCAATCTACACCCAATACCCCAGAATGACAAAGCAAATACAGGATTTTAGAAATATTTTATATATGTATATATATATATTTATAAATAAAAGGAAATAGACATTTACATAAGTATTCAGACCTTTTACTCAGTACTTTGTTGAAGCGCCTTTGGTAGCGATTACAGCCTTGAGTCTTCTTGGGTACGACGCTACAAGCTTGGCACACCTGTATTTGGGGAGTTTCTCCCATTCTTCTCTGCAGATCCTCTCAAGCCCTGTCAGGTTGGATGGGGAACGTTGCTGCACAGCTATTTCCAGGTCTCTCCAGAGATGTTAGATCGGGTTCAAGTCTGGGCTCTGGCTGGGCCACTCAAAGACATTCAGAGACTTGTCCCGAAGCCACTCCTGCATTGTCTTGGCTGTGTGCTTAGGGTCATTGTCCTGTTGGAATGTGAACCTTCACCCCAGTCTGAGATCCTGAGCACTCTGGAGCAGGTTTTCATCAAGGATCTCTTTGAGGATTTTTAAGGATTCAAGGCTCTCTGATCCTGACTAGTCTCTGCCGCTGACTAGTCCCTGCCGCTGAAAAACATCCCCACAGCATGATGCTGCCACCACCATGATTCACCATAGGGATGGTGCCAGGTTTCCTCAAGAAGTGACACTTGGCATTCAGGCTAAAGAGTTCAATCTTGGTTTCATCAGACCAGAGAATCTTGTTTCTCATGGTCTGAGAGTATTTAGGTGCCTTTTGGCAAACTCCAAGCAGGCTGTCATGTGTCTTACTGAGGATTTGCTTCTGTCTTGCCACTCTACCATAAAGGCTTGATTTGGAGGAGTGCTGCAGAGATGGCTGTCCTTCTGGAAGATTCTCCCATCTCCACAGAGGAACTCTGGAGCTCTGTCAAAGTGACCATCGTGTTCTTGGTCACATCACTGACCAAGGCACCCAATTTTAGAATAAGGTTGTAATGTTACAAAATGTGAAACTTTCTGAATGCACTGTATGTATATTGACTACGTCCGTCGTCGCTCGCCCATTAATGTCATAATCGAAATTATGGATTGCCTCTTATCCGCTCATCGTTCCATTATGCCATAGTTTGTACATCTGAATTGTCAGTAGAAACCACATTTGTTGAAGCAAGTCAGCCATGTTTTTTTAAGCAGTAAATGAGGCTGAATTAACTGTTTCGCTGCCAGACAAGGCTTCTACTATTTCTGATGGTGTCATAATACAGGCACCAGTACGCTGCTAATGCTGTTAGACACTAATCTCTGTAACTGGTGAGCAAGGGCCCTAACCAACACTCTTCTTCTCAGTGTCTGGACTTTGTGGAATCACCGGTGCACTGCCCTCAACTACAGGGTGAACATTCTATAGGCATCAGCTCACCCAAACGAATATTCACTTTATCTGACTGAAAGATAATTTACTTTTCTTACTTAATTCATTCTGTCCCCATTTCTTTTACACACCAATATGTCAAATATTTGAGTTACTGATCTGTTCTCTGTTAAATAGCAGTGGCTTTCATAATAGGCCTATAAAATGCATGTGTTTGTCTATTCCAGAGGGTTTCCGTCAATGACGGATGATCGTTGACGAAATCCGTAAGACCATACTCAGTCAGCTGTATAAGGAAATAAGCAAACAGGAAACTGCTCACCCAGAGGCGGTGCTCCTAGTGGCCGGGGATTTTAATGCAGGGAAATCAGTTTTACCTCATTTCTATTAGCATGTTAAATGCGCAACCAGGGGGGAAAAAATTAGAGATCACCTTTACTCCACACACAGAGACGAGTACAAAGCTCTCTCTCGCCCTCCATTTGGCAAATCTGACCATAATTATATCCGCCTGATTCCTGTTTACAAGCTAAAATTAAAGCAGGAAGCACCAGTGACTCGGTCTATAAAAAAAGTGATCAGATGAAGCGGATCCTAAACTTACAGGACTGTTTTGCTAGCACAGACTGGAATATGTCCTGGGATTCTTCCGATGGCATTGAGGAGTACACCACATCAGTCACTGGCTTTATCAATTAGTGCAATTAGTCCCCACAGTGACTGTACGTACATACCCCAAACAGAAGCCATGGATTACAGGCAACATTCACACTGAGCTAAAGGGTAGAGGTGAAGCTTTAAAGGTGCGGGACTCTAACCCGGAAGCTTATAAGAAATCCTGCTATGCCCTCCGACGAACCATCAAACAGGGAAAGCGCCAATAGAGGACTAAGATTGAATCGTACTACACCGGCTCCGACACCTGTCGAATGTGGCAGGGCCTGCAAACTATTACAGACTACGAAGGGAAGCACAGCCGCGAGCTGCCCAGTGACACGAGCCTACCAGACGAGCTAAATCACTTCTACGCTCGCTTCGAGGCAAGCAACACTGAGGCATGCAATGAGAGCATCAGCTGTTCCCGACGACTGTGTGTCACGCTCTCCGTAGCCGACGTGAGTAAGACCTTTAAACAGGTCAACATTCACAAGGCTACTGGGCCAGACGGATTACCAAACTGCCCAGCCCATGGAAAGATATGCAAGAACGGTTCAAAATACCATCATTGCAAAAGTGTGTCGTTCTGCCCCAGGTACTAGCTCCACTCAGAACAGGCCCATATTCTCCACTCGCTCTCAACATAAACACACAGAAATCCGAACTGTCTCCACCAACCATGTGTCATTCAAGACATGCACTGTGCAGCTGAGCGAGGTGGGTTGGCCTTTGCTACTGGATACTGGCGCTGCGGTGTCGTTGCTCAACCTTGCCACTTACTACAAGTTGTTCAGTAACCTACCACTCCAACAGCTCTCCACTGCCCTGTGTGGGTACTGTATCTCCAAGATAGACATTTCCGGCACCCTCCAGGTCCCAGTGCACTACAGCGCCAAGCATCTACTACCTCTATTCACATTTTACGTTGCAAAGCGCGGTGCCAAACTCCTGGGCCTCGACCTCTTCACAGGCTTGGGGTTTACACTGAGAGATGACAGGGGGTCTGCTATCCACCAGGCTACCTGCACATGGCAACAGAACTGGCCAGCTCTGTTTGATGAACTGGGCTGCCTCACAACCTTTACTCACAGGCCCCTACTGAACCTGGACGTGACCCCAGTCATGCAGCCCCTGTGGCGTATCGCCTTTGCACTGTGTGATGATGTCACAAAAGATCTCCAGTCACAGTTGGAGGCAGACATCATTGAGCCAGTCAACGCTGCCCCCTGGATTTCAAACTTGGTCATTGCAACCAAAATCCGGTGGAATCCAGACCTGTGTGGATCTCCATGCGCTGAACAAGGCTGTCCCGGATAAGTACCCCTTGCCTACAGCTGAGGAGCTGACCGCACAATTTCACGGCTCCAGGGTCTTAACGAAGCTCAACCCACGTCAGAGTTATCTTCAGGTACCCTTCCACCCAGCCAGCAGAGACCTTTGTCACACACGCTGGTGTGTTCAGATACACACACATGCCTTTTGGACTTAGCTCCGCCCCCAGCTGCTTCCAGAACGTGATGAGTATCATCCTCGCTGGAATACCCGGGTGGCAGTCTGTCTGGACGACATCGTGTTCCATGGCCCTGACCTCCACATGACCATCGACTCCACAGACTATTCAGTACTCTACTGCAGAACAATCTGACCCTGAATGGTGCAAGTGCACCCTTGCAGCTCCAGCCGTCAAGTTTGTGTGGTTCAGCCTGTCGGCCAAAGGCATTGCCCCTCTTATGCTGAACATTGAAGCAGTTCACCGCATCCCGGAACCTACCTCAGCCTCTCAGGTGGCCTCATTCTTGGGCATGACAGCCTACTACCTCCGGTTTCTGCCCCACTACTCTCAGACCACAGCGCCCCTTCGCCATCTCTTCAAGGACGAGCCATGGGCCTGGACTGCGGCCTGCTCACTGAAGAGCCAGCTCACCACAGCCTCAGTCTTGGCTCACTTTGACACCGTCTGCCCCACCAATGCCACCTGTGATTCCTCAGCTGGAGCACTCACAGCTGCAGAATGTCATTGAGAGGCCCGTCACCTTCGCCTCGAGACCCTGAAACCCACTGAGCAACGGTACACTGTTGGTGAACGAGAAGCACTGGCCTGTGTCTGGGTGTGCAAAAGGTGGCACCTCTACCTGTATAGCTGGCTGTTCACGCTCCGAACCGACCACCTGTCCCTCACGACGCTACTGTCAGCCTCATGAACTGGCCACAAGCCACTTTGACTGCACAGATGGGACTACCGCCTCAGATAGTATGACTATCTGCTGATGTTCACTCCGGGGAGGGATAGCACGGCTGCAGACCTTCTCTCACGCGCCATTGACACTCCTACTCCGACCGTCTTGCCAGACGACAACGAAACAGAGCTTGTACAAATGCTCTACGCTCCCCTTCAGCCAACTGTTTCACTGGAAGAGCTGAAGCATTGGAACAGGACCCCACACGGTCTACCCTGTGCCCCTACATATGCACTGGATGGACAGCATATGTGCAAAGAAGAGCTGGTACCTTTCGCCAGGGTGAAGCACAAACTTTCTTGCTGGGAAGAGTTCTGTGTCTCTCGAGGGTTTTGCACTGTAGTCCCGAGTGGCCAACGTGCGCATGTTCTATCCATGGCACACAAAGGCCACTTGGGCATAGTGAAGGTCAAGCAGCTATGTTGAGACCTTATGTGGTGGCCAGGCATCAACCACGATATTGAAGCCCTGGTCAGGGATTGTGCTGTATGCCTCCTCAGTGGAAATACAGGAAAGTCCCCCCCCCATGCAGCCTCTCACAGGGCTGTTCTGCGGCTGTAAACACATCCAGCTGAACATCTTTGGCAAGATCCATGGACACGCAGTCCCTCACTATCAGCGCTTCCTGGTGGTGGCGTATGACCACCACTCTAAGTGGCCAGAAGTTGTGTTGGAACTGTCACAGCACAGACCATCGTGGACATCCTAGACAGCCTTTTCACAAGGTGGGGCTTAACCCTCACCCTCACCATGAACAATAGGCCCCAACTAACCTCTGTCGAGTTCTCCTCCTATCTCAGCAACAACAGATCTGCACTGCCTACTACAACCCACAAGCTAACGGAGGGGTGGAACGCTTCTACCAAACACTGAAGAACGGTATCGAAGCGCATCTGGTCCAGGGGTGCACGTTCCAAACTGCCTTGAACCAAATGCTAATGCACTACAGAGCAAGCAAACACGCAACAACACAGGTCTCCCCGGCATCTCTCATGCTAGGTCATGAGATGGAACTGCCACTGGACAGACTCAGAACACCCAAGCAAAGCAGGTAGTAACCAGGCACCAAAGAGCAATGAAACAGCGTTTCGACAGGGCACACAGGGTGAAGAATCCGATCATCCAAGTGTCAGACTGGGTTTTGGCCCGACGGCCTCAGCGGTGCAACAAAATGGTCTCATTCTGGTCGGACCCCTTGCAGGTCAGTCGACAACTGGGGTCCGCCACCTTCATGCTGAGCAATGGATTGCGCTGGCACGCCAGCCGCCTCAGAAAAGTCCCTGGCCCTCAAGGAATACAAATTCCCACTCCTCTCTCACAGGCCAGTACAAAACAGACATACAGGCAAGGGACAGCACCTGATGGACCTCCTCCACTACATTTTACATGTACATTTTTGTAATTTAGCAGACGCTCTTATCCAGAGCGACTTACAGTAGTGAGTGCATACATTTTTGTACATACACCCACTACTATAACCCAAGCGCCAGCCTCTGTGGGCTCCCCAAGGGCCAGAGCCAAAAGCGGTGGTGGCTGAAGAACGGCCTTTGCGGGCATGAACTCGCCCTGCCGGGTTAATGTTTTTCTCACAGGTATCACTCTAGGTTCTTTCCCTATGGACATTTTTTATATATGGTATCAGTCCCTGGTTTTGGAAAGGGGGGGGGGGGGGGTGTTATGTATGGTACGACGTGCTGTACGTCGTACTGTACGTTGTTATGGTTTACGACAGTGTGCTGCTTTACGTATGAATGGGTTGTCAGAATGAGTGGCACATGTCATTAAATGTCAGAGTGATGTACAATGTGAAACCCTGTAGATGTGCGTTCTTCTACAGCTAAGCTAGATATAACACTACTGTGGCAATTTGATCATAATGCAGGCCTACCAGAGTGGCCTACCATTAAAAAACAATGGAGAAAATGCATTGCATAACATTTTAACATGGAAATAGCTGTTCTATCATTCTTCCTACAGTAGCAGCCAATGTGTGGTGTTCAATGTAGGCCTACATTCCATGACACTTTTGAAAAAAACATGCAGGGCTTGACATTAACCTGTTTATCGACTTGTCCTTTAGACAAGTAAGTGATTGAAATTGTTGTGTTGTGTGGTGCAAGAAATTACTTCACAAAATAAAATGCATTATTATTCCCATAAAATTATTACAGAGAATCGGACAAATTATGCTACCCCCTGCCTATTGGCTATTTAGCTTATTCAAGACTATTATWATTTTTTTTTWAAAGCTCTTTACCTGACTCACTTTACAAAGATGTACACGTTTTGTGCTTTTGTATAGGAAGCTCAAAACTCAGATGCGTTCTGCCTACAACAAAATCTCTTGCATACTTTGTTTTGTTTCGGTATGTTGCACTGAAAGTGGCTAATATTTCGTTGATTGAATCGCAATTGCCACAGGAAAGGGAAACGTTGAGTGTTAACAGGGAAAACTCGAGAACAGAGGTAAACAAACTTTTCTGACTAAAGATCGCTGAGTCAAATGCATTGCCAAGATCTACCGCTCAGATTTTTTCAAACTTGACTTAAAACGTATTCAACATTAACCAATTAAAAACAGTACTGTAGCAATTAGGTTTGTGAAG
This sequence comes from Salvelinus sp. IW2-2015, assembly GCF_002910315.2. Lineage (NCBI taxonomy): Eukaryota > Metazoa > Chordata > Actinopteri > Salmoniformes > Salmonidae > Salvelinus > Salvelinus sp. IW2-2015. The sequence continues at coordinate 379,789 of NC_036862.1, read as the reverse complement.
TAAGCTATAGGCCCAATACATTATCCCCACATATTGGCTTTGCTTGAATTGCCCTGCCAATGCATTGTTGTTCAGGACATGTTTTTAAATTATATTTCAAAATTTGAGGTAGGCTCTATGATCACACCAGTAACACATCTGTTGTAGTATTACTTGTGAAGCACAGCTGAGTGAGTATACATTTAAATATTTTTATTTTACTGGGCTGATGGTGCTTGGTCAGTCTCAGTGGAGGGAGACATCCTTCCACTCTCCTTTTCCCTCCACTGACACTGACCAAAAAGGGACACTGACTTCCAGCTGATGGCATAAGTCAAGTCGCACCGCATTATTTCTGCCTCATGCACAAATTCATGCTGTTACTCCTATGAACAGAGAAAGTGAAATATTCCTTGATATTAAAAAAGAACCAAGCCGCTAATAATAACAACAATGCAAGCCTATAGATACACTTTACTACTTATTCATTACTGCTGCAGTGCTTGTTGTAGCGCTGAGTGGAAATAGTAAGAATGTACATTTTATGGCTTATAAAAGTGTTGAATACAAAGTGTTGACAGTGCTGAGTAACAACTTAAACTCACTTATAAATACAGAATCGCTTTGCTGTAGTCCTTGACAGTCTCCCTCTAGTCATGGTTTTAAACGTTTGGAAATCTCACAGTATCAACTTTGCTGTAGCTTTATTTTATGCCTGCTACGTTACTGCAGACACGGTCATCTGAGCCATCGGTTTGGCCAGCGGTTGCACTATAGTGAATTTGATTTGCTCTCTGGGCCCGCAGGGAAGGCAACGTTTGTACCTTCAGACATGAAATGGTTCAAAATGGCAACAGTTCAGGGCAGCTGAATCGCGTGCACCTACCGTCAACAGGAGGAGAAGAACAACAAAAAATATAGAAACACATGGCTTTGTCGTTGGGTTTTATACATAAATGTTTGGAGATCAACTAGGAATGGCTTGGAGATCGACCGGTTGGTGACCACTGCTCTAGAAAATTGAGTGAAGTTTAATATCGTGCTTCTCTCTGTGGGATGAGAGATATTTCTGCGCGGCAGTCTCGGGGCTACATTTAGAGAGAACATTGCTCACATCTGTAATCGCAGCAAATGTGTGAATATTTATGTAAATTTGATATTTTTGTATAGCTCAAATTTCTCTAAACATTTTCAATTTGTCATTATGGGGTATTGGGTGTAGATGGGTTAGGGAAAATTTTATCCATTTTGAATTCAGGCTGTAACAACAAAATGTGGAATAAGTCGAGGGGTATGAATACTTTCTGAAGGCACTGTATGATGGGGATATACCCGTGATAATCATCCTTTGCAGTACTATGTTTTACTGCTACAATCAAATAGTGGCAGAGACATTCTGGATAAACCAATGGGTTTACAATGTGTGATATTTATTTGCAATGTAATTGATAGCATGTAATAACTTTAAATTGTTGAGGACTCTATTCATTATTCCCGTCGTTTTATTAGTGTCCACCAGAGGACACTACTTCCCTGGAAATAAAATGCATGCAAAACTTATGAAAACTTTCGTACGTGTCTGCATTCAACTAGCGATTCGAAATGTACGTGCACACGCATCAGCAACTCTCTGGGGCGATAGAAACTGGCCGGGGGAGTGTCACTCGCTAGAAGCACTTTCTTCCTGTTTCACTCCAACTAGCTAACTTCGATTTATTCCTTGTCATTTTGTGAGTGTCTGAGAACATTAGCTCCACAAAAGTCATCCATAGCTCGCGAGCTACTTGCCAGCTGCTGTTAGCACGCGTCTCACGACCCCGGGCTTCGTGTCGAGGTAGCTATGTCGATCATTTCAACTCGATAAAGTTAGCAGCAGGAGCTAGCTAGCTACTAACGTTAGTTTACCAGCCAGCTATTGTGGGCAGATGGTCTGCGTTCGCTAGTATCTGAACAGCTCAAATGTATTTGTAACGCAACGTAGTGAATTTACTTTTTGTGGTCTGCTAATGGGCAGATTAACAGCAGATTAATGGGAAAAACTAGCTACATTGATTTCGAGTCTAACGTTACTGCTTTCTTTCCGGTCGTACTAAATATTTATTTGGGAAGATGATGGCGTGTCCATCTGTACGGGGACATCCCCCACAATTGTTTTGGTTCTGTGCCTCGTTCTGAGTGTGGTGGCTAACGTTAACTACATACTGTATATATGGGTGGCTATATTGGTTTTGATTGTGGACCCTATGTCTTTGTTGTGTTGGACTTTGCGACCCTGTAACTATTGCTGTCACAGTGTAATGTAAGTTTCAAAAGTTGAATAAGTGTCCACTAAACCTAACTAACTAGGTATACGTAAAGCCTATTGTAGTGCAAACTGGGACAATTGAGACACACTTGCTGTGTGGGGTTTTGAGTAGTCTACTCTGGCTTCTCAGTTCCATTACAGTACACAAGTCATAGTCATTGGACGAATGCGTCTTAAGTACATGGAGTTTCGTTAAGAGCTCCGACGCTCGGGCTGAACATTAACACGCATCGCTTTCGGTACGGTTTTGGAAGCAGAAGGACTAATTTCATATCAGGGAGAAACATTTTTTTTTTTTAAACGTTAAATTGATACACACCTATTATATAGTTATTGTTCCCACACGGTCATCTATCCATGTTACATCGTGTGTTTGCGGAAGACTGTGTTAATTATTAGAATGTCAGAAAATATTTTCTGTTTTAACTGCCAGTTAAAACCGTGTACAGCAGTGGAGGCTGCCGAGGGGAGGACGGCTCATAATAATTTTTGGAATTGAATGGCATCAAACACATGGAAACCATGTTTGACGTATTTGATACCATTCCCCTATTTCTGCTCCAGCCATTACAACGAGCCCCGTTCTCCCCAATTAAGGTGCCACCAACCTCCTGTGGTGTACAGTGTCTACTTTGCATTTGCGAAATTATTTTGTGATATGAAAGTGAAGGGCTTTATGTTAATAGAACCGTATCGCAATTGATAATCGAGTCACCTTTAGATGGAGTACTTGGCTGCCAGAGCCAGTCATGCTCTTAAGGAGCTGTTATTTTCAGAGGTAATCTTGGGCTACCCTGACCTACGCCACTAAAGCCAGTCTACATCCACTAAAGTGTCATTTTGACACTGGGTGTGAAGTTGTTGTTTTTTTAGTTTGATTTTCCATCCAACTGTTGCTTAACATTTGACAGGGTAAGAGAGCCTGTATCAGGGCCGAATGTGCCTACTAGCCTGTAGGCTACTACTTTAGAATGGGGGGACAGCCGTCTTTCACTTTGTATTATTATCAATCAGAAAATGTAACATTGCACGGACATGGTCAGACTGTTAGTTTTTACAAGTGATTCCTTCATTGTACAACTAGGCTTCCTTAACTCTGCACTGCATTCAGGTGTGAAACCTTTGCAGTTGGCCCCTGGATGCCTGAGGCACCAAGTCACTTTTCCCTCAGCTGTTCTCCACTTGATGCAGCCTGGTGGCAGGCATTTCCTTAGCAGCAGCTGTTGATGTGGATCTGCCTTGCTGTTTGGTAGGCGCTGTTAGGTCTGTCTTGTTTTGGTCTCTATGGCAGTGTGTTTGTGTGTAGCCTAGCTATTAAGTTCCACAGGGGAACCAGAGCATAAACAAGTGACTGAGAATTGGCCCTGCAGTAGTTGAAAACTGATCAATCCTATTGTCAATTCCTGAGAGAGATTGAGGGTGTAACCTAAAGCTAGTTAGTAGACCTCACCTACTAAGGTGAGGCCTGTATGTATTCATAAAGCGTCTGAGAGGAAGAGTGCTGATCTAGGATCCTTTTGACCTTTTCGATCACAATGAATATTATAAACCGGATGGTTTGTGCCCTGAATGCATATTTGCTGAAAAGCTTTGGTATATGACAAATGTATTTTTACTGTTCTAATTATGTTGCTAACCAGTTTATAAGGCACCTCTGGGGTTTGTGGTATATGACCAGTGGCTGTATCCAGGCACGTGTAGCCAAATACCACACTGCCTCAGGCCTTATTGCATGGACAGGGGGACTTGATCCCAGATCAGCACTCCTACTGAACGCCAAGGTAACCTGTCTAAATTACTATCACCCCGTAGCACTGTAGCTGTGAAATGCTTTGAAAGGCAGATCATGGCTCACATCAATGCCATTATCCCAGACCCCCTAGACCCACTCCAATTCACATACCGCCCCACCAGCCTGTGCTCCTGCAGCTCTGACTGCAAACAAGCTCTGAATTAATGATGGGAGCCTTACTTCTGGTAGCCAAAAGCCAGCTACCTGCTCTCCTTACTGACAAAAGTTTGAGGCCAACGCCATTCACTTCACATCTCTCATTTCAATTGCAATCCCAGTGTCATTGATTGAGCTGTATACAACATTGCAATCCGAACATAACACCACCAATGCACTGTAACATCAGCACTTCAGTTGTTTTTGTTATAGCCTAGCCTAGCCTACTCAACCTCTCTTACAGCTCTTTCTCCACTGCATTACCCCAGGCCTTGCTTATGCCCTTCAAATTGCTCTAAAGTTTGCCCCACTCATACATACCCTGCCTCTTTAGTCACTCACTACTCAAATCAAATTTATTTATATCGCCCTTCTTACATCAGCTGATATCTCAAAGTGCTGTACAGAAACCCAGCCTAAAACCCCAAACAGCAAGCAATGCAGGTGTAGAAGCACGGTGGCTAGGAAAAACTCCCTAGAAAGGCCAAAACCTAGGAAGAAACCTAGAGGAACCAGGCTATGAGGGGTGGCCAGTCCTCTTCTGGCTGTGCCGGGTGGAGATTATAACAGAACATGGCCAAGATGTTCAAATGTTCATGTTCACTACTCACTCTGTTCATGATCATACCCATTCAACACCTCCACACTCCTTACTCTTTTCTTTTTCTCCCACAAACTCTTAACTCAGTGGTCTGTCTTCACTAACCCACTCTATCCACATTAACACGTGTGTGTCCAGGTGGTGAGACCATCTAAGAGTTGGTGTGTTTCCAGGTGTGGAGCATGTGGACGTCCTGCTGTAACTGGTTCTGTCTGGACACTGCCACGGTGGAGGAGAGCAACAGCAGCATGCGTCACCAGGCCTATACTAACTCAGGTTACAGCAGCTACCCGTCGCCCCCACTCCCGGAACACACGTGCAAAGCCTGCGGAAGCCGCTTCGTCACCCTTGCCAGAAAGGTACCTAAAACACTCTCAGCCCACCCTTTCCCAAATCCGGCCTTTGAGATCTGTAGAACGGCAGGTTTTTCATCCTTCCTCTCTAATCAGTGGTTAATTCAGACCTGGCCAATTAGAAATTGATCAACATTGATAAAATGGATATTGCGATATTCTGGTAATTTCTACTTACCCAGAGTCAGGTGAACTCGTGGATACCATTTTTATGTCTCTGTGTCCAGTATAAATGAAGTTAGAGGTAGTTTCGTGAGCCCATACTAACTAGTGTTAGTGCAATGAGCGGAAGTCTACCGGAACGGCTAGCTTGCCGAGAAAAGAGAACCAACAATACTCCAGACCTCAAGGCTTGACTCTTGAGTATCCATGCTGCTCTTAGCTTTTTTTCCACACCCTTCAATACCTCCATTATCTAGTGGAGGCATGAAAAGGGTAAAACCAATGCAATGGTTATGTACTTTAATGTACCGGAACCAGCCCCAGGGCAAGATTTGAACAAGACGAGCATTTATGCTTCATGGTCTTCAGTATCTAGACATTACGTTGTCAGTGTCAGGTTGCAGCTAGAGTTGGAGCAAAGTCTGGGCCAAGTTTTAAAAGGAACTCTTTTGGTCCCATTATTTACTGAATTATAACAGCCAGGGAGGGAAAATATGCTAACAGACACATGATTGACAGTGATTGTGTGTCGGTCTCCTCTCCCCCACAGCATGTCTGCGTGGACTGCAAGAAGAACTACTGCGGCAGATGTTCGGCCCAGATTGAGCCCCGGCAACGCCTTTGCCACACTTGCCAGCGGTTTCACGGCACGCTTTTCGAGCGCACCGAGCTGATGAAGCTCAAGGTGAAGGACCTGCGCGACTACCTCCACCTGCACGAGGTTTCAACACAGATGTGCCGTGAGAAAGAGGAACTGGTGGAGCTGGTCCTGGGACAGCAGACATCATCATCCTCTGGCCCAATCATAAACCCTCTGAACCAAACACAGACCCCCACTGTGACCCAGCATGAGACAACTCCTCTTCCAGCCCCCACTACTACTACCACCACCACACCCTCCACACACCCCGACTCCACCTCCACAGACCATGTCCCTTCACAGCTGCCACCCACTCAGGAGGGCAGTCAGGTGAGGCCCGAACCCAAGAGAACCTACTATACCACACACGACTAACCCCTTACCCTTGTTTGTCTGTCAACCATTAATTTACCATTTTGTCCATCGCCTCACCTTTTGTGTTATGTAGCATTAACAATAGCTTGAGAATAGATTACTAACCTTCTGTATGGCCCCTTCAGTTAGAGCATGGCTAACTCTAGCTTGCTAATTAAGTGTTTTTGGTGTGTGGTGGGTTTTTGCTCGTAGACCCCGTCTGTGTTGGTGCCCTTGGGTCCTGAGGAGCCACTGGACACTGAGAGAGATACAGAGCTGCAGGGAGAGCAGGAGCTGCAGGTACTACAGCCTGACCCTGCTATAGTAGTACTCTTGGCCCTAGCCATTGTACTATTATAGCAGCGATGGGAATCCTCTCCTTAGCCCTGGGCCTGTATTCATAAAGCATGTCAGAGTAGGAGTGCTGATCTAGGATCAGCTCCCCCCCCTGATTCATTAGTCTAAAAGACAAAACAATGATGTGATTTTTAGATCAGTGCTTGATTTTTATTTTATATTAAAATACATCAAAATGTTACACCAGGCAACAGATGCATATACCAACATTTCAGAGGATTATAAACGCAGTCTAAATACTTGTTTCTATTGTGGTCCTCTATCGGTAGGCAAGGGCTGCAGTTAAAAAACAAGTGACATGGGCACTGCCATAGATTCATTCAATCATACAGTGTCCAAATATGTAAATGTATACAAAATATAAAGGCTATCTCAACATTAACTATGCCTTGCAGGAGTGTTTGAACCTAAGACTGGCAGAAACTGTTTTTTTTATCTCCGACGGGAGTTTGTTTCACTCTACCACTGCTGTATATTAAAATGTGTTCTGACCAGTAAAGCTCTTGAATCCATATGGCACGAAGTCTGTGGCACTGCCTCTGGTGGCGTAGGAATTAGAGTCCCTAACCGCATACAAATAGTTTTTCAGATATTGGGGGGGGGGACTGTACCCAACACGATTTTATGGGCCAACTTCAACTGAATGACCCTTTTATCAACTGATAGCCGCTGTAGTTCAGAGCCGAGGACGTCCAACACGAGCTCGAGGTCTAAGATTCAGAATGACCCTTGCCATTTTATTCTGAGCTGTCTGTAGCTTGTTCGTGATGAACTTGGGGAACTACTCTACAGTACCAGGTAGTGCACACAACCAAAAATCAAAGTGAGGCTACACTAATGCTGCTAAAAAGGTTTTCATGGTCCCTTTGTCTAGAAAAGTATTTCACAGTTCTTGGCTCATACTCTGAGACACTTCATGAATACAGGCCCTGATCTCAGATGGGTCTCAGAACCTGCTTTAGGTTGCTAGATATATTTTTGTTTTTACTATGTGTGCCCTATACAGAATGAGAACAAACATTCTGTGAAATAGAGGCCTGTGACATTTACCAGATTTGACCTCCATTGACGCAAGACGGGTTTCCACCTCTAAGCTTTTAACTGTGATGGCTTGAACCTGCTTTGGCAGGAAGTTAAAGGCTAGCATTCTCAGAAAGGGTAAAGGTTGATATGACTGATTTACTACGACTTACTATGTTAAATATTAACTCAATTAAGGAAGTTGACCATTGTATTATTTGTTGGCAAATCCGCACAACCTCTCTGGTTAATGGTGGAAATTGGAACTGTTTGTTGGATCATTGTAAATATTAGAAAGAGGAGTGTCATATAGTGCCAGTCAAAAGTTTGGACACACCTACTCATTCCAGGGTTTTTCTTTAYTTTTACTATTTTATACATTGTAGAATAATAGTTAAGACATCAAAACTATGAAATAACACATGGAATCATGTAGTAACCCCAAAAATTGTTAAACAAATCTAAATATATTTGAGATTCTTCAAAGTAGCCACCCTTTGCCTTTAACAGCTTTGCACACTCTTGGAATTCTCTCAACCAGCTTCATGAGGTAGTCACCTGGAAYGCATTCCATTAACCGGTGTGCCTTGTTAATTTGTGTAATTTCTTTCCTTAATGTATTTGGGCCAATCAKTTGTGTTGTGACAAGGTAGGGGTGGTATACAGAAGATATCCCTATTTGGTAAATGACTAAGTCCATATTATGGCAAGATCAGCTCAAATAAGTAAAGAGAAATGACAGTCCATCATTACTTTAAGACATGAAGGTCAGTAAATCTGGAACATTTCAAGAACTGAAGATTCAAAAGATTCACAGAGTTCAGGTAATAGACATCTCAACATCAACTGTTCAGAGGAGACTGCGTGAATCAGGCCTTCATGGTCGAATTGCTGCAAAGAAACCACTACTAAAGGACATCAATAAGAAGAAGAGACTTGCTTGGGCCAAGAAACACGAGCAATGGACATGAGACCGGTGGAAATCTGTTCTTTGGTCTGATGAGTCCAAATTTGAGATTTTTGGTTCCAACCGCTGTGTCTTGTGAGACGCAGAGTAGGTGAACGGATGATCTCTGCAAGTGTGGTTGCCACCGTGAATCATAGAGGAGGTTGTGTGGGTGCTTTGCTGGTGACACTGTCAGTGATTTATTTGGAATTCAATGCACACTTAACCAGTATGGCTACCACAGCATTCTGCAGCAAAACGCCATCTGCGTTTSCTGAAGGACAAGTGTAATTTCAGACTTTTGAGACACCCTTTCAAATTATTTTTTCATCTTGACATGAAATGGTGAGTTTAGATAACTCTATCGCTAGGCCTATATATTTAGTTTACTCATACTGTAGGACATAAGGCTAGTGACTGTTTTAGACCCTCCAGTGCCATTGTGCTCAGACAGAGTCCCATTGTAGAGCACTGTTTTGTTGTTTGATGGCTGGCTCTCCATGTCTGCATGGTGTGCCCCATTATTCACATGTCTGTCAGAAATGTAGGCACTTGTAGCCAAGCAGTAATCTATTCTTATCCCCACTGATGGATTTCAGCTTTGGCATGTAATGTGGCGTGTTGCCATTTCCTGCACTGTGGCTGTGAATGCCCCATGTGACTGACACTGTTCCTCTTCATACAGTTTGGGTTGGGGTAGCTAAACAAGATAGTTGGTGTTGTCACACAATGACTCACAAATTGTCGACCTAGAAATAGATCTCAAAGAACCAAAATCCATCTTGTGGTTCTAGGCCCGTATTCATAGTGTCTCAGAGCAATAGTACTGATCTAGGATCAGTTCCCCCGTCATGWTATTATTACTAATACTGTTCTAAAAAGGCTAAACTGATCCTAGATCAGCACTACTTTGTAAATCTTTATGAATATGGGCCCTGTTCACAGTTAGTGTATGGATCCCTTTAATCAATCATTCTGACATTCAAACATGATGGCTGTCAATGTGATGTGATTGTTCACGATTTCCGTCTGACCTTAGAAAATCAGGAATAGCCTACCATTTGTGTCATTCCATTCTAATGAAACTGTAACCTTTTTCACTCGATTTTTATTTTATGCCAATCAAGTGTGCGTTAAGGAGGGTGCAACATACTGAACATGGCTGTATAAAAATGTCATGAATCGAGCTGACTTGATACCTGACTCTTAGATGCACGTGTTAGTTATAGATCAATGTATGTCCATTTTACAGGCCCTTAACACAATGTATCTGAACGTTCCACAACATTGTTCACTATTGAACGCAACTCTGATTTTGCTATGCTGTTGCTCAGTCCTCAGACACAGATGAGGTGCTGGCGCCAGGCCGCAGGGCGTCGCTGTCAGACCTGGCCACGGCAGACGACATCGAGGCCCTCAGCGTCCGGCAGCTCAAGGAGATCCTAGCCCGTAACTTTGTCAACTACAAGGGCTGCTGCGAGAAGTGGGAGCTAATGGAGAGGGTCACCCGCCTCTATCACGACCAGAAGGACCTCCAGAATCTGGGTAAAGGAGGTTTTACCTGCAATGATTGTGATATATGGTTGTTTTCCCTACTGGCATCATAGTTGAACTGGGGTGTATTTACTAGGAATGAAACGGAATCGAACAGGACGTAACTGGGAGGGACCTAGGATGAAGCTGTGCGGGACATACCTGAATTTGTCCAATAAGTACCTTGTTTTTGTTGAAAAAAAGATTATGTTGTAAAGCAGTTTACTACGGTGTGCACTAATAAATACACCCCGGATAGTACGTTTTTCTGAATATTCTAAAATGTTTTTTTTTAAACACACAAAAAAAACAATAGTCACTCTGACAGAGCTCCAGTTCTTCTGTGGAGATGGGAGAACCTTCCAGAAGGACAACCATCTCTGAAGCACTCCACCAATCAGGCTTTATGGTAGAGTGGCCAGACGGAAGCCACTCCTCAGTAAAAGGCACATGACAGCCCGCTTGGAGTTTGCCAAAAGGCACCTAAAGACTCTCAGAACATGAGAAACAAGATTATATGGTCTGATGAAACCAAGATTGAACTCTTTGGCCTGAATGCCARGCGTCACATCTGGAGGAAACCTGGCAYCATCCCTACGGTGAAGTGTGGTGGTGGCAGCATCATAATGTGGGTATGTTTTTCAGCAGCATGGACTGGGAGATTAGTCAGGATCGAGGGAAAGATGAATGGATCAMAGTACAGAGATCCTTGATGAAAATCTGCTCCAGAGTGCTCAGGACCTCAKACTGGGGTGTAGGTTCACCTTTCAACAGGACAATGACCCTAAGCACACAGCCAAGAYGACACATGAGTGGCTTTGGGACAAGTCTCTGAATGTCTTTGAGTGGCCCAGCCAGAGCCCGGACTTGAACCCGATCGAACATCTCTGGAGAGACCTCAAAATAGCTGTGCAGCTACGCACCCCATCCAATTTGACAGAGCTTGAGAGGATCTGCAGAGAAGAATGGGAGAAACTCCCCAAATACAGGTGTGCCAAGCTTGTAGCGTCATAACCAAGAAGAATCAAGGCTRTAATCGCTGCCAAAGGTGCTTCAACAAAGTACTGAGTAAAATGTCTGAATAGGTGATGTGATATTCCCATGTAAATTTGCAAACATTTCTAAAATCCTGTTTTTGCTTTGTCATTATGGGGTATTGTTTGTAAATTGATGAGGTGGGGGGACGACAAYTATATTCATTTTAGAATAAGGCTGTAACGTGACARAATGTGGAAAAAGTGAAGGGGTCTGAATACTTTCCAAATCCACTGTATATAATTATTAGAACCTCCGATTCCCACTTCAACCAAGGCAGCAACACTTCAGGCTCCATGACGATGTGCTATCCCAACTCGCGCCACAATATGTTTGTAGTTTCACAAATTGTTGTGAAAATTCACAAATTATGGAAAGGCATCTAATGATATGGCATGTGCATTTGTTTGTCTGATTTGAGGCTTGACACATGCAACAAATAAAATACCTCTCAAATGAAACGTTTTACTATTACTGAAGTTTATATCTTGTAAAACAACAGGGAATTTCTCAATTGATATTTTTTGGTTTTATTATTCCATTTTTGAAAATGAATTGCATCATTCAAGGAAGTCTTTAACATGCTTTTTTCATTTTATTCTTCCCTGTATCCTCCAGTTTCAAGTACAAATGACGGCACAGGTGAGTTCCCCCCCCCCCCCGCGCTTAAGGCAATGCAAAGCTCCCCAAGATGAAAGTTGAAAATCTTCCGTTTGGCATGACAATGGTGAAAGTGCCTTGAAAAATCATTTATGAGCTATAGGTATTATAACTCTCCGATTTAATAACAGTTGGTTGAGTGTTAACAAGTTGTCTTTGGTCAACTGAGTACAAGATATTTTTAATGAAATGTGTTTGTAAGGGTGTTTTTCCCTTGTTTCTTTCTCCCAGACCCCAGTGGTAACCCTGGCCAGGAGGAGAACCTGTGTAAGATCTGCATGGACTCTCCTATTGACTGTGTCCTGCTGGAGTGCGGCCACATGGTCACCTGCACCAAGTGTGGCAAGCGGATGAACGAGTGCCCCATCTGCAGGCAGTATGTGGTGCGCGCCGTTCACATCTTTAGAGCCTGAGACCCAAGCCTTGGGAATCCCCACCCCTTCCCCCCCACCTACCTCCCGTAAATTAACAAGGGACTTGCTATATGTGGCCTTACATACATAGGCTAGACCAGGAGTATTCAACTCTTACCATATGAGGTCCGGAGCCTGTTGGTTTTCTGTTCTACCTGATACATATTTGCATCTACCTGGTGTCCAAGGTGTAAATCTGTATGTGATTAGAGGGGAACAATGGAATGAAAGCAGTGGAACTGGCTTTGAGGTCCAGAGTTGAGTTTGAGGGGACTAGACTAACCTCCTCTCCCTCCAGTTCTCCACTGCTCTGATGGTCCTGGAGACCCAGAGTACTGGTTCCCCCTGCTGGAGGGATGACCAGGGGAGGTTATACCTTCAATAAACCACACAAACCCAATGACCTCACATGACCTCACTTCCTCCTTTTATTGACTGGACTCCTACAGCTCATATCTCCAAGCTGATAAGGATATTATGTCATATTATTAGAATAAGAGTGCCTAATAACATATGCATTTTTCCTTTGGAGACCTACTACTAGTAAATACAGTAAGGGATTATATATATATGAAGGAACTGTATGTGTGTGTATATATATATGTGTATATATATATACACACACACACACACACACACACAGTTCCTACGGAAAGTATTCAGAACCCTAGACTTTTCCCACATTTTGCTACGTTACAGCCTTATTCTAAAATATATTCAATAGTTTTTTTCCGCCTCATCAATCTACACACAATACACCATAATGACATAGCAAAAACTTWATTTTTTTATGTTTGCTAATTTATTAAAAATATAAAACTGAAATATCACAAGTATTCAGACCCTTTACTCAGTACTTTGTTGAATCACCTTTTGGCAGCGAATACAGCCTCGAGTCTTCATGTGTATGACACTACAAGCAGATCCTCTCAAGCTCTGTCAGGTTGGATGGGGAGCGTTGCAGCACAGCTATTTTCAGGTCTCCAGAGATGTTCGATCGGGTTCATGTCTGGGCTCTGGCTGGGGTACTCAAGGACATTCAGAGACTTGTCCCAAAGCCACTAGTGTGTTGTCTTGGCTGTGTGCTTAAGGTTGTTGTCACGTTGAAAGGTGAAACTTCACCCCAGTCTGTGGTCCTGAGCACTCTGGAGCAGGTTTTCATCAAGGATCTCTCTGTATTTTGCACCGTTCATCTTTCCCTCGATCCTGACTAGTCTCCCAGTCCATGCTGCTAAAACATCCCCACACCATGATGCTGCCACCATGCTTCACCGTAGAGATGGTGCCAGGTTTCCTCCAGACGTGACGCTTGGCATTCATGCCAAAGAGTTCAATCTTGGTTTCATCAGACCAGAGAATCTTGTTTCTCATTGTCTGAGAGTCCTTTGGTGCCTTTTGGCAAACTCTAAGCAGGCTGTCACGTGCCTTTTACTGAGGAGTGGCTTCCGTCTGGCCACTCTACCATAAAGGCCTGATTGGTGGAGTGCTCCAGAGATGGTTGTCCTTCTGGAAGGTTCTCCCATCTCCACAGAGGAGCTCTGTCAGAGTGACCATCAGGTTCTTGGGCACCTCCCTGACCAAGGCCCTTCTCCACCGATTGCTCAGTTTGGCAGAGCGGCCAGCTCTAGTAAGAGTCTTGGTGGTTCCAATCTTCCATTTAAGAATGATGGAGGCCATTGTGTTCTTGGGGACCTTCAATGCTGAGGGAAAAAAATGTTGTACCCTTCTCAAGATCTGTGACTCGACACAATCCTGTCTCAGAGTTCTACGGACAAGTCCTTCGACCTCATTGCTTGTTTTTCGCTCTGACATGCACTGTCAACTGTTGGACCTTGTATAGACAGGTGTGTGCCTTTCCAAATCATGTCCAATATGTTGAATTTACCACAGGTGTACTCCAATCAAGTTTTAGGAATAGGATGATCAATGGAAACAAGATGCACCTGAGATAAATTTCGAATCTCATAGCAAAGGGTCTGAATACTTATTTACGTAAGGTATTTCTGTTTTTAATTTTTAATAAATTAGCTTTGTCATTATTGGGTATTGTGTATAGATTGATGAGGAAAACATTTAATTTAATCCATTTTAGAATGGACAAAATATGGAAAAGGGGACGGGGTCTGAATACTTTCCGAATGCATTGTATAAGCCCCAAGTGCTCTTAATAATGGATTGGATTCATGTAACTGTTAGAGTTGAACCCCAGTAAAAGGGAAAGCATTTACATTAGTGGTTGAGCTGAGAACACATCCATAGGATTTCTCTGTGTGTCTGTCGTTACTCTGCATTCCGAAAAGCAGCAACATCCCCTGTGGTGGTCTAGTTTAAAAGCCTTAAGTCTGTTAAAGGTTCAGAGCTTGATAAGTTACAGCGGCCAGGGAAATATACCTGTAGATTGGGGCTGGCTGGCTCACGTTCTCCCAGCGTGCCGCTTGTGCCTGGGGCCTCCAACTCAAAAGCGTATTGCTGTGTGCCAGAAATGAAACACGTGCTTGTTCTGTAACCCCTAGACACTGCATACATTGTTTCTCAATTAAGCCAGTTGACATAAGCAAAGCTGACAGACGTTCACTCAATCCCTCTGCTATGGAATCAGGTGGACACACGGTTTTAGTCCTTACACGTTAGCCTGGTCCCAGATCTGTTTATGTTGAATTGCCAATTCCCATGGTTATTGTCATGTCAAACCGAGAGTACCCTGAAGGAGAGGCCCCCTCCATGCAAACGGCACTACCCACCATACTTTGTACGTAGACACTACGGGTGTCATGCACCAACGCGAGGAGAGATGACCGTGAAGGTGCCAAGGACCAGAGACGTCCTGACCAGCGCAACAAACCAATGAGGCAGAATTACTTAAGAAGCTTCCGACCTAAGGGTTTTGCATGACAGCGACCATAGGAGTTGGCTATACAGAATAAACGAATCCGGGGACCAGGCTACTTATGCTGACAGTGGTAGAGAATGTCAGTGGTCCTTCACTATTCCAACTATATCCAAGTGCTTTATCCTTCCAATACTCAACCGCTCGTTGACTATTGATATCTTTCAGCATCAAAATTGACCAAAGGCCCTTACCCTTGCTATAGTATTTAGATTTTTTAAATAAATCCAATCATGTCAGAATAGCCTGGTGTATAGCTAGATCTAGTTGTGTATAATACATATAATGCACTAGTTGTGCGTAATATGCGTTTTCATGACACACGTACATGAACGATGAGTTGTCAAACGCACAAGCAGATATTTGGCATTGCCCAAGATGAAGGTTAACTCTTAAAGACATCTCAKCTGTTTGGCTAACCAAGTACGTTAACTCCAAGATTATTTAATTCATGGAGTTGAGTGCAGACGAGTTATAAAAAATAAAAATAAATGATGAACCTCCGACTCCTTCGAGTCGCTGTGCAGTTGATACTTACATTTTTTTTTCAATTCTTAAACCCTTACCATGTTTGTCCTCTGTTTGCATCCCTTTCCTTGTTTGCTGAAATCCATACTTTTTAATAAAACGTTAGTCAAATACAACCACTGACTGTTTCCTTTTTGAGATTCAATTGACACATGCGCATTCACGCCGAGTTGCCATCTTAGAGCAACAGCAATGAAGAAACAGTCGGTTGTATTTTATTACCGTGTAATTAAAAAGTGGGGATTTTTGCGAACAAAGGCCTGCAACAACAGACAAAGATGGGTACATGGTAAGGGTTTAGGAATTTAAATTTTTTAAGTATCGACTGCATAGTGAGTTGGGAGGTTCAATTAAACTCTAGTCTGTGCTCAACTTTGTCAACGAAATCATCGTGGAGTTGAGGAACTTGGCTACCGTTTGGCATGAGTCTAAAGGTTCAACAATGGTGAAAGTATCTTGAACAATGCATTGTCCATTATCAGCTATAGGTATTCTAACTCTGATTTAATGACCGGTAGTTGAGTGGTTTGCATACTCCAGTGCTAGACCTCCAGTCCCTCCCTATCCCTACTGAACAGCATGAAAGATTTACTCTTAATAAGTGGCTTTCAAAAACCAGCACCTTTTATTCATGACAGTGAGCACACACTACTTTTGAAAATAATGCAACGTTGTGAAATCGTGTGCTTGATCGGTTAGATGGAAAATGTGTATTGTCAAGATGATAGAGGACTAAGCTACATTAAATCAATTAAGCTCTGTATAGCAAACGGAAGGAGTCAGGAATTAACATGGCTCCCTTTTGTCCCAAATTGCACCCGATCCCCTATATAGTGCACTATATATAGGGGATAGGGTGCAATTTGGGACACCGGCATTGTTTGATGAAAATAAATAAGTGTATTTGACCTACAGTACCAGTCAAAAGTTTGGACACACCTACATATTCAAGGGTTTTCCTTTATTTATACTATTTTCTACATTGTAGTGAAGACATCAAAACTATGAACTAACACATATGGCATCATGTAGTAACCAAAAAAGTGTTAAACAAAGATTCTTCAAAGTAGCCATCCTTTGCCCTGACAGCTTTGCACACTTGGCATTCTCTCTTAACATGGAATGCTTTTCCAACATTCTAGAAGGAATTTCCACATGCTGAGTACCTCTTGGCTGCTTTTCCTTCACTCTGCAGTTGTCCAACTCCTTCTAGACAATCCCAAACCATCTCAATTGGGTTGATGTTGGGTGATTGTGGAGGCCAGGTCATCTGAAGCAGCACTCCATCACTCTCCTTCTTGGTCAAATAGCCCTTACACAGCCTGGAGGTGTGTTGGGTCATTGTCTTGTTGAGAAACAAATGATAGTCCCACTAAGTGCAAACCAGATGGGATGGCGTTTTTCTGCAGAATGCTGTGKTAGCCATACTGGTTAAGTGTGCTTTGAATTCTAAATAAATCACTGACCGTGTCACCATCACACCTCCTCCTCCATGCTTCATGGTGGGAACGACACGTGTAGATAATCCGTTCACCTACTCTGCGTCTCACAAAGATAYGGCGGTTGGAACCAAAAATGTCAAATTTTGACTCATCAGATCAAAGGACAGACTTCCGCCGGTCTAATGTCCATTGCTCATGTTTCTTGGCCCAAGCAGGTCTTCTAATTGGTGTCCTTTAGTAGTGGTTTCTTTGCAGCAATTCAACCATGAAGGCCTGATTCACGCAGTCTCCTCTGAACAGTTGATGATTAGATGTCTGTTACTTGAACTCTGAAGCGTTTATTTGGGCTGCAATTTCTGAGGCTGRTAACTAATGAACTCTAATGAATGGAGCCAGTTTCATCATAGCGCTTGATAGTTTCTTCAAGTGCAGTCGCAAAAACATTCAGTTCTTGAAATGTTCCGGATTTACTGACCTTCATGTCTTAAAGTAATGATGGACTGTCGTTTCTCTTTGCTTATTTGAGCTGTTGTTGCCATAATATGGGACTTGGTCATTTACCAAATAGGGCTATCTTCTGTATACCACCCCTACCATGTCACAACACAACTGATTGGCTCAAATGCATTAAGAAGGAAAGAAATTCCACAAATTAACTTTTATCAAGGTACACCTGTTAATTAATTGAAATGCATTCCAGATGACTACCTCATGAAGCTGGTTGAGAGAATTCCAAGAGTGTGCAAAGCTGTCATCAAGGCAAAGGGTGGGTACTTTGAAGAATATCAAATATATTTTGATTTGTTTAAACCTTTTTTGGTTACTACAAAAACTATTTCATAGTTTTGATGTCTTCACTATTATTGTACAATGTAGAAAATRGTAAAAATATAGAAAAACCTATGAATGAGTAGGTGTGTCAACTTTTGACTGGTACCATATTTTTCTTACTGATAAATGAGACCTTTGAATTTATATTTACATGACCATTGTTTAGATTTTTAGGTTGCGATTTAGATTTTTAGCATCTGCGAAATAGAGAGTTTATAAATACCATTGAATTTACAGGCCTTGAATTTACAGATGTGACTTAACAGCATTTCGAGCCAAACATTCTATTTTCTTAACTGCTTTGATACATCTCTGAAAGACTCTTTAGTATAAAAACTACCAATAATTCTGAATTTCTTCTAATAAAAATATTTCCAMATTTTCTTTGTCTTATGCCTATTTTTTACCCAGAGAGTTTCACAGTAGACTATGAATGGTGATAACTGGTTTTTCCAGTCTGATGGCTCGGGTTGGGGTGTGTGYGTGTGCGTGTACTGTAAGATGGAATCCCATGAGTTCACCTCACTTAAAGGGAACTTCTCAGATTCCTATAATGACCTCGACTATAATGTAGTGCTCTTTGAGAGGGTGGAGCAGCTGTATTTTGTTACAGATAGTTGCTGGCTGCTCCATAGTGACAAGTTTGTCAATCAGTAATTAGACTAAGCAGTCCAAGTATTTAAAATGGACTCATGGTATGCCTTCGATAAACTATTTGGTCCTAGTGTTTTACAGTTTGAATTATCCTTTTTTTTCTGGGAATGCATTCAAACTAATTGTAGAGATGTAGTGTTTTTGTATTTGAATATGCAATAGATTATTACAAATCTAAAGTACATCAAGCACATGCCAGAGTAACCATACATCATTTGATATACTTGCATTTTGTCTGATTTGACAGATAGCAACTGGTTTCATTTTCACTCATTCAAACAGTATCTGCATTTTCAACACAAAATGTAAGACTATCAATTTGGTGTAAAGACTAATCATTTTGTAGACAGCCATATATTCAACTTTCAATCTGCAATGAATGCAAGGATACAGTGAGCAAACCACATCCTGGTACATGGAGGGCATTTTAGCCAATAGACAATAGTGCCACCTTATGGTAACAATGATTTACATAAACATTTTAGTCATTTGGCAGACACTCTTTCCAGTGACTAACAGTTAGTGCATTCATCTTAAGGTAGCTAGGTGAGACAACCACATATCACAATCATAGTAAGTAAAACCTTTCCTCAGTAAAGTCAGTACTAGTAAGACAAGACGAGTGAGAGTTGCAGAAAAGGAAAGGCAAAGGTGTTTTTTTGGGAGGGGAGGTGCTGTTTGATTTTTTTAAATATGATTTTATTAGGATCCCCATTAGTCGATGCCTATGGCGACAGCTAGTCTTACTGTGGTCCGACACAACGAAAAATACATTACAGACAAAATACTTTACAATTCACATATATTTAAAAGCATTAACGTGTGTGTGCACATCTATCAGTTACACATACTTGTCAGTACATACGCACCAAAAGTAAGTCACTTGGTGGAGAGGCGTTGTGCCGTGAGGTGTTGCTTTATTTGTTTTTTGAAACCAGGTTTGCTGTTGACTTGCGCTATATAAGATGGGAGTTCCATGCAATCATGGCTCTGTATAATACTTGACATTTTCTTGAATTTGTTCTGGACCTAGGGACTGTGAAAAGACCCCTGGTGTAATGTCTGGTGGGGTAAGTTGACTATGCCAGGTATTCCCAAACTGGGGATACGCGCAATGCCATCGGGGGTCTGTCAAATAAAAATGTGATTCAAATTTAATTWAAAAATAAATAAATAAAATGAAACCATCTAGTGTTCAGCGAAATAACAACACAATGTCAAATACAGGTAGCCTAGTCAAATAATTAACATCCAATCACATTAACCNAAACCATCTAGTGTTCAGCGAAATAACAACACAATGTCAAATACAGGTAGCCTAGTCAAATAATTAACATCCAATCACATTAACCGTTACTCTCTCGCGGGAAACCACTCTATAAAAGCAACAGATACCATTAATAAGAAGGGACTAGAAGCGTCTTATATGGTGAGCTACCGAGTGGCTAGGACAGGCAAGCCCCCCCCATACTATTGTGGAGGACTTAATTCTTCCTGCTGCTGCGGATATGGCTGGGACAATGCTGGGGGAAAAGGCAAAAAAAACTATACAGACAATGCCTTCATCAAACAATACTATTTCACGACACATCAGTGACATGGCAGGAGATGTTTTGAAACAATTACTGCTTTGCATACAAGCCAGTGAATTATATGCGTTACAGCTGGATGAGTCAACAAACGTGGCGGGCCTGGCACGGGCCTGGCACAGCTGCTGGTATGTGTCCGTTACGTTTATGGGRGGTCAATTAAGTCCTTCATGGTGAAGTGCTGCAAAGAAGGACAGAGTTACGCTGCAACTGGCCCAGAACAGAGCGGCRCATTTAGCTCTTTATTGTAATCAGAGGGCTAATATCAATACTATGCATGCCAGTTTCTCTTGGCTAAGAGTTGATGAAACACTGACTGCATCGCTACTTGTTTGTTTTTTTGAAACAATGTTGGAAATTCCAAATTGTTTGCATAGTCCAGTGGTTCCCAAACTTTTTACAGTCCTGTACCCCTTCAAACATTCAACCTCCAGCTGCGTACCCTCTCTAGCACCAGGCTCAGCGCACTCTCAAGTTGAGTTTTTTGCSGTCATTGTAAGCMTGCCACACACACTATACGATACATTTATTAAACATAAGAATGAGTGTTATTTAGCCATCTTACATGTAAAACCTTATTTGTTCATCAAAAATTGTGAATAACTCACCACAGGTTAATGAGAAGGGTGTGCTTGAAAGGATGCACATAACTCCGCAATGTTGGATTGTATTGGAGAGAGTCTGTCTTAAATTATTTCCACACACAATGTGCCTGTATTTAGTGTTCATGCTAATGAGGGCCGAGAATCCACTCTCACATAGGTACGTGGTTGCAAAAAGCATCAGTGTCTTAAAACCTGTTTGGGATAGGCGTGCCGCTAGCGGGACACCTCGACAACATCCGGTGAAATTGCMGAGCGCCAAATTCACTATAAATATTTAACTTTCATAAAATCACAAGTGTAATTAACTTGTTGTTAATCCATCCGCCGTGTCAGATATCAAAAAGGCTTTACGGCGAAAGCAAACCATGCGATTATCTGAGGACAGCGCCCCGCATACCAACACATGAAAAACATATTTCAACCAGGCAGGTGAGACACGAAAGTCCGAAATAGCGATATAAAAAATGCCTTACCTTTGATGATCTTCTTCTGTTGGCACTCCAAAAGGTCCCAGTTACATCACAAATGGTCCTTCTGTTCGATAATGTCCTCCTTTATATACATAAAAACTCAGTTTAGCTGGCGCGCTTCAGTCAATAATCCATCCAGTTTCCCTCCATCAAAATGCATACAAAATGAATCCCAATCGTTACTAATAAACTTTTCCAAACAAGTCAAACAACGTTTATAATCAAACTTTAGGTATCCTAATACGCAAATAAATGATMAAATTTAAGACGGAGAATAGTATGTTCATTACTGGAGATAAATAACAAAGAACGAGCTTTCCTCCAAGCGCTTGGAAACACTACAGTCAAAATGGGAGCCACCTAGAAAAACTACAATTTTCCTGGGTCATTTTTCCAAAACAGCCTGAAACTCTTTCTAAAGTCCGTTGACATCTAGTGGAAGCCTTAGGAACTGCAATTGGAGGGACTTGGTGTCACGATCGTCTATAGTAGAGAGTGAGGACCAACATGCAGCGCGTGGAAAGTAAGTCATCTTCCTTTTATTGAAGAGAACGAACACCAAACGAAACCACTTTACAAAATAACAAAACAGACGAACGTGAAGCTAAACATGAACTAGTGCCTACAAGCAACATAGAACATCGACATAGACAATACCCCACAAACAGCTAAAGCCTATGGTTACCTTAAATATGGCTCCCAATCAGAGCAACAATAACCAGCTGTTCTCTAATTGGAGAACCCATTCAGGCAACCATAGACTTCCCTAGACAACTACACACAACCATAGACACAGCTAGATACCTATACTAAACATAAACCTAACTACTCTAATAAACCCCCTAAACCTTACAACCACCCTAGACACTACAAAAACACATACACTCCCCATGTCACACCCTGACCTAACTAAAATAATAAATAAAACAAAGAATACTAAGGCCAGGGCGTGACATAACCCCCCCCTTAAGGTGCGAACTCCGGGCGCACCAGCACATAGTCTAGGGGAGGGTCTGGGTGGGCTTCCTTCCACGGCGGCGGCTCCGGCACAGGTCGTGGTCCCCACCCCACATAGTCACTACCCCGTTACGTAGCCTCCTCCAAATGGCCACCCTCCACATTAACCCCACTGGATTAAGGGGCAGCACCGGACTAAGGGGCCACCGGACAGGCAGCACCGGACTAAGGGGCAGCACCGGACTAAGGGCAGCACCGGACTAAGGGGCAGCACCGGGATAAGGGCAGCACAGGATAAGGGGCAGCACCAGAATAAGGGGCAGCACCAGGATAAGGGGCAGCTCCGGACTGAGGGACGGCAGCTCCGGACTGAGGGACGGATCCTGGCTGGACGGCTCTGGCGGATCCTGGCTGGACGGCTCATGGCTGGCTGACGGATCTGGCTGCTCATGGCTGGTGACGGATCTGGCTGCTCCTGGCTGGCTGACGGATCTGGCTGCTCCTGGCTGGCTGACGGATCTGGCTGCTCCTGGCTGGCTGACGGATCTGGCTGCTCCTGGCTGGCTGACGGATCTGGCTGCTCATGGCTGGCTGACGGATCTGGCTGCTCATGGCTGGCTGACGGATCTGGCTGCTCATGACTGCTGACGGATCTGGCTGCTCATGGCTGGCTGACGATCTGGCTGCTCACGGCTGGCTGGCGGCTCTGGCAGATCCTGTCTGGTTGGCGGGCTCTGGAAGATCCTGTCTGGTTGGCGGCTCTGGCAGATCCTGTCTGGTTGGCGGCTCGGCAGATCCTGACTGACGAATGGCTCTAGCGGCTCCTGACTGACTAACGGCTCTGACGGCTCGGGACAGACGGGCGGCTCTAATGGCTCTGGGCAGACGGATGAAACAGACGGCGCTGGGAGACGGATGGCTCAGATGGCGCTGGAGAGACGGATGGCTCAGATGGCGCTGGGAGACGGATGGCTCAGATGGCGCTGGGAGACGGATGGCTCTGGCCGGATGAGGCGCACTGTGGCC
>NC_036862.1:349455-351025 GCF_002910315.2 Salvelinus sp. IW2-2015 | reverse complement strand
GTTTCGTTTCGTTTCGTTCTCTTTGTTATTTTGTTTAGTGTTCTGTTTTTAATAAATTAACATGAACACTTACCACGCTGCGCTTTGGTCCGATGATTCCTCATCTTCAGACGAAAATCGTTACAGAACTACCCACCACCAACGGACCAAGCAGCGTGGTAACGAGGAGCAGAGGGTTCAGGACTCCTGGACTTGGGAGGAGATATTGGACGGTAAGGGACCCTGGAGACAGGCTGGGGAATATCGCCGCCCGAAAAAAGAGCTGGAGGCAGCTACAGCTGAGAGGCGGCGATATGAGGCAAGGCAGCGCAGCAGGCACGAGAGGCAGCCCCCAATTTTTTTTGGGGGGGGTACACGGGGTGTTTTGGCGGAGTCAGGCGATAGACCTGAGCCAACTCCCCGTGCTTACCGGAAGCAGCGTGGTACTGATCAGGCACCATGTTATGCGGTGAAGCGCAYGGTGTCGCCAGTGCGCGCTCATAACCCGGAGCACTATAGGCCAGCCCCCCGCGAGAATGGGCATCCAGCCAAGGCGGATTGTGCCGGCTCAGCGTGTTTTGTCTCCGGGGCGCTGGGAGGGTGCTGTTCGACCTATGCCTGCGCTCCGCCCGTGCCGGGCGAAAGTGGGCATTGAGCCTAATGGAGAGGTGCGAGAGGTAAGCACCAGATCTCCAGTGCTCCCCCACAGCCCGGTTCGACCTGTGCCGGCACTCTGGAGGGGCCGGGCTAAAGTGGGCATTCAGCCTGGAGGAGTGGTGCCAAGGCTGCGCACCAGAGCTTCAGTGCTCCCCCACAGCCCGGTTCATCTGGTGCCTCCTCTACGCACCAGGCCTCCTGTAGGTCTCCCCAGCCTGGTGGGCCCTGTGGCAGCCCCACGCACTAGGCTGTCTCTGTGTCTCCTCCCTCCAGAGTCTTCCTCCAGTCTGGACCCTCCAGCGACGCCCTCCAGTCCGGAGCTGCCAGAGTCGCCCTCCTGTCCGGAGCTGCCAGAGTCGCCCTCCTGTCCGGAGCTGCCAGAGTCGCCCTCCTGTCCGGAGCGAAAACAACTAGCCACAAAAACCAAAAATGGAAAATGGCAACCTAAATAGGATCCCAATCAGAGACACGATAAACAGCTGTCTCTGATTGGGAACAATTCAGGCACCATAAACTACATTCCCTAGACAATACAAATCCATGGAATAACAAAAAAACTTAGACAAGACAAACCCCCTAGACAATACAAAACTAAACAAACCACCCTTGTCACACCCTGACCTACCAATAATAAAAAAACATAATATATAAAGTCAGGGCGTGACAGTACCCCCCCCCCAAAGGTGCGGACTCCCGCCGCAAACCTAAACCTATATCGCCGCGACCCGGGACTGGGACCTCGCAGCGGGCCCTGGACAGGAGGGCGACTCTGCGTCGGACAGCTCGTCGCTGGGAGCTCCGTACGGAGGGCGACTGCTGGCAGCTCCGGACAGGAAGGGCGACTCTGGCAGCTCCGGACAGGAGGGCGACTCTGGCAGCTCCGGAGGGAGGGCGACCTCTGGCAGCTCCGGACAGGAGGGGCGACTTGGCAGCT
>NC_036862.1:312720-344168 GCF_002910315.2 Salvelinus sp. IW2-2015 | reverse complement strand
TGAAGATGAGGATCATCGACCAAAAGCGCAGCGTGTAAGTGTTTCTGTTAAATGTATTAAAACAGAACACTAAACAAAATAACAAGAGAACGAAACGAAACGAAACAGTCCTGTCTGGTACAGACACAAAGACAGAAAAACAACTCCCACAAAACCAAAATGAAAAAATGGCAACCTTAATAGGATCCCCAATCAGAGACAACGATAAACAGCTGCTCTGATTTGGGAACCAATTCAGGCACCATAAACCTACATTCCCCTAGACAATACAATCCCATGGATAAACAAAAAAACCTTAGACAAGAAAACCCCCTAGACATACAAAAACTAAACAAACCACCCTTGTCACACCCTGACCTAACCAAATAATAAGAAAACAAATATAACTAAAGTCAGGGCGTGACAGTACCCCCCCCCCCCCCAAAGGTGCGGACTCCCGGCCGCAAAAACCTAAACCTTACTATCGCCGCCGACCCGGACTGGACGCCGACCAGATGAAAATCGTTATAGGTTAACTGATTTTTGTCCTCTGACGTCCTTGGGTAGGCAGAGGGAGTCTGGAAGGGCACCAAGGAATATTTGGGTTGTCTAAGAATTTATAGCACGACTTTTGATGCTCCTTGGTTGGGGTCTGAGCAGATTATTTGTTGCGATTACAAACGTAATAAAATGGTGGTCCGATAGGATAATGAGGAAAAACATTAAGATCCACAACATTTATTCCATGGGACAAAACTAGGTCCAGAGTATGACTGTGACAGTGAGTAGGTCCAGAGACATGTTGAACAAAACCCACTGAGTCGATGATGGCTCCGAAAGCCTTTTGGAGTATGTCTGTGGACTTTTCCATGTGAATATTAAAATCACCAAAATTAGAATATTATCTGCTATGACTACAAGATCCGATAGGAACTCAGTGAGGAACGCTGTATATGGCCCAGGAGGCCTGTAMACAGTAGCTATAAAAAGTGATTGAGTAGGCTGCATAGATTTCATGACTAAAAGCTCAAAAGACAAACGTCATTTTTTTGTGTGTAAATTGACATTTGCTRTCGTAAATGTTAGCAACACCTCCGCCTTTGCGGGATGCACAGGGGATATGGTCACTAGTGTAACCAGGAGGTGAGGCCWCATTTAACACAGTAAATTCATCAGGCTTAAGCCATGTTTCAGTCAGGCCAATCACATCAAGATTATGATCAGTGATTAGTTCATTGACTATAACTGCCTTTGAAGTGAGGGATCTAACATTAAGTAGCCCTATTTTGAGATGTGAGGTATCACGATCTCTTTCAATAATGGCAGTAATGGAGGAGATCTTTATYCTAGTGAGATTGCTAAGGCGAACACYGCCATGTTTAGTTTTGCCCAACCTAGGTCGAGGCACAAACACAGTCTCAATGGGGATAGCTGAGCTGACTACACTGACTGTGCTAGTGGCAGACTCCACTAAGCTGGCAGGCTGGGTAACAGCCTGGCCTGCACCCTATTTCATTGTGGAGCTAGAGGAGTTAGAGCCCTGTCTATGTTGGTAGATAAGATGAGAGCACCCCTCCAGCTACGATGGAGTCCGTCACTCCCCAGCAGGCCAGGCTTGGTCCTGTTTGTGGGTGAGTCCCAGAAAGAGGGCCAATTATCTACAAATTCTATCTTTTGGGAGGGGCAGAAAACAGTTTTCAACCAGCGATTGAGTTGTGAGACTCTGCTGTCGAGCTCATCGCTCCCCCTAACTGGGAGGGGGCTAGAGACAATTACTCGATGCCGACACATCTTTCTAGCTGATTTACAGGCTGAAGCTATGTTGCGCWTGGTGACCTCTGACTGTTTCATCCTAACATCGTTGGTGCCGACGTGGATAACAATATCTCTATACTCTCTACACTCGCCAGTTTTAGCTTTAGCCAGCACCATCTTCAGATTAGCTTTAACGTCGGTAGCCCTGCCCCCTGGTAAACAGTGTATGATCGCTGGATGATTCGTTTTAAGTCTAATACTGCGGGTAATGGAGTCGCCAATGACTAGGGTTTTCAATTTGTCAGAGCTAATGGTGGGAAGCTTTCAGCGTCTCAGACCCCGTAACGGGAGGAGTAGAGACCAGAGAAGGCTCGGCCTCAGACTCCGACTCGCTGCTTAATGGGGAAAACCGGTTGAAAGTTTCTGTTGGCTGAATGAGCGATACCGGTTGAGCATTCCTACAACATTTCCCTCCAGAAGCCATGAGAAAGTTGTCCGGCTGCGGGGACCGTGCGAGGGGATTTGTACTAACGTTACTATCTGTACTGACTGGTAGCACAGACGCTGTTTCATCCTTTCCTACACTGAAATTACCCTTGCCTAACGATTGCGTCTGAAGCTCAGCTTGCAGCACAGCTATCCTCGCCGTAAGGCGATCGCTCTCCTGTTAATATTATGAGTACAGCAACCTGCAATTAGAAGGCACCATGTTAAATGTTACTACTTAGCTTCAGCTGTTGGAAGTCCTGACGAACCATGTCCAGATAAAGCGTCCAGAATGAAAAAAGTTTGAGTGAGGGAAAAACTAAAATATAAACGGTAATTAAAAGTAAAAACCGTAAAGTTGTCAGTAGCAAAGTAAGGTTGCAACAAAACGCAACAGCAACACGTAAACAAGTCTGCAAACACTTTGGACCTTGCAGATGTTCCGAGCAAGAACTCTCTCTCCCAGCATGAAGCTTCTGTCTTTTGCTTTGCTCCTTTCTCTCCACATGTTGGTCTTCTGTTGTTTCCTGTACAACCTGTTTAGTCTTGGAGGTCTCAGGAGGTCGAGCCGCGTGCGAAGCTGTCTTTTCATTTATGGCTGACGTGGGTGCCACTTTGGTTGAGCGTGGGGAGTGTTTCTTTAGGTTAACAGGAAGGTGTTAGGCGCCTATTGAGGGTGCCGTTTCCTTGTGATGATTTTAAGCTTGCTTCGTTGTTTGGACAAACCTTTCAGCGAGGCCTGTTCGTTGCAGGGTGATACGGTGCTGACTTGATGTGCTGAATGTCCATTTGCTTCCATGAATGACCCGAACTCTTCAGACCCAGTTGGAGGGCCATTATCACTAACGAGTTGCATTGGCAAGCCGAAGCGACTGAAGATTGACCGTAGCTCTTCGATGTTCTCTCACGCTGAGGTGCTCCTTCATCACTGTGACTCAGGCCTTGGCTATGTGCGTCAACTACGACTAAGAACCATAACGATCCTCCAGGGGCCAAGACTAATGGACTACGCTGCCAAAACTCCTCTGGGAAGTCCCATGGGTGTAATGGTGCTAGCTGAGGCATGTTCCTCATCTTTTGACATGTAGAACATGACTTGACCTTGTCTTCGATAGCTGCGTCCAGACCTGGCCACCAAAAGTAGCTGCGTGCAATCTCCTTCATTCGCACCATGCCACAGTGCCCTGAATGGAGTTCTTCAAGCACCTGYCTTCTCAGTGGCGGCGGTATGATGACTCGAAAAACCCCATAGCAAGCATCCAAACTGAACTGTGAGCTCGTTTCTCCTCACTAGGTAAGGTTGTAGGCTGTCCGTCATCTCTCCTTCTTTTCCACGAGTGACAATGTCCACGACCTCAGACATCACTGAATCCGTGTGGGTGAACTTTTTCACTTGGACAGATGTAACTGGGGCGTTCGTCACTTCCTTGAAGTAGAAGATTTCAGSCTGGGAGTGCTCAGTGTGTGCGACAGGTAAGGGAAGCCTTGAGAGGCCGTCTGCATTGCAGTGCTGCTCAGACCTTCTGTACTTGATATCGTAGTGTTGAGCAGATAACAATAATACCCATCGCTGCATGCGGCTGGCTGCAAGCGACGGAATGCCGGTGTGGGGACCAAAGATGGAGGTGAGGGGTCTATGGTCCGTCAGCAGTGTGAATCGTTGGCCAAACAGAAACTGATGACATTTCTTAACTCCAAACACAATGGCGAGTGTTGCATGCTCTATCTGTGCATAATTGCTCTCGGCTTTACTTAAGGTACGTGATGCGAAAGCAATTGGCCTTTCTTCACCTGATGGCATGATGTGTGAGACAACCGCACCAACGCCATAAGGCGATGCATCACATGCCAACTGTAATGGCAAGTTGGGGTTGAAGTGGGTTAGGGCCTCTGACTGAGCTAAGGCTGTTTTCACTTTCTTGAAGGCCTCCTCACATCTGTCTGTCCACTTCCACTGTTTGGTTTTGTTCAAARGTTAATGCAGTGGCTTTAACATGTTAGCTAGGTTYGGCACAAACTTTGCGTAGTATGTCAGTAGTCCTAAGATTGATCTCAGCTGACTCACGTTCTGTGGGGATGGCGCTTCCGCAACGGCYTTCACCTTCGATGGCGCCTTGTGGAGCCCCGAACTGTCAATGACGTGGCCCAGGTACTCAACAGAGRCCCATAAAAATGTGCATTTGTCCTTCCAGACCCTCAGACTGTACTCCTCCAATCTCTGTAGTGTAGCGTTCAGGTTCCTCAGGTGCTCCTGCTCGTCTTTGCCGGTAATGAGTATATCATCGAGGTAACATTGGACCCCAGTGAGCCTGATCAGTATCTGGTCCATAGCTCTCTGAAACAAGGCCGGAGCTGAGGTGATTCCAAAAGGAAGCCTCCGGTACCTGTACAGTCATCTGTGAGTCACTATGGTCAACAGTTCTTGTGACTCTTGGTCCACATGCATCTGTAGATAGGCCTGACAAGTCTATCTTAATGAATTTGTGTCCTCCAGCTAAACCAGAAAAGAGGTCGTCAATGAGGGGTAGTGGATATTTTTCAGCAGTCAAGACTGGGTTAATTGTGACTTTGAAATCACCACAGAGTCTGAGTAATCCATATTTTTTATGACTGGAACAACAGGTGTAGCCTCACTGGATCCAATACTCCACTCTCCACTAGTCTGTTTAGCTCAATTTCAACTTTTTTATGGCGTATGGGACAGGTCTAGCTTTGAAGCATTTTGGCTTGCTGTCTGGTTTCATGGTCAGTTTAACGGTTATGTCCTTCATACTGCCAAGTTCTCCTTTGAACGCATCCGCGTGTTTCCTCAATATCCCTATAGGTTTGTGTCCTCTTTTGCAACCATGTGAATTTCCTGCCAGTTTAGTTTGATCTTTTCCAGCCATGTGCGTCCTAGCAATGCTGGATGGTTGCCTTTCACAATGTAGAGTGGTAGCTTTACCTTCTGTTTGTTGAGCTCCACTGTAACAATCACGCTTCCTCTCACTGGAACAATCTCACCGGTGTATGTTTTCAGCGTCATCTTTGTGGACTGTAGTGTGAGGGGATGTAGTTTGTCCTTGTATACAGCCTCAGACAGCAAAGATATGGCTGCTCCAGTGTCCACTTGCATCCGTACTGCATTTCCATCCAGTAGCGGTGTCAACCAGTATCCGTATCCATTGTCTGAAATGGACAAAACATGCAAAGATTCTTCCCCTTCAGACAGGGTATCACTTTGTTCATCCTCTGTGTGCTCCATTTTATGCACTTTCTTTGTGTACTCCCTGAAGTCGCTTTTCCTTTGTTCAGTACTTTTGTTTGATAGTCTCTTTTTGTTTTTACATGCACGTTCGATGTGACCCTTTTTTCCCCAAAACTTCTGCAGTCTAAGTCTTTGCACCAACACTCCTCTGCTTGGTGACCTGGTTTCCCACAGCGATAGCATGGCTTGCCACCTCCTGCCTTGTTTTTAAACTCTGTAGACACCTTATGCACTTGGGTCGATGCACTTAGCTGTTGTGCGTCTTTATTTGCCATTTCCATTGACGTACTCACTTCTATTGCTCTCTGCAATGTTAAGTTACTCTCAGTCAAAAGGTGTTTCTGAATTGCCTCGCTGCGCATGCCACACACTAACCTATCACGTATAGTGTCACTCATTGATCGCCCAAATTTACAGATAACTGTTACAATACAGCCACAAACTGTGAGATTGATTCCCCCTCTTGATTTCTCTTATCAAACCTGAATCTCTCTGTGGTTTGGGAGAATAATGTCCTTTTAAGGTTGCCACAATTTCATCATATGATTTATCACCAGGTTTTTCAGGAATGTTTTTCCTCTGATAACAGTCAAAAATGTTGGCACAACGACTTCTGCTTTAATTCCATTTGCCAACACAAAGTACTCAAAACGTTCTGTGTAAGAACTCCATTGTTCCACAGATTCATCAAATGTTCCTATTTTTCCAACCAATGCAGACATTTTCAGTTTATTTTTCTTTCTCACACCTTTCAGATGGTCCCTTACTCCCAGACCCTTTTTTTCCTTTTAACTCATGCTGACTTCACTTTCTCTTGCAGCAAAACTCTTCCTATCCCTCGAGGGTCTCGTTGCTGTGACATCAAAAGTTAGCTAGCGTCACTCGACTGGCTAGCTCCACGTTTTGTTTATGAATTTATGAATTTAACTCAACTTTCTGTCGAAGATAATGAGCATAAACGTGAGAACGTTTCTTCCTCGTCGCCAGTTTTGTTGTATAGCACACTGTATTACTTATACAACTAACGTAAACTCGTACATCGCCTTGGTCCGTACAATTGCCCTTATTTTAGCGCCACAAAAACGTAATACTTCCAGATCAACTGTAATGTCAATACCATTGTAAAGCACAATTTCTCCCCTTTCCAACAAAATTAAATTACATGACCTAAACACTGCCCATTTCTGCATAATTCAAGCAGGCAATGAGTTGGGTCTTTTTAAAAATGGCGGGTGGGGAAGCGAAACTAATGCGTGATAGTGAGAAGGATGTCCTTTCCTGTGGGAAAATTGCTTTTTTCACTCGATCTGTCCAACTTATCACCTTATTGCCTCTAAAATGTTAATAAAACACTATAAAGAGTTTATATAATGTGTCATTACATACCTATTTGAAGGTTTGTGTCGAATTTGAATCGGGTTTTTAGGGCGGTGCTAAAGTGATCTTAGAAGTAAACAGCGGCTTTGAGAATGATGATCGCATGCAAAGATGACGAAAAAAATGACTAGGTATCCCCTCTTACCCCCGTCACTGTCCATTTCTTGTTTTTAAACGATGAGAGAAGTGCTACACCTGGTGGAAAGAGATTGTAAGACGAGAAATAGTTGCTTTATGCGTGCTGTACGTTACGACATGACACGTAAAGATATAACGGAGGGTCAGTTTTTTCAACTTTTCTCCAATACTATAAAGCTATTACCATGTCGATCAACGCTTGAATAGAAACCTAGTTCACACCCCMGATTTTGAAGTCAACACAGTCGCTACAGTCCCATTAGTTTTCTTTGTAGCCTMGTTTGAATGTCGCGGTTACGCACATTTGTACGGAATGGGGTGAGTTTACGTTAATATAAGGACAGGACATGAGACGGGAGTAGAAATTAACGTGGGCATTGTTTTAATGCGTTTCACAGGAAGAACATTCCAAGCCTTTCAACATAAGTAAGGGGGGGTTACAGGTGCCCTAAAGGGACAAAACTAGAATATCAATACACAACAGCACTGTTAAGCAAAGTGTAGCTGCAACTGTGTAAACCTCCAATTGTCCTAATATTCCACCCACTAAAACCTCCCCCCATATCTAGGAGGTCGGTTGTCACTAAGACCATCTCCCTGACTAATGACGCACCTGTGCATCCTAACATGCTGACCAGATCGTGCGCAAGTTAATTTGTTCACCCACACCAGAAGCGATCAGGACACGCAGGTTGAAATATCAAAACAAACTCTGAACCAATTACATTCATTTGGGGACAGGTCAAAAAGCATTAATAAACATTTTTGGCAATTTAGCTAGCTAGCTTGCTGTTGCTAGCTAATTTGTCTTGGTATATAATTTATTTTTTATTTAATTAACCTTTATTGAACTAGGCAAGTCAGTTATATGACGGCCAACCAAAAGGCAAAAGGTCTCCTGCGGGGACGGGGGCTGGGATAAAAAATTACAAATAAATAAAATATAAATATTGGACAAAACACACATCACGACAAGAGAGACAACACAACACTACATAAAGAGAGACCTAAGACAACAACATAGCAAGGCAGCAACACATGACAACACAGCATGGTAGCAACACAACATGGTAGCAGCACAAAACATGGGCACAGACAACAGCACAAAGGGCAAGATGGTAGAGACAATAATACATCACACAAAGCAGCCACAACTGTCAGTAAGAGTGTCCATGATTGAGTCTTTGAATGAAGAGATTGAGATAAAACTGTCCAGTTTGACATTGGGTTGTCATTTTACTTGAAATGCACTAGGTCCTCTACTCTGACAATTAATCCACAGATAAAACGGTAAACCGAATTTGTTTCTCATCTCTCCTCCTTCCTTCAGTCTTCTTTTTCTTATTTGGACTTCATATGGCGGTTGGCAATCAATTTACAGCATTACTACAACCGACCTGAGTGTGGACCTAAGTTCATCTTTCAATCACCCACGTGCGTATATGCTCCTAAAAACCAATGAGGAGAGGCCGGACTTGCAGCGTGTTGAGTGTCACAAATAGAACCAATTTCTATTTTAGCGCCTGGCCACACAGACGCGCGCGAGCAGTGTGGGTGCAATGATTGAATAACATGTATGTGTACATTTATTTTGCAACGCGAGCGGTGTGGTCAGCATGTAAGGCAAACCCTTGGCCGCCAATTGGTGTAGGCCAGAGGGAAATATGGGCAGTCCCATGAAAAAATAATTCAATGCTGCCACCCTTCACTCACACATTCAAAGCCCCATGGGTCTATTGCATATCTATGAGAGTGCTTTTTAAGAGAACTAACTAAATAACATGGGAAACAGAAGAAAAAWAWWAATAATAATATTAGAAATAATAACAGCACAATATTATAGATTCACACTCACATTAAGAAAGCAAAGGCTTTAAGCATTTCAGCCCAGCCTGCTCAGTTCATTGGATCCAATTGTTCGAAAAATGTGTCTTCCGCATTTAACCCAACCCCTCTGAATCAGAGAGGTGCTGGTGGCTGATTTAATCGACATCCGCGCCATCGGCGTACAGAGGGCAGTGGGTAAACTGTCTTGGGTAGAACCACTGATTTTTACCTTGTCAGCTCGGGGATTCAATCCAGCAACCTTTCGGTTACTAGCCCAATACTCCTAACCGCCAGGCTACCTGCCGYCATCAAATAAGACATTCAGTGCTGACAATGTAGAGCGAATAAACCTGTAAAACCAACCCTCTCTCCACCAACACACATTTTGTTTTTATTCCAGTGTCATTGCCTCGGCGGTTTTTACACAGGCCTATATCATTAGAATCACAAATACAAGGGTAGCGTATGTAGCTCATGTAAAAAATATAATATACTCTCTCGCTAAGAGAAGTGCTTCCATAGGCCAGTTATTGTTTTGGCTCTGCTATTAACTTTAATCAGTTTATCCCAGTGTTAACCATCCATCCACACACTAATAGAGACAACAACCCTGTTGACAATACCTAATCCATTTGCCGGTGTGTATCGGAACAATAATATGTCCTTTACATTTTTAATATTCATAATAATTTTTTTCATGTATAACAATAATGACACCAATTATTGTAGGATCGCATAGGCCTAGAGAACCTAGACAGGTTTTTAATTATGTAATCCTTTATCSTAACCCTACATTAGATCTAGTCATATTTAATTTGTTTTATTTTAAAAATCTGTTTGTTCGGATTCACATCCGCCAAAAGGTATAAAAAAAAAGGTATAAAAAGGTATAAAAGGCACTATATAACAGCTTTTAAGTTGTGTTATAAACTGGGTGGTTCGAGCCYTGAATGCTGATTGGCTGACAGTTGTGGTATATCAGACCATATACCATGGATATGACAAAACGTGTTGTTACTGCTCTAATTATACTGAACAAAAATATAAAGGCTACATGCAACAATTTCAAAGGTTTTACTGAGTCACATATAAGRAAATCAGACAATTGAAATAAATAMATTTGGCCATAATCTATGGATTTCCCATGACTGGGTAGGGGTGCATCCATAGTTGGGCCTGGGAGGGCATATGCCCACCCATTTGGCAGCCAGGCCCACCAACTGGGGAGCCAGGCCAAGCAAATCAGAATTWGTTTTTCCCCACAAAAGKGATTTATTACAGACAGAAATACTCCTCAGCACCAACCCCCCTCAGTCGATCCCACAGGTGAAGAAGCCGGATGTGGAGGTCCTGAGCTGACGTGGTTACACGTGTTTTGTGGTTGTGAAGTACTCTAAAACGACGTTGGAGGCAGCTTACGGTAGAGAAATTAACATTTGTATTGCCCCCAGCACAAGGTGCACCTGTGTAATGGGAATGCTATTTAATCAGCTTCTTGACATGCCACACCTGCAGGTGGATGGTTTATCTTGGCAAAGGAGAAATGCTCACTAACAGGGATATAAACACATTTGTGCACACAATTTGAGAGAAAAAAGGTTTTTGTGCTGGGACCAATTTCTGGGACCAACACTCTACATGTAGCGTTTATATTTTTGTTCAGTATTTGCAGGCCTATCCTCCAAAATGTTTTAGTGGATCAACATTTCAATTAATAGACCTTCATCAGGGTTGTTTCCACAGGACCACCATGTGAGGGCAGCATGTCAACACAATACTACAGAGCATTTGGGGTGGCAGGTAGCCTAGTGGTTAGAGTGTTGGGCCAGTAACCGAAAGGTTGCTAGATCAAATCCCTGAGCTGACAAGGTAAAAATCTGTCATTTTGCCCCTGAACAAGGCAATTAACCCACTGTTCCTAGGCTGTCATTGTAAATAAGAATTTGTTCTTAACTGACTTGCCTAGTTAAATAAATTGAACTCCACATTCAAATCCTGGGCTTGGATTTAAAGTTGCATTGTTGACAAGAGCTGACGTCTGCAGCGTTTACCGTGTGTGATCTCTGTGGATGTCAGGGAAATTTCCATTAAACGTCGCACTGTGTGCAGTGCACTGCTCCTTTAATCGAATAAAATTTGTCACATGCGCCAAATACAACAGGTGTAGACCTACAGTGAAATGCACACTTACAAGCACTGCAGTTAAGAAAAATATGTGTTCAGAAAGTATTTACTAAAATAAACTGAAGTAAAAAAAAAAATATAAGAAAAATAACAAATAATTAAGGAGCAACAATAAAACAACAGTAGCGAGGCTATATACAGGGGTACCGGTACAGAGTAAATGTGTGGGGGCACTGGTTAGTCGAGGTAATTGAGGTAATATGTACATGTAGGTAGAGGTAAATAGACTATGCATGGATAATAAACAGAGAGCAGCAGCAGCGTAAAAATGGGGGGGGAGCTGGTCAGGAGTCTTATGGCTTGGGAGTAAGAAGCCGTTACGAAGTCGTTTGTACCTAGACTTAAGGCTCCGGTACCGCTTGCCGTGCGGAAGCAGAGAGAACAGTCTATGACTAGGGTGGATGGAGTCTTTGGCAATTTTTAGGGCCTTCCTCTGACACCGCCTGGTATAGAGGTCCTGGATGGCTGGAAGCTTGGCCTCAGTGATGTATTGGGCCATACACACTACYCTTTGTAGTGCCAGTTGGAGCAGTTGCCATACCAGGTGGTGATGCAACCAGTCAGCATGCTCTCGATGGTGTAGCTGTAGAACKTTTTGAGGATCTGAGGACCCATGCCAAATCTTTTCAGTCTCCTGAGGGGAAAAAGGTGTTGTCATGCCCTCTTTACAACTGTCTTGTTGTGTTTGGAGCATGATGGGGTGTTGGTGATGTGGACACCAAGGAACTTGAAGCTCTCAACCTGCTCCACTACAGCCCCGTCGATGAGAATARGTGTGTACTCGGTCCTCCTTTTCCTGTAGTCCACAATCTTCTCCTTTGTCTTGATGACATTGAGGGAGAGGTTGTTACCCTGGCACCACACTGTCAGGTCTCTGACCTCCTCCCTATAGGCTGTCTCGTCGTTGTTGGTGATCAGGCCTACCACTGTTGTGTCGTCAGCAAACTCGATGATGGTGTTGGAGTCATGCTTGGCCATGCAGTCATGAGTGAAAAGGGAGTACAGGAGGGGTCTGATCACGTAACCCTGAGGGGCCCCCGTGTTGAGGATCAGCTTGGCAGATGTGTTGTTACCTACCCTTACCACCTGGGAGCGGTCCATCAGGAAGCCCAGGATCCAGTTGCAGAGGGAGGTGTTTAGTCCCAGGGTCCTTAGCTTTGTGATGAGCTTTGAGGGMACTATGGTGTTGAACGCTGAACTGTAGTTAATGAACAGCATTCTCACATACAATGGCAAGAAAAAGTATGTGAACCCTTTGGAATTACCTGGATTTCTGCATAAATTAGTCATCAAATTTGATCTGATCTACATGTAAGTCACAACAATAGACAAAAAGTGTGTTTAAACTAATAACACACACATTGTATTTTTCTTGTCTATATTGAATACATAATTTAAACATTCAGTGTAGGTTGGAAAAAGTATGTGAACCCCTAGGCTAATGACTTCTCCAAAAGCTAATTGGAGTCAGGAATTAGCTAACCTGGAGTCCAATCAATGAGACGAGATTGGAGATGCTGGTTAAACCTGCCTTGCTCTATAAAAAACATTCACAAAATTTGAGTTTGCTATTCACAAGAAGCATTGTCTGATGTGAACCATGCCTCGAACAAAAGAGATCTCAGAATACCTAAGATTAAGAATAGTTGACTTGCATAAAGCTGGAAAGGGTTACAAAAGTATCTCTAAAAGCCTTGATAATCATAAATCCACGGTAAGGCAAATTGTCTATAAATGGAGAAAGTTCAGCACTGTTGCTACTCTCCCTAGCAGTGGCCGTCCTGCAAAGATGACTGCAAGAGCACAGCACAGAATGCTCAATGAGGTTATGAAGAATCCTAGAATGTCAGCTAAAGACTTGCAGAAATCTCTGGAACATGCTAACATCTCTGTTGACGAGTCTACGATACGTAAAACACTAAACAAGAATGGTGTTCATGGGAGGACACCATGGAAGAAGCCACTGCCGTCCAAAAAAAACATTGCTGCACATCTGACGTTTGCAAAAGTGCACCTGGATATTCGACAGCGCTACTGGCAAAATATTCTGTGGACAGATAMAACTACAGTTGAGTTGTTTGGAAGGAACACACACSACTATGTGTGGAGAAAAAAAGGCACCTCCCAACATCAAAACCTCATCCCAACTGTAAAGTATGGTGGAGGGAGCATCATGGTTTGGGGCTGCTTTGCTGCCTCAGGGCTTGGACAGCYTGCTATYATCAACGSAAAAATGAATTCCCAAGTTTATCAAGACATTTTGCAGGAGAATGTTAGGCTATCTGTCCGCCAACAGAAGTTGGGTGATGCAACAGGACAACGACCCAAAACAAATAAGTAAATCAACAACAGAATGAAAATACACCTTCTGGAGAGGCCCAGTCAGTCCTGACCTCAACCCAGTTGAGATGCTGTGGCATGACCTCAAGAGAGCAGTTCACACCAGACATCCCAAGAATATTGCTAAACTGAAACAGTTTTGTAAAGAGGAATAGTCCAAAATTCCTCCTGACCTTTTGCAGGTCTGATCCACAACTACAGAAAACGTTTGGTTGAGGTTTTTGCTKCCAAAGGAGGGTCAACCAGTTATTAAATCCAAGGGTTCACGTACTTTTTCCACCCCGCAYGGTGTGTTCAATTAAGACATGAAAACGTGTAATTGTTTGTSTGTTATTAGTTTAAGCAGACTATGTTTGTCTACTGTTGTGACCTAGATGAAGATCARATTGCATTTTATGACCAATTTATGCAGAAATCTAGGTATTTCCAAAGGGTTCACATACTTTTTCTTGCCACTGTAGGTGTTCCTTTTGTCCAAGTGGGAAAGCGCAGTGTGGAGTATAATAGCAATTGCATCATCTGTGGATCTGTTGGGGCGGTATGCAMATTGGAGAGGGTCTAGGGTTTCTGGGATAATGGTGTTGATGTGAGCCATGACCAGCCTTTGAAAGTTCTTCATGGCTACAGACGTGAGYGCTACGGGTCGGTAGTCATTTAGGCAGGTTTCCTTGGTGTTCTTAGGCACAGCCATGGCACTAAAAGTAAATAGACACAAATTGAGATTTWAAAAAAATCATCTTTATTTCAAATTTGTTCTCATACAGACCTTAAAGCATCTGTACAAAGCACAGTTCCCATAGGTGTGTAAAAACCTCTTMCCTTAGATGTCGGACAGGTAGGTTGAATTATAAGCAGATATATTTTTGTGCATTTTTTCATCCTTAAACGTATTCTCTTATACAATAATCTTAAATTACAGCTATTCGTTATTTCTTGGTTTGATTTCTTACAGCGTTCAGACACAGTGAGCTAAAGACAGAAACAGTGTTTATAGCCATCAAGTATGTACATACAGAAACAACACGTCACACACAGCAGACTGCACAGCACTACGGGACACCACATCAACTCAATGCTCCAAATACAGCTATATACAGGTCCATACTATGGCACGATGTCGCTACATCACCACTGACTTTAATGGAGGTGAGAGGTTTGTGTGTGTGTGTTTGAGGGATGGGATTCAAACGGTTCGTTTATTGTATTTCCCTTTTCATGGTGTGATGAAGGGCCAAGCGGGGGGCAGGCAGGTGGAGGAGTCAGTGACATATGATAGGGGATGGGGATTTAAAAAAKAATATAAGGAGCACACCACCATGCTACCATAGCTTCCCCTGATCCACCCCTGCAGTAGCCAAGGGGGCAGGGCCTGGTCCTGGCCGGATGGAGGGGGGAAGTGGATTGAGGAGGACGGTTCAGTGGAGGTGGGTGAGGGCATTGATTACACACAAAGGCGGCATTGTGCAGCTCTAGTGGTTTTCCTGAACCACTACTCGACCACTTTGACCCTGAATGTGACGCGCCCCAGGAACTTGTCGCGGTCGTCACTATTCCGCAGGTCGGAGCCCTCGATCTTACACTCCATGGTCAGCTCGTTGTTGTAGTCTTCCTTGGTCAGCAGAAGCTTGACCGCGACCAGGGGCTGAACGTAGGTTGACTGGCAAACACACAGGGAGAGATGGAGGGAGACCGCTGTTAATTCATATATGCACAGACGTGCGCACATCCATACACATAACAGTGATTGTCATGACAATACACTGACAATCAATTTGCACTCAGTGCCTCAGGTGAATATAGTCCACCCACATACTGTACATTTCCCAGGATTCTCATCTCCCCAGACTGCCTTGACATCAGTAACATTTACTACTTGTAATTACAATTAAATTATTCTGCATTCAATCTMATTAACAGTTTCCTTCACAATATAAATATGTAGCGTCATGTACTTACATGCAAATTCTTCCCGTAATAAGGGAAGTACATCTTATCGAACCGCCCCTCGGATGGGAAGTACTGCATCTGCAGGGGGCTTTCTCTCTGTGGGTGGAAGTGGATAAGGAGGAAGAGGTGGAAGGA
Organism: Salvelinus sp. IW2-2015; assembly: GCF_002910315.2. NCBI lineage: Eukaryota > Metazoa > Chordata > Actinopteri > Salmoniformes > Salmonidae > Salvelinus > Salvelinus sp. IW2-2015. The sequence goes on along the minus strand of NC_036862.1, from coordinate 328,753 downwards.
GGGGGTGAGGAAGAGGAAGAGGTGWGAGATCACAGAACTACACATATGAATGCACTGGGAACGTACGACGCTGCCTCCACCGACTCTCAGAACAACAATCTGACTAACTCTGTACACAATCACATAAAAACAATCCTGGAGTCTACAAACACATACTGGAGTCTGTAAACCACCACATACTCTCACAGTACACAATGTAGTTACCACGCATGCACACGCACGCACACACAATATAGTTACCACCCACTCACACATACCAGTACACGCACACGCACACACACACAATCTGCCACCAGATGGTTCTCTATGGTTATCAGAATGGTTTACGGTGGAGAGGAGAAATTCAAATGAATTCAGAGAGAAAGAGAGGAGGACAGATGGAGGGGAGTTAAAAGAGCCAGTCTCTATTTTTGCTGGGCAGAATACAGCATCAGTGTTTCTCTGTAGAYCTTCAAACATTTGCCATCGGGTCACAAAGGTCAGAGTTCAGAGCCAGAAGAAAACCATGGAAACACCGTTAGTGGGAGCCATTGGCAGCGGAGCAGAGTTCTAAAATCAACGGAAGGAACCTTTTCAGGTTCCAATGCATTACCATACAGATACATACGCCAACTGCAGTTATATACAGTCAGTGACACTAATTACCAAAAAGATCAACACTTTAATATTGACTATTCCTCTGTCTATATTGTCTTTGGGGTGATTAGTTATAGGGGTTAGATTAGAAAGCCATGAATGCTGTTTAAAGCAGCAGAGGACAAAGCGCCACATCACAGAGGTGGACAGAAGCAGCGCAGAAAGGTAATGGAGAAAGGCTAGGGCTAGGACCATGGGGAAACATAGGGGGGCTAGGACCCGATTTCTTACCCACCAGTGTACTGCTGGCCCTACAGGCAGCGTGGAGAGAAATCAAATATAGACACTTGTGTGAAAACACAGACAGAAACAGACGTGTGCATTCCTACATAAAGCACACACACAAATACAAAACAAAAGACACGTTAGGGAGTACGAAACCTGTCTCAAAGTCCTAGCACACAAAAACACAACCTGGAGCACACACACACACACACAATTCATTGTTACACCCAAAATAAAAACTGTTTGTTTGCTTTACCTTAGCTGTGCAGTTAATGTAGGGGTCCCCGCGCGGTTTCAGTCCAATGATCTACAGGAGTGAGAAGAGTATCATAAAGACTATTATAGCGACCTTTAGTGAGTTCAACATTTCGTTCTGGTGTTTCTTACACATTCCTCAAGCTTATTTACATGTAAACATGATCAAGACACACCAGATTTCAGAATGGTCTCAAAAATGGAAGCACTGATTTGAGTTAAAAGATGTTGAGAAGTAGCTCAGTTAGTGACGCAAGGAAATTATTTGGTTTGAGCTGGCCATATAAGGACCAGTCAGTAGATCGGGCACATGTGTGCTGTCTGCTTACTGAAAGGCCAAGGACTTGTACTTTCATAAACATAGCTGCCTCAGAGATGCMTAAGAATCTTCTTAATTGCCCCTGATAGGATTCATTAAGTTAGATTGAATACCAATCAGGCAACACAGGCCAATCAATGCACTCTGACCTCTATCCCTGCAAACAGAGACGCTGACACAGAATGCCCTGTCGGCACAGAGGATATTCCAAATAGTGACTAAGAAACAAGTGCAGTGGAAAGGACAGAATRAGCATTTTTCAATATGAATTTGAACAAACTCTACTTCTGCACGAAGACAGAGAGAGGGAAACACTGAAAAGCTGTAGTTCAAAGGCAATGGATCTAAGATAAGGAGGTACTCGTGTAGGGGAGGTAGTTCAGTGAACCACGCTTGTGTGAGAAGTGACCTTGCCTGAGACCTGATGACTTGTGATAGCTCCCAGAGCTAATGGCTTAGGCTTTAAGCTCCAGTCTTTAGGCTTTASTTCAGTGGGCTAACGCTGTCTATTTCATTTTGAGAAGAGTCCGACCAACGATCCCCAAATCGGGGCACTCACCCTGTTCATCTTGACGAGGACGCAGGGTTTGCCCTCGGCGTAGCCAAAGGTGGTGTCAGACAGGCCRGAGCACTGCCGGAGCAGACTGCGCTTGAACTGGCACACCTTCTTCTCCTCCTGATCATCCTGCTCATAGTACTCTCCCACCATACACAGCTCGTTCTTCTCCTGCACAGTGTCGTTGTATTCTGAGGGGTCCCAACATAGGGCACAGACTCAAGTTCCACTGTATTTGAYAGCCTGCTATTTACCTGGTACAGACAGTGTTCACCTAAATATTACATGTCACAATTATAGCTAATAATTATGTCACAGTAATGTATTCATTACTTGTTTGTTTCTTTGGGATACATATTACATAATCAGTTAGACAGTTTTGTGTTGCATGTAAAAAGTAGTTAGTATGCTTTCACATATTCCAGTGCCACTGCCAAGGATTACAGTGCCCTTTCAAGTCAGGTAGAATACTCTCCTTAGTAATGTACTGTATACAAAAGTGTCATCAACTGCAACTACTGAAACTCATTTCCTTAACCGATAAAACTGTATTTGTGCATAGATGTCAGATGTACACATTCTTCAGAAAACAAAAAATGGGACTGAAAGAGGGGATCTATCACTCACGCTGAAGGAAGTTCTCCAGATGCTGGACATACTGGTCGTACTGCTTAGGGTCGGTGCGGTTGAAGACGATGTCCAAGGACCGGGGCCTGATCACCAAACCTGAGGACAGGTTAGGGGGAAACATGTCACGTCAACTGTCTGCGCCTATTAATGTTATGGAGATGGTCCAGGCAACCGCGCTCACGTGACGGGAATCTTTGCCTGAGACTAGAGCTGTTACAGTGACCGTATTACCGCCACACCGGTGGTCACGAGTCAATGACAGCAGTCAAATTCCACATGATCGCTTAGTCAAGGTAATTAGGCTTCTTCAAGCTCTGATTCTGCTGATGGTCATTAGTTAGCCTACCAAACTTGCTAACTGCCTGGTACTCAGCACTCTGACATAAATGCAAATCTAATCAAAAATCTAATCAAATACTTCATGAGAGCTCATGAGCTCATGTCCGCAACATTTCTAGAGGCTATGCCATTGCGTGAGAAAACAGAGTGATGGCCTCTATCTAAAAAGAGGAGGATCCCATCGAATTTCTACTATATTTATTTCTCAACTTTCCTAATATTAAGCACAATGCTTCTCTTTACAACAGGAGTATAGCCTACCTGGCTGGCATGAAAATAAACCACGGGAAAAACGTTTAAGTGCATAGATTATTTATTTTCTCCCCTTGCCCCAGTTTTGAGACAGGTGCATGATAATGGTCCTACACCTGCATTGCTTGCTGTTTGGAGTTTTAGGCTGGGTTTCTGTACAGCACTTTGAGATATCAGCTGATGTAAGAAGGGCTATATAAATACATTTGATTTGACTTGATGACTTTCTAAATCAAAACTACTTTAACCCATATATTATTTAGTACATCTAAAGTCAAGATTAAATCAAGAATAGTCTGATGGGTGACAATATTACCATATCACTTGTGAATGATATATTATCACTTGTGAATGATGCYCAGCTTTTGGCAGTAAGGCAAGAAACAGAGTATGCCTTTTTTTGCAACTTTTTCAAACCTCATTTAGCCTAGCCCATATGTTTTGATAAGGTTTGTATCACAACTAAGTGGCCAAATATCCTCTGAAAATTAAGCACATTATGCCACTTTACAATGGGTGTAAAGCCTAACTGGCATACATTTTATAATAAAACCATTACATGCATAAATCACATTTGCGGTCACTTTTGAGAATGGTGTTTTCATGCTAATTGATTGCATTTTGGAACATTTGCACATATATGCTATGGGTGTAAGATGGCACAGTGATGCCATCTGTTGGTAAATGTTCATTACTGCAACTCATGTMTTTATACCGGGTGCTTGAGATACCCGTGTGTGTTGTGATGTACAGAACAAGGCTGGTTACTCGCATGAATGTCTCTGTCTCGTCATTTAACATTCAAACAATATAGCCTACTGCCATGTGCACATTGCTGCACTTGTAATGTGAAGAAATAGCCTAATAGTTTATATCAACATTATAAGTTAAACGTTCTGATCTGTTGCGTCAGCCTCATTGCTTCAAAAAGTTTGTTTGATGCTAGTGGTTGTATTAATTTGGGATCTATCACATCCCACAACTGTCACAGACTATGTTTGGAATATTTATTTCTCGCACAGACTTGAATAGTTCAACTTTTGTACTATGGGGGATAGTACATTGACATAAGCTAGTGTTTTTGGTGTCGTTAGGCCTACTCATCATGTTGGCTGATGAAAAGTATATGTGGACAGTTCTTCCAATATCTTCAATATGCGTCGCGGAATTGGATAAGGATGCGCGCAGTTGCCTCCCCGGTGTCTGTCTTCCCTTGTAGCCTGTGATCACGTGACGGGCATTGGCTAATAAGAATTTAGCTATCTGAGAGAGCCATGTGAGTGAGTGCTTCGGAGCACACAGCTGGGAGAAGGAAATTATAATTATTATATTCAGCTCAAGGGCACAATGGCCACTGGCTGCTAAAGGCATGGATWTTTTAGGGGGCATTAAGGYGACACAAAAGGGATGCTGCCGGGAAATTCAAGGCATTATCAAGTGCTTGTCAAATTGTGAATGAGAGACTGATGAAGTGTGTGGAGCCTGCGCAAAAAAACAAAGCAGAGCTCATGCCTTTCATGCAACTTTTTTCAAATCATCATTAGAGTCACATTATGCAGCCTTAAAATGTCTTCAAAATCTAAACATATAGCCCAACAATTGTATCACAACTAAAGTTACAAAAATAAGGAGGACCTGTTTCTTTGTTAACTGCTCAACACAGAATAGCTGCATGTGCGGACTCCCTCAAATAGTTTGGAGAAAATATCCTTTATATTTTATTCATGTTCAATTCTATTTTTCATACTATAAAATAATGCCACGGAATTCTAAGAAAATCTTGTATGCTAAATGAACTAGTGTAGCCCACAGCCATATTGCATAGCCAGATCAGGGCCTAACATAAGGACAACTCAGAGTATGGTATTCTGTTCTTCTAAATTAGACTACATTTTCTTCATGTCATGTTTCTTTAGACCTGTCTAAAATAAATCATGGATTTATTGTGATGGTGTAGGCTTTATTACATGGATTTATTAGACTTTTTAAAATGTAGATGTTCCAAAAATGTGTGGAAGCTAAATGTGCTAAATGTGTTTATGTTAATTAACGGTCAATTACCGTGAGACTGGCAGTTATTTGCTTGACAATCACCGGCTGACAACATTTAATGAACAGCCACAGCCCTAGCTGTGACCTGAAGATTTGTGTTAGCTCCCTGAGCTAAGGCCTGGGCTTTAGCTCATCAGACTAACTAATTTCTGGTGGCATGCAAATGACCCCAGTTTAAATCCAGGCAGTCACACTAATAATACTAGTATTGTATTCAAAATCTTATACTACAATAAGCCACATGTATTGCTTATGCTGCCTGACAGCCAGATATTGTAATACTGTATCTATTGTTCAAATGGGTTGCGGAGAGAGTTGATAAAAATAAATAAAATACTTTAATAGCTAACACAAGTTTTCACAACAGCCAATGTTATTAACACTCGCCAGATGAAACCCTGCTGGCAAAGAGGGCCGACCGTCAAAACAGAGGCTGCGTCCCAAATGGCACCCTATTCCCTATATAGTGCACTGCTTATGACCAGAGCCCTATAAGCCTTTGTCAAAAGTACTGCACTATGTAGGATATAGGGTGCCATTTGGGACTCAGGCAAGCCAACTCAAGGCTGAGGAAGCCTTATTATCAGGAAGCTATGATGGAATTTCACTCGTAGCTCATTCAGATGAGTACGTCTTAGTTGTGACCTCAAGGCGTCAACACCCAGGACCCCATTAGAAAGTGTGTGGTGTGATAGACGACACAATGGAAGGACTAAAAAAAGAGGGGACAATGGGAGAGGACACAGAGTGAGAGAAGATGACAGGGGACTGTGGGTGGAATAAATTGTCACGAGAGGAGTGTGTACGTGTGTGTGTGTGTGTGTGTGTGTGTGTGTGTGTAAGAGAGAGAGAAGCTTGCTATACTATACCTGCATTCCACACATTTTTTGCCAAACCCCAAAAAGCAGCTAGTCAGAAGGTTTGCATTTTAGCGGCAACTCTACACCGCCTTAGAAACTTGACACACAGCACATTTTAAAAGAGCAGAAAGAGTCAAAAGATATTTGAGAAGGCTGACTGCGGATTGCGGAAGGCAAAAAAATGCGCAGTATGGCTCAATTGGTAGAGCATGGTGCTTGCAACGCCAATATCGTGGGTTCGATTCCTGCTGGGGCCACCCTTACAAAAATGCATGACTGTAAGTCTCTTTGGAGGAAGTGTCTGCTAAATCGCATATATTATTATTATTATATACAGTATTAGGACATAGGCCTAGAGGAAGGGAGTTAGTTTTTATGATGGCGTCTGTCAGGGCGGTGGAGATGGAGAGAGGCTGTGGGGACAGAACAGATGGGTGCTGTCCTGGTGGACCAGCGGGAGGATGCATGCAGAGCCTGGGAGACAGACTCTCTCACTCCTACAGACACATACACACAGACACACACCTCAGCTCCATAATTCACAGGATTAYATTTCTAACTCTTCTATTTTTTTTGTTACACTGACACAGTATTAATTAACGGGTTTTTGAGACTCGGCCGTTGGTTTTTCATGTCTAAAATTACAATATCGGTCAGTCAGTGTTTGACTGATCTGTTTATTCCCTGAGTGCTTGCGTGTTTTGGCAGTGGCAGCCAGCTCCTCTGTCACGCCAGTAAGGCCTTCAGTGGTACATGGCAGCAGAGTCTGAGACATTGTGCAAGCCAGGCCAGGCGCTAGCAGAGACAGCTCTGACGTTAGTGAGTGAGCTCACCAGCCAACTGGCAGGCTCCCATTCTGCAGGAGCCTCGTCTATGCTTCAACAGCGGCCCAGACGCCGCAAGAAAAGAAACAACACTGTCCGTGAGAGATAATGACATATTTGAGAGAGAGTTGACATATTTGTATTGTATGTGTGTGTGTGTGTGTGTGTGTGTGTGTGTGTGTGTGTGTGTGTGTGTGTGTGTGTGTGTGTGTGTGTGTGTGTGTGTGTGTGTGTGTGTGTGTGTGTGTGTGTGTGTGTGTGTGTGTGTGTGTGTGTGTGTGTGTGTGTGTGTGTGTGTGTGTGTGTGTGTGTGTGTGTGTGTGTGTGTGTGTGTTTGTGAGTTTGTGAGTTTGAGAGGGAGAGAAAGAGAGTGAAAGAGCGAGAAAGAAAGAATAAGTGAATGGGTGAATTTCAATTTGAGCACTGTTCTGTTTAGGTTGAGTGTCTGTTTCGCTGCAGTGTAATAAGTCACCTGGACTGGCCACTCGGTCGCGGTATGTAGGAATGTTGTCGTCTAGTGTCTGCAGCATGACCCACATGGTGAGCGTGAACATCCCCGCCAGGAAGCCATAGAAGACCAGGTAGAAAAGCAATATCAGGGCTGAGGAGAGAGAGAGAGAGGGAGGGAGAGAGAGAGAGAGAGAGAGAGTAATTATTCTCTGTTAATCACACAATCTTGGCTCAACAGATCAAAAGCATTCCTCCCATCAGTGTAAGTCACATGACTTGATTCTTTGTCCCCATAATTAGGCATCCACCATACTTCCTGGAGAGTGCTGGAGAGGACAATGTGAAAGAAAATATCAGGGCCAGCACAGGACGGAGAGCGGGCGAGATAGAGAGAGCTTGACAACTGTGACTGACCCCAAATTAAGAAATCCTTGACTATGTACAGTGAGCATAGCCTTGATATTGAGAGAGGCCGCCATAGCCCACTGCCCATAAAATGAGGTGGAAACTGAGCTACACTTCCTAATCTCCTGCCAAATGTATGACCACATTACAGACACATATTTCCCACAGATCACACAGACCCACAAATCATTTGAAAACAAATCAAACATTCATAAACTCCCATATCTTATAGGTGAAATGTGTGGCCCATTGCCATGAGAAAAGGGCAACCAGTGGAGCACAAACACCATTGTAAATAAAAACATATATATTTATCTGTTTATTTATTTTCCCTTTCATATTTCAACTATTTGCACATTGTTACAACACTGCACATAGCCAATAATAAAACATTTGTAATGTATACATTATTTTAAAACTTAACACAGAGTGTAATGTTTACTGATTTCTTATTTCCCTTGTTTATTGTATATTCCATTTGCTTTGGCAATGTAAACAGATGTAAAGCCCTTTGCATTTAATTGAAGAGAGAGAGGGGGAGAGACATCAGCTCAGGACATTTGTGGCATCGTGACAGTGACAGAAAAGACGGTTGTCTTTAACGAATAAACTCCAGCACACAGGAATGCTCCACAATTCAAACCAGTCAACATAGTTGTTTAAAGATCCATTACATTTATTCTCGAGCAGACATACAAGAACACGTGTCGTTTTTTTCTGATTTTGACCATGACAGTCAGAGGAGCCCGTGCAGATCTGGGAGCAGACTGGGCTATATTGATATATTGATGACAGGACGATGATATTACATTTTSGTCTGCTCTTATCCAGAGTTAGTGCATTCGTCTTAGGTGGGACAACCACATATCACAGGCATAGTAAGTACACTTTTCCTCAATAAAGTAGCTAAAAAAACGTCGACAGTTGAGAGGCGACTCCGGGATGCTGGCCKTCTAGGCAGAGTTGCAAAGAAAAAGCCATATCTCAGACTGGCCAATAAAAATAAAATATTAAAGATGGGCAAAAGAACACAGACACTGGATAGAGGAACTCTGCCTAGAAGGCCAGCATCCCGGACTCGCCTCTTCACTGTTGACGTTGAGACTGGTGTTTTGCGGGTACTATTTAACGAAGCTGCCAGTTGAGGACTTGTGAGGCGTCTGTTTCTCAAACTAGACACTCTAATGTACTTGTCCTCTTACTCGGTTGTGCACCGGGGCCTCCCACTCCTCTTTCTATTCTGGTTAGAGACAGTTTGCGCTGTTCTGTGAAGGGAGTAGTACACAGCATTGTACCAGATCTTCAGTTTCTTGGCAATTTCTCGCATGGAATAGCCTTCTTTTCTCAGAACAAGAACAGACTGACAAATTGAGCCTGTAATTGAAACCACAAATGCTCATTCTCCAGATACTCAACTAGTCCAAAGAAGGCCAGTTGTATTACTTCTTTAAATCAGGACAACAGTTTTCAGCTGTGCTAACATAATTGCAAAAGGGTTTTCTAACGATCAATTAGCCTTTTCAAATGATAAACTTGGATTAGCTAACACAACGTGCCATTGGAACACAGGAGTGATGGTTGCTGATAATGGGTCTCTATGTAGATAKTCCATTTCCAGCTACAATAGTCATTTACAACATTAACAAGGTCTACACTGTATTTCTGATCAATTTGATGTTATTTTAATGGACAAAAAATTGATTTTCTTTCAAGAACAAGGACATGTCTAAGTGACCCCAAACTTTTGAACGGTAGTGTATGTTTCAGGTGCTTTCAGAAGATGRGCAGGGACTCTGCTGTCCTAGCTTCAGGGGGATATCCCTGGTGTCTAATGGACGAAGAATAGAGAGCTTAGAGATACAGTATATATATAAACACTGCAATCGGAAAGTATTCAGACCCCTTGACTTTTTCCACATTGTGTTACATTAAAGCCTTATTCTAAAATGGATTAAAGAAAATGTTTTCCTCATCAATCTACACACAATACCCCATAATGACAAAGTGAAAAAGTTTTTTCTGTGCAAATGTATTAAAAATAAAAYACAAAAATACCTTATTTACATAAGTATTCACACCCTTTGCTATGAGACTCGAAATTGAGCTCAGGTGCATCCTGTTTCCATTGATCAGTCCACCTGTGGTAAATTCAATTGATTGGACATGATTTGGAAAGGTACACACTTGTCTATACGTGAACGACCAGCTCGATTCGGTGTTATGTAGCAAAATTTGAAATTGCGTTTTTTACATTGGATAAAAGTAGAGACTCAAAGCTAGAAAATTGTATATCATACACTACAGTTGAGGAACAATGGAAAAAGTAATTCTGCTTTGAAAGTTGATAAACCTCACTTTTGAGAAAATTAGCAAAAAAATTGTTTTTGCTTTATCATTATGGGGTATTGTGTGTAGATTGATGGGGGGACAACAATTTAATCAATTTTAAAATAAGGCTGTAACGTAACAAAATGTGGAAAAAGTAAAGGGGTCTGAATATTTTCCAAATGCACGGTATACCATATATCTATGGTAGAGTCACTATTACACCACAATGCATGGTATCTCTACAGACACACTGAAGCTCAGGGAAGAGCCCATTGTCAGCTATTACACAACAATAGTTACAAACAGAGAAAGAGAGGGGAATACAAAGAAAAAGGATATACAAAATGAAAGAGAAACAGGTGAAAATAGGGGGGTGGGAAAGGCACAAAATGGTCGAATGAGCTACAGAGAGATCTTCATACGGATGTGTGAGGATACAGTTCTACACAGGACAGAGAGAGACGTAGCCCAGATAGACTACAAACAAATGTAAATACATACAAAGAGATATCGTATTAAGAGAAGACAGGATGATGATGGGAAAACAAGATATGGATGGATCGAGATGGTGTGCGAGAGAAAAAGAWAGAGATAGAGAGAGCTTCAGCTTAATTATAGATGCATTGCTTCTTTCCTGAAGTCTCTGAGGTAAGCTGTGCGTTTATAAATAGGATGTGGGGGAGGACAGATAAGTGATGGCACAGCACTGGCCTGAGGAAGAGAGGAGCTGGGTAGGGAGCGTCAGATGGATCAGAGCCACACACACACACACACACACACACACACACACACACACATGAATATGGAGACACTCACACACACATATGAATAAACTCATGCATACGCACACACATATGGATATGTATAGACACACACACATGCATGCATTATTACATCATCCATATAACACAGTGTTAGTGCAAGACACACAACACACAGCTTAGATGCTGGGTCATGTAAAATTATGTAGAACTCCAATCTGAATTAAAACAGATGAGAACTCTCTTTTTTTAATGTCATAACAAAACGCAGAAATCCATTGGACCACTTTTGATGCTGTACTGGAATTGGATTGACACTCCACACATCCTCATGGAAGCACTGTCGTTATTGCCAGTCACCCGCCCAAGCCCATCAGCCCACCCCCCAAAAAAAAAAGGGAAGATTGAAAGCCATTTCCAATGGAAAGCCATTGGTCGTTGGACTGAGGACCCCAGTCCTGGGATGCTAAAAGTGCTTTTATCTCCTCAGAATAGCTGAGTGTGACCTTCAGAAAGCTGAGCTCCATCCCAAATGGCACCCAATCCCTATATAGTGACTATTTTTTGGACCAGAGCCTGAACTCCAGGACAAAAGTAGTGCAACTACAGAATACATTGAAGTCGGAAGTTTACATACACCTTACCAGCAAAATACATTTAAACTCAGTTTTTCTCAATTCCTGACAATTATCCTGTGCAACAATTCCCTGTCTTGGGTCAGTTAGGATCACCACTTTATTTTAAGAATGTAAAATGTCAGGAATAATAGTTGAGAGAATTATTTATTTCAGCTTTTATTTCATTCATCACATTCCCAGTGGGTCAGAATTTACATACACTAATTAGTATTTGTTAGCATTGCCTTTAAATTGTTTAACTTGGGTCAAATGTGTGTTATCGGGTAGCCTTCCACAAGCTTCCACAAATAAGTTCGTGTGAATTTGGCCCATTCCTCCTGACAGAGCTGGGTGTAAACTGAGTCAGGTTTGTAGGCATCCTTGCTCGCCACACGCTTTTTCAGTTCTACCCACAAATTTTATATAGGATTGAGGTCAGGGCTTTGTGATGGCCACTCCAATACCTTGACTTCTTGTTCTTATGCATTTTGCCACACTTTGGAAGTATGCTTGGGGCCATTGTCCATTTGGAAGACCCAAGCTTTAACTTCCTGACTGATGTCTTGAGATGTTGCTTCAATATATCCACATAAATTTCCTACCTCATTATGCCATCTATTTTGTGAAGTGCACAAGTCCCTCCTGCAGTAAAGCACCCCCACAACATGATGCTGCCACCACCGTGCTTCACGGTTGGGGTGGTGTGCTTTGGCTTGCAAGCCTCCTCCTTTTTCCTCCAAACATAACGATGGTCATTATGGCCAAACAGTTCAGACCAGAGGACATTTCTCCACATTTTGTTACGGTACAGCATTATTCTAAAATTGATTAAATTGTTTCCCCCCTCATCAATCTACACACAATACCCCACAATGACAAAGCAAAACTTCTTTTTTTTTTGCAAATGTATAAAAAAATAAAAAATGAAATATTACATTTACATAACTATTCAGACCCTTTACTCAGTACTTTGTTGAAGCACCTTTGGCAGTGATTACAGCCTTGAGTCTTCTTGGGTATGACGCTACAAGCTTGGCACACCTGTATTTGGGGAGTTTCTCCTATTCTTCTCTGCAGATCCTCTCAAGCACTGTCAGGTTGGATGGGAAGTGTTGCTGCACAGCTATTTTCAGGTCTCTCTAGAGATGCTTGATCGTTCAGGGGTTCTGGCTATGCCACTCAAGGACATTCAGAGAGTTGTCTCCCGAAGCCACTCCTGCGTTGTCTTGGCTGCGTCCTTAGGGTCATTGTCCTATTGGAAGGTGAACTTTGGCCCAGTCTGAGGTCCTRAGCGCTCTGGAGCAGGTTTTCATCAAGGATCTCTSTGTACTTTGCTCTGTTAATCTTTCCCTCGATCCTGACTAGTCTCTCAGTCCCTGCTGCTGAAAATCATCCCCACAGCATGATGCAGCCACCACCATGCTTCACCGTAGGAATGGTGCCAGGTTTCCTCCAAACGTGAAGCTTGGCATTCAGGCCAACGAGTTCAATCTTGGTTTCATCAGACCAGAAAATMTTCTTTCTCATGGTTTGAGAGTCTTTTGGTGCCTTTTGGCAAACTCCAAGCAGGCTGTCATGTGCCTTTTACTGAGGAGTGGCTTCCTTCTGGCCACTCTACCATGGTGGAATGATGTAGAGATGGTTGTCCTTCTGGAAGGTTTTCCCATCTCCACAGATGAACTCTGGAGCTGCCAGAATGACCATTGAGTTCTTGGTCACCTCCCCTACCAAGGCCCTTCTCTCCTGATTGCTCAGTTTGGCCGGGCGGCCAGCTCTAGGAAGAGTCTTGGTGGTTCCAAACATCTTCCATTTAAGAATGATGGTGGCTACTGTGTTCTTGGGGACCTTCAATGCGGCAAAAAAAATGTGGTACCCTTCCCCAGATCTGTGCCTCGACACAATCCTGTCTTGGAGCTCTACGGACAATTCCTTCGACCTCATGCCTTGGTTTTTGCTCTGACATGCACTGTCAACCTTATATAGAGAGGTGTGTGCCTTTCTAAATCATGTCCAATCAATTGAATTTACCACAGGTGGACTCCAATCGAGTTGTAGAATCAACTCTTCGAGTCTCATAGCAAAGAGTCTGAATACTTATGTAAATAAGGTATTTCCGTCATTTTTTTGCTAACATTTCTAAAAACCTGTTTTCGCTTTGTCATTATGGGGTATTGTGTGTAGATTGATGAGAATTCCTGCAGGCACGCAGGTCCCCCTGCTTAAGCCAGTGCATGTCCAGGCCTGTCTGAAGTTGCCAATGACCATCTGGATGATCCAGAGGAGGAATGGGAGAAGGTCATGTGGTCTGATGAGAAAAAATAGAGTTTTTGGTCTAACTCACTCGCCGTGTTTGGAGAAGAAGAAGTATGAGTACAACCCAAGAACACCATCCCAACCGTGAAGCTGAGGGGTGGAAACATCATTCTTTGGGGATGCTTTTCTGCAAAGGGGACAGGACGACTGCACCGTATTGAGGGGAGGATGGATGGGGCCATGTATCGCGAGATCTTGGCCACAACCTCCTTCCCTCAGTAAGAGCATTGAAGATGGGCCGTGGCTGGGTCTTCCAGCATGACAACGACACGAAGCACACAGCCATGGCAACTAAGGAGTGGCTCCGTAAGAGCATCTCAAGGTCCTGGAGTGGCCTAGCCAGTCTCCAGACCTGAACCCAATAGAAAATCTTTGGAGGGAGCTGAAAGTCCGTATTGCCCAGCGACAGCCCCGAAACCTGAAGGATCTGGAGAAGATCTGTAGGGAGGAGTGGCCAAAATCCCTGCTGCAGTGTGTGCAAACCTAGTCAAGAACTACAGGAAACGTATGACTCTGTAATTGCAAACAAAGGTTTCTGTACCAAATATTAAGTTCTGCTTTTCTTGATAGTCAAATACTTATGTCATGCAAAATGCAAATTAATTACTTAAAAATCATACAATGTGATTTTCTGGATTTTTGTTTTAGATTCCGTCTCTCATAGTTGAAGTGTACCTATGATAAAAATTACAGACCTCTACATGCTTTGTAAGTAGGAAACCTGCAAAATCGGCAGTGTATCAAATACTTGTTCTCCCCACTGTATTACACTGCTCAAAAAATAAAGGGACACTTAACAACACAATGTAACTCCAAGTCAATCACACTTCTGTGAAATCAAACTGTCCACTTAGGAAGCAACACTGATTGACAATACATTTCACATGCTGTTGTGCAAATGAATAGACAACAGGTGGAAATTATAGGCAATTAGCAAGACACCCCAATAAAGGAGAGGTTCTGCAGGTGGTGACCACAGACCACTTCTCAGTTCCTATGCTTCTGGCTGATGTTTGGTCACTTTTGAATGCTGGCGTGCTTTCACTCTAGTGGTAGCATGAGACGGAGTCTACAACCCACACAAGTGGGTCAGGTAGTGCAGCTCATCCAGGATGGCACATCAATGCGAGCTGTGGCAAGAAGGTTTGCTGTGTCTGTCAGCGTAGTGCCAGAGCATGGAGGCACTACCAGGAGACAGGCCAGTACATCAGGAGACGTGGAGGAGGCCGTAGGAGGGCAACAACCCAGCAGCAGGACCGCTACCTCCGCCTTTGTGCAAGGAGGAGCAGGAGGAGCAATGCCAGAGCCCTGCAAATGACCTCCAGCAGGTCACAAATGTGCATGTGTCTGCTCAAACGGTCAGAAACAGACTCCATGAGGGTGGTATGAGAGCCCGTCCACAGGTGGGGTTGTGCTTACAGCCCAACACCGTGCAGGACGTTTGGCATTTGCCAGAGACACCAAGATGGCAAATTCGCCACTGGCGCCCTGTGCTCTTCACAGATGAAAGCAGGTTCACCATGAGCACATGTGACAGACGTGACAGAGTCTAGAGATGCCGTGGAGAACGTTCTGCTGCTGCAACATCCTCCAGCATGACGTTTGGCGGTGGGTCAGTCATGGTGTGGGGTGGCATTTCTTTGTGGGGCCGCACAGCCCTCCATGTGCTCGCCGAGGTAGCCTGACTGCCATTAGGTACCGAGAGATGAGATCTCAGACCCCTTGTGAGACCATATGCTGGTGCGGTTGGCCCTGGGTTCTCCTAATGCAAGACAATGCTAGACCTAATGTGGCTGGAGTGTGTCAGCAGTTCCTGTAAGAGGAAGGCATTGATGCTATGGACTGGCCCGCCCGTTCCCCAGACCTGAATCCAATTGAGCACATCTGGGACATCATGTCTCGCTCCATCCACCAACGCCACGTTGCACCACAGACTGTCCAGGAGTTGGCGGATGCTTTAGTCCAGTCTGGAGGAGAGATCCTCAGGAGACCATCCGCCACCTCATCAGGAGCATGCCCAGGCGTTGTAGGGAGGTCATACAGCGCACGTGGAGGCCACACACACTACTGAGCCTCATTTTGACTTGTTTTAAGGACATTACATCAAAGTTGTGATCAGCCTGTAGTGTGGTTTTCCACTTTAATTTTGAGTGTGACTCCAAATCCAGACCTCCATGGGTGTGAGTAAATTTGATTCCATTGATAGATTTT
>NC_036862.1:267140-309107 GCF_002910315.2 Salvelinus sp. IW2-2015 | reverse complement strand
TATTTTATTTATTTTATCCAGTTTAGAATAAGGCTGTGGAAAATGTCAAGGGGTCTGTATACTTGTTCTCGAAGCTCTGTATTATATACACTGCTCAAAAAATAAAAGGAACACTTAACAACACAATGTAACTCCAAGTCAATCCACTTCTGTGAAATCAAACTGCCACTTAGGAAGCAACACTGATTGACAATACATTCACATGCTGTTGTGCAAATGAATAGACAACAGGTGGAAATTATAGGCAATTAGCAAGACACCCCAATAAAGGAGATTTGCAGTGGACCACTGTCTCAGTTCCTATGCTTCCTGGCTGATGTTTTGGTCACTTTTGAATGCTGGCGGTGCTTTCACTCTAGTGGTAGCATGAGACGGAGTCTACAACCCACACAAGTGGGTCAGGTAGTGCAGCTCATCCAGGATGGCACATCAATGCGAGCTGTGGCAAGAAGGTTTGCTGTGTCTGTCAGCGTAGTGCCAGAGCATGGAGGCACTACCAGGAGACAGGCCAGTACATCAGGAGACGTGGAGGAGGCCGTAGGAGGGCAACAACCCAGCAGCAGGACCGCTACTCCGCCTCTGTGCAAGGAGGAGCAGGAGGAGCAATGCCAGAGCCCTGCAAAATGACCTCCAGCAGGCACAAATGTGCATGTGTCTGCTCAAACGGCAGAAACAGACTCCATGAGTGGTATGAGGGCCCGACGTCCACAGGTGGGGTTGTGCTTACAGCCCAACACCGTGCAGGACGTTTGGATTTGCCAGAGAACACCAAGATTGGCAAATTCGCCACTGGCGCCCTGTGTCTCTTCACAGATGAAAGCGTTCACACTGAGCACATGTGACAGACGTGACAGAGTCTAGAGATGCCGTGGAGAACGTTCTGCTGCTGCAACATCCTCCAGCATGACGGTTTGGCGGTGGGTCAGTCATGGTGTGGGGTGGCATTCTTTGTGGGGCCGCACAGCCCTCCATGTGGCTCGCCAGAGGTAGCCTGACTGCCATTAGGTACCGAGATGAGATCCTCAGACCCTTGTGAGACCATGTCTGATTTTGTTGTCAGCACATTCAACTATGTAAAGAAAAAAGTATTTAATAAGAATATTTCATTCATTCAGATCTAGGATGTGTTRTTTTAGTGTTCCCTTTATTTTTTTGAGCAGTGTATATAAGGAATAGGGTTCCTTTTCGGACGCAGCTCTGCTCTCTGGGCTGCTGTTGACTAGCGTCGGCTCTGCAGTTGTTCAAGCATCGATCATGGGCTCGGATCAATCAACCATCAGTCTGCAGTGGAATGGATGGAGGAGGCAAGGATCAGAGGGCGAAGGGAGGTTCATATTCATTAGGGGTTCTGATGGCGGTGCCTCCATTCTCTTCTTACCTGAACCGTTATCTAACCAAATCACTAGTATGCCTAAACCTAACCTTACCCACTTTCTAGCTTTCCTCATGGGAGTATGTTGCTCTCATGGTTAGGGCCAGGATTGTTTTGTGACCAGCTGTGTTTGCAATTGCCTCATTTTGTAAAGTGTTGAGACTACACCTAAAATCAACTTGATTTGATTTTTTCCCGGTCAGGCCATGCGATCGGGAAAAACACCCATGCCCTACTCACGGTCCTTTAAAGACAAGAAGCTCCTGCGCACTGCGATTGCAAGGTATCCCTTTGAGCTACTCGAATTCCAACAGTTCTGTCCACAACTCTGACCCGCACACTCCTCCTACACTCACTGCCATCCACATTAGTTGACCACTGCAACGGCAGCACTTCTGTCTCCTCCACTCCTTCTGGTCAGTACTCCCACTAGCCTTATCGAATCCTACCCGCATACTGCACAGTTCATTCCCTGTGTCTGAATAATGTGTCCTTTCGCCCTAAGACTGTATTGTGCACACATTGGATTGGTGTAATCATAGGATAGACAGAGTTTCCAACACATTTCTTATACCAGATCCGTTCTTTTTAAGGGAAGTGAACAAGTGCACACTTTGGGAGAAAGGACACCCTGGATTAAATTAAGGTAAAACAAAACTTYACTTCATCTAATACCATGACCTCAAAGTATGCTCTCCACCTATTCCCTCGGTCCCTGTCTCAAAGTTGTCCCACTCCTCTCCACTAGACTCACACTTATTCACCTTGCAGCAAACTGCACCACTCTCAATCAACTTCCTCCGCTCTCAGTCTCTCCTCCTCACCCCCCTACTCTCTCACACATAATCCTGCTCCCCTCACCCTGACAGCCTCTCCTCACCTCCCAACTCTCTTACACAGTCTCCTTTGTTCCGACTCCCCATTAACACCATATGACTTTGGGAGCACTACTGCACTCATTCATTAATCACTGCCTTCTACGGTTGAATGGCGGGAACCCGATTACCGAGATTTACCGCCCAAAACCACACCCTTTTCCCGGGATAAATAAGTGCGAGAAACKTAAAATTATATTTAGGAACAGCACTGCGTGAAATCCAAATGTTAAATGAAATGTTATGTCTAAATCAGGCTTCTCTACGGCCTCTGCATGCTGAATCATCGCTCACGGTGGAGACAGACAGCCCATCTGTCAGACAGCCCACCTATTGCATGTATCAGAGATACTAGGCTAAAAAACCCTGACCCCCGTATAATTCTAAAGAGAAACTATAAACACTTCTCAGAGCAAGCCTTTATCCATGACCTTTATTATTCAGAGCTTTTATCCGTAAACTGCATCGTGGACCCAGTTTTAGCGTTCTCTTTCTTTTCGTCAATTTTTACCTTCATGGCTGATAAACACGCCCCGTTAAAGCGACAGGGTAAAAAAAAAATCAAACTAATCCTTGGTTCTCCTGTGATTTGAAAATCCTTTTTCTGCAAAAGAATCAAGCATGGGCCTTGGCGAGGAAAACTGGTGAAACAGCTGATTGGCTGCTTTTTAGGCAATTGAGAAATAAATGGACCGGAGGAATAAAAAAGGCAAAATCTAKGTATTTTCTTGATGCTATGACAGAGTCTGCTGGTGATCCCGTTAAATTCTGGAAAACTGTCAACTCACTTAAACGAGGAAACTCCTTGACTTCCTCTGTCGAAGCAAATTACATCGGAATCTGGGATCATCAGTGACCGAACTGAAATTTGTGATGTTTTTAATAAGCATTTTAGTTCTGCTGGTTTTCTTTTTGAAATAAAAAATGGCCAACATGATCCTGACCGGTCTATTGTTTCAGCTCCTCGGCCTTCAGCTGATGTGGAAAACAGTAAGCCGGTTTTTAATTTCCAAAAGTCACAGAAGATGAGGTCTTATCTGCACTATCTGCTATAGATTCTAGAAATCATAGGCGCTGACAATCTGGATCCATATTTACTCAAGTGTGCGGCACCTATTATTGCTAGTGCAGTGACGCATATCTTTAATCAAACATTTGTTGTAGGAAAGATTCCTACATCTTGGAAACAGCTTTGTTTTACCACTCCCAAGGGAGGTGATGGTTTGGAATTGGATAATTATCGGCCCACTCTAAGCTCTCCTGTTTGGCAAAAATTCTAGTCATTGGTGAATAGGCAAATACAATCTTTTTTAACTGTTAACAATACTCTTTCTAGTAATAAATCTGTCTTTAGACCTAAACACAATACTATTACGGCCACTGTACGTGTTGTTAAATGATATTACTAATGCCCTAGATAATAGAAGTACTGTGCGACCTGTTCATAGATTATCTAAAGCTTTTGACACTGTAGACCATGCGATACTTTGGGTAAGCTGTTGTCAATAGAACTGGGATTGGATGCCTGTTGTTGGTTTCATAACTATCTAAAGGATAGAAGTCAGGCTGTTAGAGTCGACGCATCCAGTCAGAGCCATTGGAGTTGGTTAAAGGGGTCCCACAAGGTTCTATACTTGGTCCATTACTGTTCACTCTCTACATAAACAATATCGGTGATGAGATAAGAAAGTGTCAAATTAATTTATATGCTGATGACACTGTCATGTACTCTATCGCTTCAACGCTGACCAAGCATTATCACTATTGGAGACAGATTTTAAGATATAATAAATAAATGCAAAGAAAACAATTTTATGATTTTTAATAGGTTCAAAAGTTGGTTGAAAATACACTTTGCACTTACGAGCTTAGATGGTTCTCAAATTAATCAGGTCTCTGCATATAAATACTTAGGGATATGGTTGGATGAAAACTGTCTTTAAAATGCATATTGACGAACTTTGTAAACGGCTAAAAATCAAGCTAGGCTTCCTCTATAGAAAACAGACATGTTTGTCCTCTACAAATAGAAGACAAATTGTGCAAGCTACTTTTATGTCTGTTATAGATTATGGGGATATTATTTACATGCATGCTACGGCATCAACACTTAAATCGCTGGATGCTACTTATCATTGCGCACTTAGGTTTATTACGGGTGCTAGCTACAGAAYTCACCACTGTGTTTTATATCAAAATGTGGGTTGGACTTCGCTGTCCATGAGACGAGAACAACATGCTCTCGTGTTTGTCTATAAAGCACTTCTGAATAAGCTACCTTCTTATTTATCATCACTCATCAATATTAGAATTAGAATTCCTGAAACCAGGTCTCAAGCATGGATTACACTTGAGGCCCATGCGATTTCCACAGAGTTCGGTATGGCTGCCTTTTCCTGTTACGCTCCTTGTCTATCGAATAGCCTGCAGACTAAACTTAAACTTGAGGCTCTTTTCCCCCTTGCTCAATTTAAATATTTATTGGAGCATTTTTATTTTTGTATTGCTTGTAATTGTTTCGGGTAATGCAAGTTCTTGTGCTGTTATTAGAATAACCTATGTGTAAATGTAATCTGTTGCTGTATTCTTTTTGTGTTATCTGTGGTCGTTTTGTTTGTCTTGTTTAGTTTTTTTAATCATTGTACCTAAAYTGTATGTGTAAACATGTACACGCAGGGCCCAGCTGTAAAAGAGACCTTGGTCTCAGTCTGTGTTCCTTGTTGAAATAAAGGTATAATCTCAGTATAGAGCTCAGTTCACCATGCATGTAGACCTATCATCTTATCATGGCCTATATTTGCTGCAGCATAGCCTATGCTACAGTAATATAAAGACAGAACGCGCGTTTAATTTACCCACTACATCTGGCTTTTTCGTTGCTTTWAWTCAGTGCACGTGCCGAGCACTCTCTCACAGTGTTTTCTCTCTCCCCATCAACTCCATTAAAATTGCATCCAAAATAGATAATCCTGTTCTAGATTGATAAATAGCCCAATATCTAGATGTCCTAGCCTAYTTCTTTCAGGTAATTAATTAAATTCAGTATTAGGCTTATATTTAGCTAATTAATATGGGTTATGCATAATAAGCTTCTAACTTATAGCCTCTGTCTCTTGTGCAATACGCAAGCACCTGTGYTCCGCTGGCCTCTCCTTAAAAAACGCTCCTTAGCTCTTGGAGTCCCATGCAGAAAAACTAGACTAGAATAGCTTGACGGACATCTTTTTTTATTTTTTTATTTTTTACATTTCTTATACCAATAGACTATTTGAAGAGGGTTGCAAGCTCTTTTCTGCTGAATGTTGAATACAGCAGCCAATAGAACTCACAGGTAGATTGAAACGAAAGCAAACGTGCGACGGAGGAAGGCTATAGCAGTTATTTATTCAGGCCCATAACCATTCAATCTTTATGAAGAGAAGTGAAAGCCTTCTGTATCCAATTCTAGTCCTATATTATTCAAGGATGTCATTAGGATGAAGATGGGGACAATGGAACTTTTTTCATTTACCTGTTGAAAGCAAGAAAGTAATAAAACAACAATAGAGAGAGAAAGAGGAGCTAGGTTAATAACATTAGGGGAAATATTATTAAAAGGTACTGTATATACAGTATGCATCAGCCTACTAATTATACCAATAGGCCCCATTATATTTTCAAATTAAAATTGCTAGCCTGCTGCACCAGAATCACATGTTCTCTTCTGGTTTATAATGGTTTGATAGATGTGCCTAATTCCAGTCCATATAATACAATACACTAATACAGTTCACACTCAATACGATTAACCTACTGGAGCTAGTTCCATTTATTTACCCAAGAGAGCATATAGCTAGATACCTCTATGGGCTTTTATGTTTTTCTGTTGTGCGGAATGTGCAAGTTGCCTATATCATATATATTGGATAATGGCACAATCATTTGGGCTTTTTGGGGCTTGGACTCATTAAATGTCATTATTAATGTAGGGCTCATAAAATGCATTTAATACATGGCTCATCAGSCTCAGGTAGCATCAGGTTTGAATGTTTATGCTGTTCAATGTCCTAATCAAATCTAGACATATTTCTATGCTTTATAATGCTTTTGAATGACACCGGTTTTGGCAGGAAATAACGGGTTACCTGGGAGAAAAGTGATTTATTCTCGGGATGGAACAATTGTAAAATACAGGGAAAATATTCAATTCTACTGCCATCCTTAGGCCACATTACTTCAGACAGACTTTTTGTATTTTTTTTGTCAAAGCAGATAGAGCCTTTTACATTGATGGACCACAGAGATGTCAGATGGGCTRTCTGTAATTTGTCTGACATTTCATACATGTCAAAAGTTTAAATGAGTGCATTTTTGATGTCTTTAATGAATCTTTGTCCAGGCCGTGAGCTTTAGAAAAGATGAGTGGAAGGGTCTGGACCCAACGGGTCACGTTTTTTACTTGGTCGCCTGTAACTGAACCTTGTCAACCACATACCTTTGTGTGGCTGCGACCCTCTTCAGTGGTGGGTCATGGGGGTTATTAATACCCAAAGGAGAGGGTCAGAGGGGCTGGGGACTAGGGGTATGGTGGGTGTCCCAGGGAAAGTGAAGACTAGGGTTGGGGTGTGTGTGTGTGTCAGGAGGAGTGAGGATCAGGTGTGTGTGTGGACTAGGAGTGAGTTGTGTGAATGTGTCCCAGAAGAGGTGGGGACCAGGGGTGTGGAGGTGTACATTACAGAGCCMAAGGAATGCCAAGAACACGTGGTGGGCAAATCAGACAGCTCTTTGGGAAAGTGTTTTAACTTCTGTAAAGTGACACGCATGAGTGAATGGTCTCACCACAGGCCTTGGTGCTGTCCTTACTTTTTCCCATGCATCCATGTCAACATACACACGCACATAGAGGAACACAAATATGCAATTACTCACACACCAAGTYTCTCACACACCAGCCCGGTTCATGCATCATAGGTCATTTATTTCCATGTTCATACCAGGCCCGTGACTCAAACCAGCCCTTGCCCTTTAACCTTAAAACCTAATCCAGTCCAAGACAGTGTCACAAGCTCAATCTCCCTGCCTGTCCCAATACACTGCGATCAGAGCCGGCTGCAGACAATCAGCTAGGGGGAAATCAGATTTTCAGATTTTTTATTCTATATTTATAATTAAATTAAATATATGCAACGAATTTCCAAGAACAGGTTCCTGTGCCAATGCACAACACTCAACCAATAAGCAACGCATACMGGTTGCCGATTTGAGCGCTTATCATCACGGTTTGCGTTTTCATCACAACAATCAAGTATGTCAATCTCGACAAAAGAGAAAATACATCCCTCCATACTTAGCATCGAAGGCTTGGTTTGACAATCTCCGAATGTCATGAAACTTTTTTTGCTGTTTTGTAACAGACGTCTATTTCCATTAATCGAACGGCCGTTGCGCAGTTTGGATGCTGGAATTATATCGGAGTGGATGAACGTGCGCAGGTAGCCTACAGGAGACGTTTGAAGTAGCCCAATCAGATTAAAACACTGTGACTAGTTGTGTTTATGCCACACAATAAATACATTTAAAAAAAGTTAGAGTAGACCCACAACTGATCCAAATGGAATTAAAACGTTCAAATAACAGGGTTTTTGCCCCATTATTCAAATATACGTTTTCACTGCAGTTTACAGCCTAGAGTAGAACTGTACTGAATTGAAAACAATAATACAATTACTCATTGGATCGTGGTGTTATAGGCTAGTCTACGTAGAATAATTGTATTGTCCCTAAACAAGATCAATAGGGTAGCTTTTTGAGCTGTGTGTCTTCACTGTTCTTTCGTGTGCAATGATGCACTTGGCCTCTCCACTSCCTATCAGCTATTCCTCTATATTGTGGATTATTTTTGAAAATTGGCGCATTTGAATAACTGTCCACGTGTAGTTTCTCAGCCAACAAGCAAATGATATCAAAAATGTCTATATCACGTGTCAAACTGATTCCAGGGAGGGCCGAATGTCTGTGGGTGTTCGCTCCACCCKTGTACTTGATTAATGAATTAAGGTCACCAATTAGTAAGGAACTCCCCTCACCTGGTTGTCTAGGTCTTAATTGAAAGTAAAAACCATAAACCCACACACACTCGGCCCTCCGTGGAATGAGTTTGACACCCCTGGTCTATATCAATATACTATTCCCCATGGTAGAAACATGGTCCTATTCTATTCTATTGCCATTAGGTGCAAGAAAGATAGTCTATTCCAAACAGACTCTGGGACAGTTGTGAGACGATAGATCCCAAATTCATACTGTAACGACCCTGGGTTTATAGGCGCGGAAATCAACTCTGCCGCTGTCGATAGCGCGCCGGACCTCGGGCTAGAAGGTCGAGGGTTCGAGACCTGCTCCCTGCTGTTTCATTACAATACATTCAGTAGCCATAAACTACGTACAAAAAAGTGGTGTGCGATGTGATCAAGTATGCGCATCGTTATTTGCCCTGTAAATGGGAAGTSCACTTCAATTACCAGTTGAGAAATAAAAATAGCTATTTTTAATTGAGGATATCAAAAAAGTTAACACGTGATTTAATTTAGATTTGTTGCGAAATGGTTCGGTTTATAAAATCACGTTTCACGCCAACGGCAAGGTATAGCAGCAGCTCTTGCTCTGTCTGACAGMTTTTCTGGTTAAACTAGGCTCATATCTGTATGCTGTGCATGTGTGATAAAATAAGAATCATAACGACTAACGAAAATACTAGGAGTGTGCCGACATGGCCATACTCGTATATGTACATTGACAGTTGATAGTCGGATCGGATGATACTCGTGATCTAAGAAAACGGAAGTGTTTTAATATGCTTAAATAGGTGTGTGCAAAATACTTCCCTGCACCTTCTCACTGCAAAAAAAGCTGCAGATTAGGAGCAACGTGCAGAGGGGTGTGTGAGTGTCTCTGTGTCCTCAATTTGCAGCAGGCAGCCAAGTTTGCTGTCACTCAGTCAGAATGCGCATCAGCGTTTCATCTTTTTCCATACCCTTGCTCCGCTTGTTAGATATGATCCACATTGACAGCTTGATAGCAAACGCCCTTGCCATGTGATTTATCATAGTAGCAGGCAGCAGCAATCTAAATGATCATTCCGAAAACATGCAAGAAAATGATGAAGCAAGTGGATGGAGAAATACAGCTTCACTCTATCCAATCAGAGCAGCAGGATCAATGTGCCGCCCGCCCTTCTCTTTAAAGACAGGCAGTTGAGTTTTTTTAGACCGCGTCGAACCTCTCACATGAGTAACTGACATGAGAAAGATGCGTGCTGGCATATATAATGGTACTCAGCGATGTGTTGTGTTTGCGCCAAWAATAACGCTTTGTATTCAGGACATTTAGTTCTTTGCCACGTTTTTTTTTGCAGGGTTTTTTGTGCCTTATTGTAAACAGGATGCATGTTTTGGAATATTTGTATTCTGTGCAGGTTTCCTTCTTTTCASTCTTTCATTTAGGTTAGTATTGTGGAGTAACTACAATGTTGTTGAGCCATCCTCAGTTCTCTTCTATCACAAACATTAAACTCTAATTGTTTTAAAGTCACCATTGGCCTCATGGTGAAATCCCTGAGCTGTTTCCTTCAAATCCGGCAACTGAGTTAGGAAGGACGCCTGTATCTTTGTTGTGACTGGGTGTATTGATACACCACCCAAAGTGTAATTAATACAAAAATACAAATAAATACAAATAATACAAATAAGTACACCATGCTCAAAAGGATATTCAACGTATGCATTTTTTTGTTTTACCCATCTACCAATAGGTGCCCTTGTTAGTGAGGCATTGGAAAACCTCCCTGGTCTAAGTGGTTGAAYCTGTGTTTGAAATTCACTGCTTGACTGAGGGACCTGACAGATAAGATTCTGTGTGGGGTACAAAAATCACGTTAAACACTATTATTGCAGACAGAGTGAGTCCATGCAACTTATTAAGCAAATGTTTACTCCTGGACTTATTTAGGCTTGCAAATAGCAAAAGGTTTGAATACTTATTGACTCAAGACATTTCATTTTTTCCATTTTTTATTAATCTGTAAACATTTCTAAAAACATAATTCCACTTTGACATGATCTGTATGGTGTGTAAGCCAGTACTATGACACATCTCAATGTAATCCATTTTTAAATTCAAGCTGTAACACAAGATGTCGAAAAGGTCAAGAGGTATGAATACTTTCTGAAGGCACTGTGTGTGATGGTGCGTTACCAACCGCAGCACCGCTTTATCAAATGTTCATATTGATCATTTAGGCTACGCCGTGAAAAACTGTTTTCATGGGACACAAATCCAAAATGTATGCAAGTGCAGAATTGAATGGTTCTAACCGAAAGAGTCCCCAAACATGCATGGTTCTGCAATGGGATACGCGTAGGCTAATAKACCTACTTCTTCCGTGCGCATTTGGTATCCAGCAGTGTAGTTAGGCCTAGTGATGTTGTCAACCATCMTCAGCTGACCCAGGAAATATTTTTCTGACAAACAGCTGTTGTGATAGGCCTATAACACACCTTGCAAAAACAGCCAGTGCGGGAAAACGATGTTCGGAAGAATGTCCAGAATATTTAGATTTCTCATTCGTTGCAACAGTGAAGACAGTTGTGATCAACGTTAGATCCAATTCAATACCCCTACATTTAAATTGATTATCTGCCATTGTCTGCTTGATTTACAGCAGGGTCTAGAAGATTTAACAGAGAAAGCATCAAGGTAATCAGTTAATGTTTTCATATGTTTCTGTGCGTCGGATTGGAAACTGTGTCGAAGCTACTGTGCGCAATTGTGTAAGATAGCCTACACTATTGTGCGAACACCCAAATTATTTTCCTTTTATTATTAAGGACATTTAATGACAACAAATGAGTAGCCTAATGGGCTTAAACAAAATGTACGCAGCGTAGTACCTTCGACAAAACGGCACGTAAGCGATGATCAGGGTGTTTCTTGGGCTACTTTGATATGTAAAGTGGATGAGATGCGCAGTCTGTGTTCGACTTGGTTAAATCGGAGAGGTCGGAGTCTAACTTCATGGAGTAACTTGTTGCTCAAACCTATGATGGCGTTGTTGTAATGGAATGTATCTGCGATTTGTATTTACAGTTAAGTACCCCCCTGATCCCTGATTAAGAGGAACTCCACCACTCCACTACCAGTGTCAACTCTTCTGTCATGAACTGAARCCATGTCTCATGTGCCYTCGTCCACTGGTACATTGAATGTTTCCTCTCCAAGCACGGTGACTAGCCCCGTCAATGTTCTCTCATTACTGTATGCAGAGTCAATCACATACACAATCATTTGTTTATTTAAACAATACAAAACATACAAACAACATCACACAAACATCAACTACATCACACCTGCCCAGACCTACAGTACCAGTCAAAAGTTTCTACATTGTAGAATAATAGTGAAGACATCAAAACTATGAAATAACACCTATGGAATCATGYAGTAACCAAAAAAGTGTTAAACAAATTATATTTTAGATTCTTCAAAGTAGCCACCCTTTGCCTTGAGGACAGCTTTGCATACTCTTGGCATTCCCTCAACCAGCTTCATGAGGTAGTCACCTGGAATGCATTTCAATTAACAGGTGTGCCTTGTTAAAAGTTCATTTGTAGAATTTATTTCCTTAATGCGTTTGAGCCAATTAGTTGTGTTGTGACAAGGTAGGGGTGGTATACAGAAGATAGACCTATTTGGTAACAGACCAAGTCCATATTATGGTAAGAACAGCTCAAATAAGCAAAGAGAAATGACAGTCCATCATTACTTTAAGGCACGAAGGTCAGTCAACACGGAACCTTAAGATCTTTGAAAGTTTTTTCAAATGCAGTCGCAAAAATCATGAAGCACTATGATGAAACTGGCTCTCATGCAGACCTCCACAGGAAAGGAAGAACCAGATTTACCCCTGCTGTAGAGGATACATTTCATTAGAGTTACCAGCCTCAGAAATTGCAGCCCAAACAAATGCTTCACAGAGTTCAAGTAACAGAAACATCTCAACATCAACTGTTCAGAGGAGACTGCGTGAATCAGGCCTTCATGGTTGAACTGCAGAAAATAAACCACTACTAAAGGACACCAATAAGAAGAAGAGACTTGCTTGGGCCAAGAAACACGAGTAATGGACATTAGACCAGTGGAAATCTGTCCTTTGATCTGATGAGTCCAAATTTGATATTTTTGGTTCCAACTGCCGTGTTTTTGTGAGACGCAGTAGGTGAATGGATGAGCTCCGCATGTGTTATTCCCAACAAGTGCTCAGCATATGTGGGAACTCGTTCAAGACTGTTGGAAAAGCATTCCAGGTGAAGCTGGTTGAGAGAATGCCAAGAGTATGCAAAGCTGTCAAGGCAAAGGGTGGCTATTTTGAAGAATCTCAAATATAATTTGATTAACCATAACTTTTGGACTTTATAACATTTCCAGAAGGCATGGATTATTGAGTCATTGTTGTTTTACACTTAAGACATGACTCTGCTGCTGTGCTGTAGAATTTGGGAATTTTGTCTCTTGTATAATACATTCTATTCATTAGTTTATAAGGGATTAAGCGTACATGTAAATTCCGTTGACTGTAATTTTGTTAGTTATATTCCAATATTTCCTCCATCTTATGCCAATATCAGTTCTTTTTAAGTATTGGTTCCAATAGTTTCTATTTTTTTCTAAGAAATTGTCAGTTGGATAGGCTCTCTGCAATGTTTTGTATAGCTAACCTTTCATATGAATATCCTTTTCTGACTCRAATAKAATYCCCTCAAGATTGCKCTGATGTCCAAAAGATGTACACATCTAAAATGTGTGATATAAAACTGAACACCTCAACCCTTGTCCTGCAATGAAGTCAAGCCTCTGAACACCTCAAGTCATACCCTAATTCAAATCACTGCTGTGATCCCTTCCCAACACTGTAAGTAGCCCTCTCATTCCCAATCMCCATAATATTTTTACTAAATGTTTTTGGTTAAAATAATTTGTTTGACGATTTTTTAAAGCACTTTGTCGTCTTTATGTGGTTTGCGCCTATACCGTGGGTCTCCCATCCTCCAAAAATGATAAAGTCACCAGCCTCCACTGGTGTAGATATAGGAGAGGAGACAAGGCAAGAAAGTCACTTTAGACTATTGAGATGTCCCCATGTCTCCTCTAGCTCCCTCACAAAACCCCTGTCTCCTCTAGCTCCCTCACAAAACCTTAAAATAGACATGGAAAGCGCATCTCCCTCTATGACTCCAATGATCACTGGGACAGAAGATAAGTTTTTAATTTTTTAATCAGGGGTGTCAAACTCATAGTTTTGATGCCTGGTACCGACGATCATATCACGCTCAAAGTCGCTTAAGTCACTCGTTTTCTAAAGTTCAATCGAACAGTAGCTGAATGCCTCGATGCCCGTCTGCTTGCTTTACATAGCAAGCCACGGCCACGTGACTCACTGTCGGTAGGAGCTAACCATTCTCATGAAAGTGGTGGTGTACCTAATAAACTGTATAGGGAATAGGGTGTCATTTGAGGCGCAACCTATCGATCTTCCTCCAAGTGAGCACCTAAACCTGACCAATCTACCACCTGGAAACAACCTGGTCTTAAAAGGCATGCGAAGACAATGCYGTCATATTTGTTTATAGGGAAGCACGAGGCGAAGACCTGCAAGGGGCATTTTACGCCTTTCTTAACTCACCAACGCGTAAAAGGAACAGYGTGTTTCATTGATAAAGCCCCAGAACTTATTCATTGTTGGCTACGTGAAAGAGCGGCATCACTGCCACATGGCTGCTCCTATTGAGAGGAAAAACATCATTTTTATTCCCACTAACTTCCGTTCCAAATGGCACCCTATTCCCTATGTAGTGCACTACTTTTGATCATGGCCTATATATAGTGAAAAGGRTGCCRTTTGGGTGACARGCACAGTYACACAACAACCCKGTCTGTTTGCTGCATCAACTCTTCATCTACCATTGCCTCTGTCCCCTCCCCTCTAGCACTGCCACGAGATTATTATATACTGTATATATTTTTTACTTTGAGACATACTCAGTTCGTACTGAAATCTCTCAATTATTATKTTCTGAGGGACCCCTTTGCCGGTGCACTCATTTATGCACATGGCATTTGTCGATGTCACAGTATGGCCCTTTGAGGTATCYAGACACACACTGGCCTCAGCATATACAGTATGTTTGTGTTGACCAATTGTGTGTGTTTAAGGTGTGTGTCTCAGACCTGTGTTMAAATACGATTTAGGGTRTTTAAATTACTTTCAAGACATTTCGAAGTAACTATTTGGATATTTTGTCTTTGAAAWTACAAGTAGTAGAATATTKGAATGCAYTTGGAAATACACTTGAAAAGTATTGGCATGTATTTGAATGTATTTTTCAAGAACAAATATTGACTCAATGCATTGAACGCATGTCTGTCTGGTCCTAGGGKTATTTGAAATAATACATTTGGAGATAAGCATTTTGAAAATAGTTTCAAATATTTGGCCAAATACTGAAATACACAGAAAATAAGAATTTAAATAAATACTTTTGTTGTGTAGTGTGTGCATGCGTGTGTTTGTCAGTGATAAACATGATGGATAGCTGGAGAAAATAAGCTACAATAGCAGCCAATTTACCTACCCAAGGCTGGCCTATAGGGCTAGATTTAATCCCATTGCGTTTTGTCCGCTATGCACGTTTTAAAGGCAATGTTCCCATGTTCGCAGAGACMACATTCATGGTAAAGGCTGCCAGAGAGGAAGAGGGCTGACTCCGCCCCAAAATCGTGTCCCCGCAAAAATAAAGCGAGGTTTGTTGTATGGATATGTTGTATGGCGGTCAACATAAAATTCAATGGCTAATTTGCTACGTGAAACCTATTTGGGCGAATAGAAGTTTCGTAATGCTTAGATTGTTGCGCATGTACTGATATTAAGTGGACACACTTTGAGCCAAATTATTTTATATTAGACTTATGCCTGTTAACATGCACATCTGCAATCTCATTGGCTGAAATGTTTCCGCCTGCTCCAGGCTCCTCCCACCTGCCTTCCACCTTTTCTGACATTTCTTTCAGAGGGGTTGGTTTAAAGCAGAAGTCAAAATTTGGTTGGACCTTGTGTACAATTGACAAACAAAGTGATCTTAATCTTAATTTATTCCCATTGTTAGAATGGAGAGTCCTGTATCTTCTCAGTGCATAGACAATCTTTGACATATGTATGTCGGCTCAATCGGAAATTACCTTTACATTTCAATCGCACTATAACGTGGATCTTCCGAGGTCTGGATTGAGTGTAGGCCCTAATCCACAGGGACATAAACCAGAGAGTTGTGCATATTGAGAGGAATGAGAGAGAGCAAGACAGCCAAAACCTGGATATTAAAGGGCTACTTTGAGATTTTGGCAATGATCCCAAAATAACTAGCATTAGCGCAATGACTGGAAGTCTATGGGTATCTGSTAGCATTAGCTCGTAAAACTACCTCTAACTTCCTTCATGGCTATCTACTTCCATGCTAGCAGATACCCATACACTTCCAGTCACTGCGCTAATGCTAGTTAGCGTTGRCTCGCAAAACTACCTCYAACTTACTTAAWACTGGACACAAATACATACAAATGGTATCCACAAGTTTATCTGACTCTGGGGAAGTAGATAAAAAGGCAATGACAAAATACCAAAGTATTCCTTTAACTCGAGTCCATTCCTTTTCTCTCTTCAATAACAATCCCTCTCCCCATCAGTGGTGTAAAGTACTTCAGTAAAAAAAAAAAAGTACTACTTATGTAGTTTTTTTGGGGTATCTGTACTTTACAATTTATATTTGACAACATTTACTTCACTACATTTCTAAAGAAAATAATGTACTTTTTTACCCCATACATTTTCCCTGACACCCAAAAGTACTCATTACATTTCAAATGCTTAGCAGGACAGGAAAATGGTCCAATTCACACACATCAAGATCTCTGGTCATTTCTACTGCCTCTTATCTGGCAAACTCACTAAACACAAATGCTTTGTTTGTAAATTATATCTGGGGGAAAAAATGGTGCCGTCTGGTTTGCTTAGTATAATGATTGTGAAATTATTTATACTTGTACTTAGTATATTTTAGCAATTACATTTRCTTTTGATACTTACAGTTGAAGTCAGAAGTTTACATACACTTAGGTTGGAGTCATTAAAACTCATTTTTCAACCACTCCACAAATTTGTTGTTCACAAACTATAGTTCTGGCAAGTCAGTTAAGACATCTACTTTGTGCATGACAAGTAATTTTTCCAACAATTGTTTACAGACAGAGTATTTCACTTATAATTCACTGTATCACAATTTCAGTGGGTCAGACGTTTACATACACTAAATTGAGTGTGCCTTTAAACAGCGTGGAAAATTCCAGAAAATGATGTCATGGCTTTAGAAGCTTCTGATAGGCTAATTGACATMATTTGAGTCAATTGGAGGTGTACCTGTGGATGTATTTCAAGGCCTACCTTCAAACTTAGTGCCTCTTTGCTTGACATCATGGGAAGATCATAAGAAATCAGCCAAGACCTCAGCAAAAAATGTGTTTACCTCCTTGGGAGCAGTTTCAAAACGCCTAAAGGTACCACATTTCTCTGTACAAACAATAGTACGCAAGTATAAACACCATGGGACCACACAGCCATCATACCGCTCAGGAAGGAGATGCGTTCTGTCTCCTACAGATGAATGTACTTTGGTCTGAAGTGCAAATCAATCCCAGAACAACAGCAAAGGACATTGTGAAGATGCTGGAGGAAACAGGTACAAAAGTATCTATATCCACAGTAAAACGAGTTCTATATCGACATAACCTGAAAGGCCATTCAGCAAGGAAGAAGCCACTGCTCCAAAACTGCCATAAAAAAGCCAGACTACGGTTTGCAACTGCACATGGGGACAAAGATCGTACTTTTTGGAGAAATGTCCTCTGGTCTGATGAAACAAAAATAGAACTGTTTGGTCATAATGACCATCGTTATGTTTGGAGGAAAAACATGGAGGCTTGCAAGCCGAAGAACACCATCCCAACCGTGAAGCACGGCGGTGGCAGCATCATGTTGTGGGGGTGCTTTGCTGCAGGAGTTGCCTAGCTCTACCTTCCCCACAGCATCAGTAAGCCTACCATTTTCCCATGTTTGTAGCCTACTAGAGTATAAACCATATTCAAGGGCATGTGTTGAGAAGGAATCAACGGAGCACAATTATGCCACAGTTAACTTGCACAATTACAATCACACACAGATGACCACCAACACATGCTCACACAATCTTCTGCTTTAAAACTGAGCTACGGCATGTCTGCATTTATGTGCTCAGTATTTCTCTCAAATCTAAAATGGATTTATGCTCCCTGCAACTCAAGACYGGCGTAGAGAGAAAACCCCCACTATTTATCATTGACAGTAGGCTACAAATTGTGTGCCTGCTGTGCCCAATGAGAGAATTGATTTGACCTTGAGGACGTAGAACTCTATGAATGATAAATAAATTATAGCATGACTGACTGCACGCGAGTAGTGGCCGAGAAATAGCTTCGCTCTATTATTGTGTTGCAGAAACAAAGTGTCACTAATCGTAACCTGTGGACATTTTTGGTAACATAGTTTCAAATGAACCTGGATGAGATCAGTGCCTGGAAGAATTATATCATTCAATGCCTTCAGAAACTCAACGAAGCGTCCAGATTCCGCAGACCCACTACATTTCACAGTTCTGTGTGTCACAATACTTTCCAATAGTTTATTGTAGAATTAAGCCACACAATATCTGCCTATACCTACTATGAATGAAATAAGAAGGGTGATATGACAGGATGAAACAGTGTATGCATGCCCCATATCCCTTGCCAGCCTCGTGCAAGACAGCTTCTCAAGAGGATACAAGGTGCGTTATAGGTTATTCTAAGAACAGTTTAATGGGGGACGAAAGTGTTGGTAAGGCTACAGGCCGATTATTATTTGGATATATCTAGTATGCTGTAATCCCAGTTTATGTTAATTCCATTGCGATTTATTCCGATACATATTAGCCTACTGACCTGGTTAAAGCAGTCTAGATTCGGCCKGTTAGGCTCCGTCATTTTTTAAAATGACAAATCATTTTAAAAGTGTAATCCTCCCTACACTAGTGACCTAATAGTTAATAACTCGCAAATGACTGGGCAAAAAAGCCTATTTCGAGCCATGTGTGGAAACATTGAGAAGAAAAAAATGAATGGACACAGTTTAACATTTTTATTCCAATATTTTAAGTCCGGGGACATAAGGAAACCATGTATTCGAGGCTATAGCCATTGCAGTTGATATGTAAAATAAATTCAGTAGATCAGTGACCGTAAGGAATATTTGGTTATAACGGGAAGGTGCCTACAGAGGGGAAAAACCATTCCGATCCCATTAGATCAACTTTGATTGGCTGTTGCCATTATTGCGGCGAAAATCACRACGAACAAACGTCTCCGTTATGTAGGTCTACTTTAAAAAAAACATAGGCTATTTATTGAATGATCAAAATTAAAACATATTTGCATCCAAGGCTGCATTCACATCGATCAACGATTAAAGCCGGTCAATGAGACTTTGTATGGCTATGAATTGTCACATCAATGGGAAATATAATTGTTTTAATATGCAAACCCGATCAGATCTCGTCACAAACCTGTTTCTTACCCCAGCTTTTAGCGGTTCGGCCAATAAACTCTCCTGTTCGTGGGTTGTAGATAGAATCTTTCCAGGAGGACGTCTGCGGCTTGTCTCCGTCAGCGGCGGGTGTCTCCTCCTTGGTCGACATGGTTGGCTTTGGGTTGTTCAAAATGATGACCGTAGATGGTTAAGAATGTTATAATACCCAAACGGTCAATAAACGATCGATTGCCTCTGTTTTATATTTAAAAAATGATCGAGTGTTATTTCCGACCCAATATAGCCTAGTCCCTTCCGGCTACCCTCTCCACACTGCTACAGTACTGCAGCAACTGAGTTGGAGAATTCGCGTTAGAAGCATCTCAGCGCATGCGCACTTTCGGCATTCAAAACTCAGAGGACTGGTTCATTCGATTGGTTATTTATAATCTTAAAAGGTTCTATTGTTTTTAAGTAGGCTAGATTGATTTAGATCAGGGATGGGCAACTTTGATGGGGTGGGGGACCCAAGAAAAACTGAACTCGTCATGAGGGGCCACAGTGGCTGTGTGTCTGCCTACCCACATCCATACACCTCCAACCTTGACAGCAAAACATTTTAGCAGCCCCCCCCATGACAGCTAAGAGAAACAATTTATGTTTTAAAGTTAATTTCCTACAATTCTGCACATTTTCCCATGGGGCATAGAGAACATTTTGCAGTTTTAAAGCAAGTTTGCTGCAATTCAATACATTTTGCCATGGGGCGGAGAGAAGATTTAGCCATTTTTAATATAACTGATTGTTAATGGGCCCCACCCAGTCGGTAATTCGATCATGCTTACAAGTTTAGATAGCTGGCCACTAGACTAATTTACCAATCGTAATTATTTTTGCTGAAATGGGCTAATTGAGTGATTGCAATGCACAACCAAATTTAGAAATTGCACCTTGTATTCTATTATTCTAACTCTCAACAGTAAGTTGAGACCCTGACTGTTATTTTGTGAAAATGGCCCCGGCCTATCCCTGGTCTGAGTTGCCCATCCCTGATTTCGATATAGTTCTGGTGAGGATCGAGTAGGCTTTAGGCATATGMCCAATGACTAACCTACTATTTTTGTGATCAATAGCCCTCTATTTGATAAATATTCAGTGATGGCAATGCCGCATCCATATCAATCTATGATGCTGGTTCTTTACTTTGTCAGTGTTTATATGTTCTGTTAGCGCTGTCATGGAGCCTAGAGTTTAGAGGTCTGAAGGGGAAAAAATCTGATGGTGCCAGCTGCAACTGGAGGGTTGCTGTCATCAGGKGTGTATACATTACGCCGATTCTGTAAAACGTTTCTTAAACGGAACGAAACAGGCAGGGGCCTACCTGAACTTGTCTAATAGAAATACATTTTAGTGGCAAAATTGAACAATTTTGCAACTGTTTGGACTAATGATTACACCCCAGTATCCTAGATTACCTCGATTAACCTGTACCCCCCACACATTGACTCGGTGCCAGTACCCCCTGTATATAGCCTCGTTATTATGTAATTTCCGTGTGTTACTGTTTAAAAATAAATAAAAATCACTTCAATTAATTTAGTAAATAGTTTCATAACTCTATTTCTTGAACTGCAGTGTTGGTTAAGGGCTTGTAAGTAAGCATTTCACTGTAAGTTCTACACCAGTTGTATTCGGCGCATGTGACAAATACAATTTGATGCCACTGCCATCTCCTGATGTTTTGCCCTTGAGCAAGGCACTTAACCCATACACTGCTCCCGGGACGCTGCACTGTGGCTGATCCTGTACTTCCAACCTCTCCGTGTGCATGTGTTTGTGTGTTACCTGGGTGGGTCTCTCCAAGAAAATGGATAATTAGGTTCCTCTTTAGCCAGAGGAAATATTTAGTGGGAGTGAGCTTGCAACTGGAGGGATGCTGGTATCAGAATCTCAGGTGCCTAGTACCATTTGTGACCTTGAAAAAGCCACATCACCACTAACCTGCTCCGGGGCACTGCTCTGGGCAGACCCGAGGGGCTTCCAGCCTCTTATGAAATAACTGGGGTGGCAGGTAGCCTACTGGTTAGAGTGTTGGGCCAGTAACCTGAAAGGTTGCTGGATCGACTCCCCGAGCTGACAAAGTAAAAATCTGTCGTTCTGCCCCYTAACAAGGCAGTTAACCCACTGTTCCCTGGTAGGCTGTCATTGTAAATAATAATTTGTTCTTAACTGGCTTGCCTAGTTAAATAAAGGTCAAATTAATAAAAAATAAAAAAACAATGTATGAATTTATGGATGGATCAGATGCCGAGGCCCAGATGTAAGTGTGAAGTTTTTCAATGGGTACATTCAAGTAGTCTAAAGTGGTTTCCTCTCCAGTCTCAATGCCTAGTCAATTAATCTGCACTAATGTTTTCACCTATCCCATGATTTCAGATCGGTGAAGAGGAAGCTCCTTGAGACTATTGAGGTGCACCCATCTCTAAAACAGAAGGCCTTGGCRAGGCTGAGAGGATTTCACTCTGGGGATTTCTACTCTCAAAGGATTACGCTCAAGGATTAAAGAACAGGTCATAACATTTTACCTACCCACACACTTAATAATTTAGTCACCAATCAAACCAACATCTTACCCATTAAACCAAGAGGACATTTTCTAAATCAGTGTTTCTCAATCCTGGTCCTGCGGATCCAAAGGCTGCAAAAAATGTTAAGGCAGTAGCACCACACCCAATTCCACTAATCAACTCAACATCAAATCAATGATTAGTGGAATCAGGTGTGTAACACAAAAATGTGTCCCCAGGACCAGGACTAAGAAACACAGTCCTAAATAGAAGGCCAACTGACACAAGGAAATGTAGTGTCCAAGAGATAAATACCTAAACTTGGAGAAAATTCTTCTTGAAAATACTAATTTAGCCCAAATTATGGTTATTTATGTATATTTACAGACCCAGTCATATCTGCAACCACAAAGCAGAACATTCTAAAAGAGAGTACACACATTTCCCCAAGTGCAATGTCCACTGAGTGGAGGGCCTAACGTGCTCAAGGGTCCAAAGGTCACGATGACACAGAGGTTGTGTTCAGGAGGGTGCAATTGAATGGAATAGGCCATTACATATCGGCACAATGATTATATTAAAAAAGGCATTGATTGATGATAATAATGGTTCACACTTAAAATAAAACAAAATTTACTAAATGTACCCTTGTTTCTAGACAAGGTAGGGCTAATACCTGGGTTAAAGGTTACTGCTGGCTTCTTTCCACACAGTTGCATCTAATGGCTGACATTAAACTGCAAAACATAGTAAAGGAGTAKCATAAGTAGTGTAAAAAATATATATATTTTACAGAATGTTTTGGGGTGGTTCAAAGAAGCCTAGAAATCCCCTTCTATTAACCTAAACAGACCTTAAATTAAAATGCAAGCTTAGAATAGGATCGGACGGGATCCCATTGATTAGACAAACGTTGCGTTAAAGGAGGAACAGAAAGTCAAACCACTAGCATACATCAACACACATACTATTCATGTACGTTTGACATGTTTCGTTGGAACAGGGAAATAAATGAGAAGAAATGTTCAATAATCCTGAAAAATATTCCGTCACAAGTCTGTGGTGTGTCGCGGCAGTGTGAGTGTTTTTATGCATAGCCACATCCTCTAGAAAATGACTACAAAACATTGTACTCCATCTAAAAAACAACAAACCTTTTTTCCGGGAGATTACGCAGATATCGCCTCTTGGCAGAAGAATTTGGAACCTTTTTGCCGCTGCAGGAAATACAGGGGCAGCAGCCAGGAAGACATTTACAAAAATAACTACAAGGGAGAAATTAAGACAGAAACAGATATTTAAATGCGTCTAAAATATCATATCATCGACCTGAATGACTGGCAACCTATTTCCTGTATATCTGGCCACATCCCCAGAGAACTTCCACTCCCCATGTGAACAGAGTAGGAGACGAGAGACCAGTCTCAGAGAGAGAGGTATGGTGCATCACTGATGCCTGCCCGTCAGTCACTCTGGGGAAGAGGGTTCGTTGTCATCATCGTCCTCCTCTTCCTCGTTGAAGGAGCTGGGCGCCTGGCCTCGAGACTCGGAGAGGGCGGTGCTACTCCTTCCATCCAAAGAGGTAGTCCAGGTCATCTGGGAAAGAGCTGAAACACGACAACCCACACCACGGGTCAGTCACTTCAGTTCTCAAATTAAAATCAATCATGCCACCTTAAGTCATTTATATGGCTTGAGYTTTTCTGTTATCAATAAGGTATGCAACAAAACATTTTGCCACACAAAAACAGAATCATTTCCTGGTTACATCCCAAATGGCACCCTATTCCCTATATAGTGCACTACTTTTGAACAGAGCCACACAGGGATCATAGAAATATCACTTCATGTGTAGTGTTCCTTTTTGGTAGTGGATTGTGTTCAAATCACAGTTTTGATTAAAAAGTTATGAGAGGTAATCTACCTTGTTTGACTGGTGCCTCTGGCCATGCCTGTGGGAGGAGAGACGGGGACAGATTGAAATGACAGAAATGGCCCGTTTCCACACGTATGCACACACACGTCAAAAATGCTTGTCAATGAACGCCGTTTTCCAACTCTCACCTATGATGTAGATCTCCAGAGACCTGGGAATGAGGGACTTGGCCAGGATGAGATTGGGAAGTGCACCGCAGACAATCTCCA
This sequence comes from Salvelinus sp. IW2-2015, assembly GCF_002910315.2. Lineage (NCBI taxonomy): Eukaryota > Metazoa > Chordata > Actinopteri > Salmoniformes > Salmonidae > Salvelinus > Salvelinus sp. IW2-2015. The sequence goes on along the minus strand of NC_036862.1, from coordinate 285,467 downwards.
GGCCCAGGGACAACCCCATGCGCTTCTATGTCGTCGTGGATCTCAAAGGTGTTGTTGACAGTAGGTACGTCAAACGTTCAGCCTGCTGCACAGACCACATGGAAGCTGTAGTCTAGAGTGACTGGTTAAATTGTGTTTTTAAATTGGTTAAAGTAGGACGAAATAGATGTCATTGTAATAATGGGTGAGTGTGCTACATTTACTGTCATCATATATTAAAATATTGAATTACTTTGACATATTTCGTTATGTTATATAACCCTAATTTGTCTATGGTGGACAGAACGTGTTACTACACTACACAGACTAAAGTTTTCCCCACACAATATTACAGGAAATGCACATACTTTTTTTGTTAGAATGGTTAATTGTTAGTATTAAAGTTTATAGTCATCMCGATCTCACAAAAGTGATTGCTTAAAACAGATTAATATCAGTGTTTGTCATACATGTCAGTCCGTAGAGGGACGCAACAGTCATTTTCAGACCACTGTGGCAAAAAAAAAAGGCCATTCCTCCCATAAATGTCTCTGACCTGACATGAATTCATGGATTTGAGGGTTACGCTATCATTAAAATGAAAGCCAAACCCTGTCGCTATTTGGAAACCGATGTGAGGTGGTGTTTCCTTCAAATGATCCTGTAAAAAAAAAAGTGTTGTTTCCTTTCCGTCTTGGCTATCTACCAAAATAATTYTCTCAGAGATACAGTGCATTYGGAAAGTATTCAGACCCCTTCCTTGACTTTTTCCACATTTTGTTACGTTACAGCCTTATTCTAAAATGTAAAAATGACAAGGCGAAAACAAGTTTTTTGAAATTTGAGCAAAAAAACAAAAAAACAAACAGAAATACCTTATTTACATAAGTATTCAGACCCTTTGCTATGAGACTTGACATTTTGCTCAGGTGCATCCTGTTTCCATTGATCACCCTTGAGATGTTTCCACCTGTAGTRAATTCAATTGATTTGGAAAGGCACACACCTGTCCATGTAAGGTCCCACAGTTGACAGTGCATGAGAGCAAAAACCAAGCCCTGAGGTCGAAAGACTTATCCCCAGAGCTCCGAGACAGGATTGTGTCGAAGCACAGATCTAAGGATGGGTACCAAAAAATGTATGCAGCATTGAAGGTCCCCAAGAACACAGTGGCCTCCATCATTCTTAAATGGAAGAAGTTTGGAACCACCTAGACTCTTCCTTAGAGCTGGCCATCCKACCAAACTGAGCAATCGGGGGAGAAGGGCCTTGGTCAGGGAGGGGACYCCTGGTCTCTCTGACAGAGCTACAGAGTACCTTTGTGGAGATGGGAGACCTTCCAGAAGGACAACCATCTCTGCAGCACTCCACCAATCAGGCCTTTATGGTAGAGTGGCCGGACGGAAGCCACTCCTCAGTAAAAGGCACATGACAACAAGATTCTTTGGTCTGATGAAACCAAGATTGAAAGCTTTGGCCTGAATGCCAAGCCACACGTCTGGAGGAAACCTTGCACCATCCCTACGGTGAAGCATGGTGGTGGCAGCATCATGCTGTGGGAATGGTTTTCAGTGGTAGAGACTGGGAGACTAGTCAGGATCGAGGGAAATATGAACGGAGCAAAGTACAGAGAGATACTTGATGAAAACCTGCTCCAGAGCGCTCAGGAACTCAGACTGGGGCGAAGGTTCACCTTCCAACAGAACAACGACCCTAAGCCAAGACAATGCAGGAGTGGCTTTGGGACAAGTCGCTCCCTATCCAATCTGACAGAGCTTGAGAGGATCTGCTGAGAACAATGGGAGAAACCCCCCAAATACAGGTGTGCCAAGCTTGTAGCGTCATACCCAAGACTCGAGGCTGTAATCGCTGCCAAAGTACTGAGTAAATGGTCTGAATACTTATGTAAATGTGATATTTCCATTTTTTATTTTTAATACAAAAGTTTTTGCTTTGTCACTATGGCGTATTGTGTGTAGATTGATGAAGGGAAAAAACGATTTAACCAATTTCAGAATAAGGCTGTTACGTAACAAAATGTGGAAAAAAGTCAAGGGGTCTGAATACTTTCCGAATGCACTGTATACACAGTGTACAAAACGTGAACATCTGCTTTTTCCATGACATAGACTGACTAGGTAAGAGCTATGATCCCTTAYTGATGCTACTTGTTAAATCCACTTCAATCAGTGTAGATGAAGGGGAGGAAACAATTGAGACATGGATTGTGTATGCGTGCCATTCAGAGGGTGAATGGGCAAGACAAAATAATAACCGCTTGGTAAATATTGGTGCGTGTGCAGTTTATAAGTTACTAATTTAGTAAAATACAAGTAGTGTGAACACAAGTGTGACACGTGTGTGTAGGGAGTAACTTTTATGTATTGGTCTTCAAAATATAACGACTTGTTTTAGCATGTTTAATTATTTATTTGGACATCTAAAACCAGTGTTTTGACACTTGGCCGTGAATCAAAAGCCATTACAACAGGAAGCAGCCATTTTCAATCTATGTTTTAGGAATATAAATGGTACTTTTAATATTATTTTTCAACCGGATTCTACTTTATCAGGTAAAAACTACTGAACGAGAACAAAAACGTGCTATGACTTATTGATTTTGATGATATTAGTGAAATCGTGAAAATATATGTTTGTCCTGGCTACCTACAGAGAGTCGGGGGATTACTGTGGTAGCCATCCGTATAAATCGCATATATTTTAATCACGGTAAAACCTTGTGATCCTAACTGAATTTAATCTTAGCACCATAGGAGAAGTGTTGACATTTTAATGATAAAGGGGCAATGAGCATGTGTGTTATACTACAGTGGCATTTGGATAAGCGAGTCAGTAATAAGTGACCTGGAGTTGTCTTCGCAATAGGCATTTAGGGTGAAGACGTTGCGGTGACACGTACTTGTCGCTGGAGATGGAGCAGTCGATGACGGTGCGTACGTCTGTGTTGAGGATGATGAAGGGGAGCTGGATGACAGAGCTGGAAGGGGGAGGGGCTTTGTTTCTCTGCACTAGGTTCTTGAAAGAGATTTTCTGTTTGAGGAGAGACGAGCAAGGTTCAGAAACATTTTAGGTGCATTTGATKTAGTTCGCCTGGCTACGGTGTTCCATCAATCTTCCATTGGTCCTAAAGTGCAAACTTTCGAACACCTCTATCCACACAGACAGTTTTAAATACATTGTGACGACAACTACAGCTAATCTTATCAATACATACTTCAAAAACTTTTATCCCCACATTCATGAGTGGAACTACATCATACATGGGCATGGGGCCACGAGTCTTTCCTGGTCAGGTTATGTGGTCAGGAAAAACACCAAGCCCTAGTATGTCGTGGCTAAATCGATTCGGAGGGAAAACMTCAGAGGAATAGGAGCTTGGACTGAAGCTTAAATCTAGCTTTAGAGCGAGTAACCTTCATTAGGGCAGAGCAAAATGTAGCCACAACACACCATCAATCGGAGATGCAGTGAATGACAACTATCCGTGGTGCGGTACATTCCAAGAAACAGACTGCGCATACATTTCGGTGATCGCCAAGTCTTTCTCACAGGGAGAAGTAATCAATAAAGAGAACTCCCCGACCACGCCCTTTGGGCCCAGATAAGCGTGTATACACACACACACACACACACACACACCACACACACACACACACACACACACACCACCACACCCACACACACACACACACACACACACACACACCACACACACAACATCACCTGCAGTATGAGTTCATCCAGTTCAGTTCTCTTCAGCCTGATCCTCTTCAAGCGTTTCTGATTCTCCACCTGATTAGAGAAACAGTTTATTAAGCATTTTAGAAAGGACTGGTATAACAACTGTCTAATAGTAATACATCACATAAATAATCTCAAAGTGCTGGTAAAGCAAAAACAAACAAGCAATTTCAAAAGAAACATACAAAAGTAGCTAGATCAGCATATGGAGTGCTTCTTGAAGCCTCCAATGGGTGGCCACGGTCATGACAGGGTCTGGAAGTTATTGACTAGATGTAGATGGTCAGCGGTGGTGCTGGTCAGTGTACTGTCTGTGCCCCTCCTCTATCCAACCTCCACTCCACCTTAATGCTGTGCGCCAACAGAACCTTACCCATATCCCACCACTCAGACAGTTAGTGTTGTTCTTTAAGTAACTGACCAGACAGTAGTGATGGATTGCGAAAGTCCTCTGCTGTCAAAAAAGGCCAGCTGTAGGAGTACTTTCCATCTCCTCACTCCCTTATGCCTAGTCCTCCACCAGAATGGGTCACTGTGTGTGTTCGTGTGTTTATCGTGTCCGATCTGTATTCTGCAGGAAGTTGACACACGATACAGATGAGAACTGAAAGGGTCTTTCGTTTTTCTTCCCATTTCCTTTGTCTGTGCTCCCCTCACCCCTTTCTCTCCGTCCACCTGTCCCTCTTTTCCTGAGGTGACAGTGACAGATGTCATGGAGTGGCTGTCAAGGCTCACTTTCAGCTCCCAGAGAGAACTCTGCTGGTTTAAAATGTGTGTGTATGTGTGTAAGATCACCTCCAGGTTTTGACACTCCTGGGCTGAGTTGGTGGGCAGGCCAATCCAGCGTATCTCCTTCTTCTCCTTGGAGATGATGTTCATGGCCATCAGCACGTTGACGGCGTCATACACGCGCCTGCGGATGTTCTTCTGGTCATACACCTGCTAGGGACGGAGGGGGAGAGAGAGAGAGAAGAGTGAGGAAAGATCAAATAAAAGAGAAGTGAGTAAAGAAGAGACAAAAAAAATACGAGAGAGCAAGGAAACAGAGAATAGCAGAGAATAGGTTATGATTCTAGGCTTGTCTTGAGGGGGGGGGGTCAAGGGTCATCTCATTAGTAACTGCTCCATGGTGTGTGTCCCTGGCCAGGACTACCCACTACCCCTCCAGAGGCGCACTGACTGCTAGCCTWGCCCTCATGGTTAATCTGTTTTTAATTAATGATACTTTTTGACATTCCACAGGAAGTAAGCAGATTAGGGCTGGGGCCAAGCTATTTTATGGGGCCATGTCAGTATTAATACCGGAAAGTATTCAGAGGTTGGCTCCCTCCMCACAATTAAAACAGCCAAACTAGCCAAACTTTCAGTCGGATTCCTCCAACACAATGCTTTGGGATGCAAGGGAACCGTTTGCAACATAATCAACATTCCAAATTCTCTATGACCTCAAATCTGTCATTCGTTAATTGCTTATCGTGAACAGCTTATGAATGGAAAAACAAACGTATCTAACATTTAGCTGCAGAAAAAATGCATCGCTGTTTTGCTCTAATGTCAAATTGGACATATTTCATTTTTTATTCACTTTTATTTATTCAGGGTAGCCCAATGAGACCAGGGTCTCATTCCCAATGGTGTCCTGAGTACAACAATTTTCTCACAAACAAGAAGAAAATGTACACTGCAAATAAACAAGAAGAATTAAAAGAACCACGTGTTGAGTGTTATCCACTAACCTGTTGGCCAGATCGGTTTGTTCTTTATTTATGCATGAAAGGGGACGTTAGAGGCATTGGCTAAAGTATAGTCAGAAATCTGGCCACCTGGCTAGATCCTCTCAACAACCCCCTACAATACTTTATCATTCTACTGGCACAATGGGTTAGAGGACCACGGTGCTGGCAACACCAGGGATGTGTTCATTAGGGCATGCAATGGAAAATATAACTGAAAGACACGCACCGTTTTCTCCAGGTTGTCCCTCCGTTTCATTCCGTTTTCTTCCGTTTGGTGCCTAATGAACACGACCCAGGGTTGTTGGTTTGATTCCTGCATTGGCCACATATACAGACTGTGTCACTGTCAACCGTACGTGGTTATGGATGAAAGCGTCTACTCAACTATCATAGTATTTACGGACTCACCGAGTCTGTGGCCATGACGGTGGTGGAGTGGGTGAACTCAGCCACCAGATCGTCGGCCACCTCGTTGTAGGACGCGTTGCCTTTCTTCTGCACCGTCGCACACGCCTTCACGGAGAAATGACCAGGCCCTTCCCGTTCTTATCGCCCTTCTTCAGTTGATTGCTGTGGTGGAGAGATCACAAAGAAGCAACCGACGCATTAATGGTTAGACGTCTAGGGCTAGCTGTTACACAGATCAAATAATAGTGTATTTGTCACGTGCACAGGATATAGTAGGTGCAAACAGTACAGTGAAATGCTACTACACCTCCAACTCTACACTTATTTGTCAAACATCCCCTCACACAACGATGAGTTTCTCTCCAACAATGGCGCAAGCAAAAGCGCACTTGTGAAAACCATGACGCGTTAACATAAGCATGATGGAGCTCGGCATGAATGTGAAGACCATAGATAGTGCTCCCGCTAACGCTTTGACACTCGCCTTCAATGTGCGGTCACAGGATCATGTGACGTGCGCTCATTTAGACGCACCACTCATTGATGCTTCAAAATAGTGTATGGCTTTATACTCAGTACATATGCAGAGCAAATGTGTTGATGCCTACTCATAATATTTAAACTCACCAATATCAGTGTATTTGAAACTGTCCTAAAGGCTAAAGGGTAATAGCACTATTGGGTATAGACTATAGTAATGGGTTACGTCCCAAATGGCACCCTATTCCCTATATAGTGCACTATCCCACAAGGTTCTGGTCAAAAGTAGTGCACCATGTAGGGAATAGGGTGCCATTTGAGATGCAGAATGTGTAACGGATGTGAAATGGCTAGCTAGTTAGCGGGTACGCGCTAATAGCGTTTCAATCAGTTACGTCACTTGCTCTGAAACCTAGAAGTAGTGTTTCCCCTTGCTCTGCAAGGGCCGCGGCTTTTGTGGAGCGATGGGTAACGATGCTTCRTGGGCGTCAGTTGTTGATGTGTGCAGAAGGTCCCTGGTTCGCGCCCGGGTCGGGGCGAGGGGACRGTCTAAAGTTATACTGTTACACATGGTTGTGGTTGGAGCAGCATTTTCTACCCCTCTACACTCCTAGAGAATTTATCAGATGAGTGCAGTTTTGAAGGCTGAATCTTAATTATTGGGAATGTGTGTGTGTGTGTGTGTCTCTGGGAATCACATATCAATCAGACTCCCTGCATTAACACACACACGCACCTTGCTGCTAGCTAGTTCTTTCCATTGAGGTAATGCAGTGTGTATTTGTGATCATATCACCGGCCATTCAGAACGGTACAAAAATCAAAGCATGTCGAATGCTGGAGTCACGGCACGCTGCCACACAAGTCCTCTTCCATTTGCTGTGTTGCAGGCACACATGTCCTCCTTCTCACAATGGCTCCAGTGTAACACGGTTCCTCTAGCTCCCTGTAGGGCTACCCCCAGGGAGAGGGGAATGGAGGAGAGGGATTCTCAATTTTCATTACGAGTCACCGCCGAAACATGTAGCTGAAGCACTGTTCATCATTTCACGAGGATCACACACACACACACACACACACACACACAAACACACACACAAACAGTACAAAAATCTCTCTCAAATCAGCAGAAACAAGGGAACTTTGGAGGAACGTGAATAAAAACAAGAGAAAACGATCCGTTATGAACCGTCAGGCTACATGTGATGCGCCGCACACACAGCAGTGATACAATCACTTGCTCATTCAGGGGCTCATTCTCTGTGATTTACGCACCAAGAGAAACCGAGAGGTGGGGGCCGGTAGTGGGGCACGGAGAGGGGGGGAAAAAATAATGTGAATATGCACGAGTGCATTTGTGAGTGAGAGAAAGAGAACAGTGAAAGACAGGAACAAAGAGAAGGAGAGAGCGAGAGAACAGAGAGAGAGTGGACAGGGAGAAAACGAGGGAGAATGTACAAGTAGACACGTGAAGACAGGCGCACACACGCAGCCAAACGAGTGAGCAATCAAGTGTCCACTGACAAACATTCCTCATCCTTGCACAACACAAACATATGCACCCTCTCCCACACAGCACAGTTCACTCTGACACCTAGTACAGTAGAGAGTAGGAGACAACTACAGAGCCGCTCGTTACATAACTGGCTCTCTGTGGAGCACACACACATGCAGAGGGGACGACTGTGTGTGTGTGTGTGTGTGTAGTGTATGAGGCAGGAAGTGGCGATGGGTAAGGCGCAGCGTGGTGGAAGCTTAGGGTCCTAGTTGTCAGGACAAATTAGTTCCAGAACCCCAGCTAGGGGAGAGAGAGAGAGAGAGAGAAGACGAGAAACAGGCTGGTGGTGAATGTGCCATAACAGATAGAGGGATTGTAATCAGTCGGTGTGAGGAAGAAACAGCACACTCAGTTACGCAGAAACGCAGAAACAACAGAGGCACTTTTTCTCCTTAGCAACAGAGCTGCCGCTCTGCACCACAGCCGGTGCTGTAGTGGGAGTCTGAGGAGTGTTTCTTGGCAGTGTGTCTGCAGAGTGGCTCAGTGGGGGAGGAGGGGAGAGGGATGACCTTTCACTGAACAGCACAGCTCAGAGCCAACACATCCGCCACAGAGTGTGCAGAGAAGGGGGGGGGGGGCTTGGCCCCAGGAAGAGCTCCTCTCACCTGGTGCTTGTGAGTGGGGAGAGGGAAGAATAAAGCATAGATGACAGAAGAGAGAGAGGAAATGAGACCAGAGATCTGAGCTTACAAGGACCAAACATGGAGAGAAATCTCAGTCTTGCACAGTGTTAGTGAGAAAGAGCAAGTACCAGAGGGGGTGAGTTGTGMGTTTGAAAACGATAGAAGTAGAAGGAGTGAGGTAGAAATGGAGGGAGGGAGAGAGAGGGTTTGGCAATAGGTCTTACTATGTGTTGAATTAATTATTCACTGCTGAGAACGTGGCATGCAGAACGCACAGACTCTCACATGCCTTTAAAATTTGAGTGCATCTTGCTCAAGGAACCATTTCCACACACACTCTAGGGCTGCACGATTTGGACAAAATATCTCATAGCATTYTTTGGCCAGATATTGAAATTTCGATTATGAATTTTTGAACACTAGGGTAAAAAATATGATAATTCCATCAGACATGGTTAAAACAACTGTCAGGGTAGAGAACATCACTTCTAAAAATAGATCATATGAATGAACACATACTGTAGCTAGCTAACTGAATACAAAATCAAAATAAACAAATATTTTCCAACAATGTTACAGGCTACATATGATAATAGATAGGATTATTACACCTTCATATTAACAAACATACATTTTGAACATGATCATCAAAATATAGTGTGCTATAAGCGCAGCGCTTATTAATTAATGAATAACATGAGTTCCTATTTCACAATTATGAGTTCTTAAATAACCTAGGTTAATTATTTATTCAGGCAGGCATAGGATGCAGATGGAATAGGAAGCTTATGATTGTGTAATTATGTAGAAGTTGGCCCAATCAGGCCTTAAAAACATGTAACACGTAGCCTGACAATTGCGAGGTGCAGCCTGTGTCCAAAACATTGTCTGGTCCAGTCATTCAACACGACGTTTCAACTTCTCCCTTAATTTCGTTATCAAATCAAATTTTATATACAGGGGGTATATACAGGGGGGTATATACAGGGGGGTACCGGTACAGAGTCAATGCGCGGGGGCACCGGCCTGTCGAGGCAATATGTACCTGTAGTTAGAGTTATTAAAGTGGCTATGCATAGATGATAACAACAGAGTCGCAGCGGTGCAAAAGGGTGGGGGGAGGGCAATGCCAATAGTCTGGGTGGCCATTTGATTAGATGAGTCTTAAGGCTTGGGGGTAAAAGCTGTTTAGAAGCCTCTTGGACCTAGAGTTGGCAGTCCGGTACCGCTTGCCGTGTGGTAGCAGAGAGAACAGTCTATGACTAGGGGGGCTGGAGTCTGAACATTTTTAGGGCCTTCCTCTGACACCGCCTGGTATAGAGGTTTTGGATGGCAGGAAGCGTGGCCCCAGTGATGTACTGGGCTATACTCACTACCCTCCGTAGTTCCTTGCGGTCGGAGGCTGAGCAGTTGCCATACCAGGCGGTGATGCAACCAGTCAGGATGCTCTCGACGGTGCAGCTGTAGAACCTTTTGAGGATCTGAGAACCCATGCCAAATCTTTTCAGTTTCCTGAAAAGGTTTTGTCGTGCCCTCTTCACGACTGTCTTGGTGTGCTTGGATCATGTTAGTTTGTTGATGATGTGAACACCAAGGAACTTGAAGCTCTCAACCTGCTCCACTACAGCCCTGTCGATGAGAATGGGGATGTGCTCAGTCCTCTTTTTCCTGTAGTCCACAATCATCTCCTTTGTCTTGATCACGTTGAGGGAGAGGTTGTTATCCTGGCACCACCCGGCCAGGTCTCTGACCTCCTCCCTATAGGCTGTCTCATTGTTGTCGGTGATCAGGCCATAGTGGTTTTGATACCATTATTCTGTCCTTTGTTCTACCACTGTTGTGTCATCGGCAAACTTAATGATGGTGTTGGAGTCGTGCCTGGCCGTGCAGTCATGAGTGAACAGGGAGTACAGGAGGGGACTGAGCACGCACCCTGAGGGGCCCCTGTGTTGAGTATYAGCGTGGCAGATGTGTTGTTACCTACCCTTACCACCTGGGGGCGGCCCGTCAGGAAGTCCAGGATCCAGTTGCAGAGGGAGATGTTTAGTCCCAGGGTCCTTAGCTTATTGATGAGCTTTGAGGGCACTATGGTGTTGAACGCTGAGCTGGAGTCAATGAATAGCATTYTCACATAGGTGTTCCTTTTGTCCAGGTGGGAAAGGGCAGTGTGGAGTGCAATAGAGATTGCATCATCTGTGGATCTGTTAGGTCAGTATGCAAATTGGAGTGGGTCTAGGGTTTCTGGGATAATGGTGTTGATGTGAGCCATGTCCAGCCTTTCAAAGCACTTCATGGCTACAGACGTGAGTGCTACGGGTCTGCAGTCATTTAGGCAGGTTATTTTAGTGTTCTTTGGCACAGGGACTATGGTGGTCTGCTAAAAAAAAATCGGTCTTGCAGACTTGGACAAGAAGAGTCAGTGAAGACACTTGCCAGTTGGTCAGCGCATGCTCGCAGTACACGTCCCGGTAATCCGTCTGGCCCTGCGGCCTTGTGAATGTTGTGATCACACAGTCTTCCGGAACAGCTGGTACTCTCATGCATGTTTCAGTGTTATTTGCCTCAAAGCGAGCATAGAAGTAGTTTAGCTCATCTGGTAGGCTCGTGTCACTGGAAAGCTCTCGGCTGTGCTTCCCCTTGTAGTCTGTAACGGTTTGCAAGCTCTGCCACATCTGACGAGCGTCAGAGCCAGTGTAGTATGATTCGATCTTAGTCCTGTATTGACGCTTTGTCTGTTTGATGGTTTGTCGGAGGGCAATGGCGGAATTTCTTATAAGCTTCCTTGTTAGAGTCCCGCTCCTTGAAAGCGCAGCTCTAGCCTTCAGCTCAGTGCGGATGTTGCCTGTAATCCATGGCTTCTGGTTGGGGTATGTACGTACGGTCACTGTGGGGACAATGTCATCGATGCACTCATTGATGAAGCCAATGACTGATGTGGTGTACTCCACAATGCCATCAGAGGAATCCCGAAACACATTCCAGTCTGTGCTAGCAAAAAAGTCCTTTAGCTTAGCATCTGCTTCATCTGACCACTTTTTTATTGATCGAGTCACTGGTGCTTCCTGCTTTAATTTTTGTTTGTAAGTAGGAATCAGGAGGATAGAATTATGGTCAGATTTGCCAAATGGAGGGTGAGAGCTTTGTATTCGTCTCTGTGTGTGGAGTAAAGGTGGTCCAGAGTTTTTTTCCCTCTGGTTGCACATTTAACATCCTGACAGAAATTTGGTTAGACGGATTTAAGTTTCCCTGCATTAAAGTCCCCGGCTACTAGGAGTGCCGCCTCTGGGTAAGCATTTCCCTTTTTGCTTATTGCGGAATACAGCTCATTGAGTGCGGTCTTAGTGCCAGCATCAGTTTATGGTGGTATGTAGACAGCTACGATAAATACAGATGAAAACTCTCTAGGTAGATAATGTAGTCTACAGCTTATCATGAGATACTCTACCTCAGGCAAGCAAAACCTTGAAACTTCCTTAGATATCGTGCAACAGCTGTTATTTACAAAATACATAGTCCGCCGCCCCTTGTCTTACCAGACGCCGCTGTTCTATCCTGCCGATACAGCGTTTTGTTGATAATGTCGTCGTTCAGCCACGACTCTRTGAAGCCTATGATATTACAGTTTTGAATGTCCCGTTGGTAGTTTAATCTTCCGCATAGGTCATCAAATGTATTTTCCAAAGATTGCACATTTGCTAGCAGAATGGAAGGAAGTGGGGATTTATCTCTGCCTTCACGCAAATGTCAGGGATCTGGGCCTGTTCCCGGGAAAGAAGTATATCATTCACGTCGGACTCATTAAAGGGGAAAAAAAAGGATAAAGGATTCTGCCAGTCTGTGGTGAGTAATCGCAGTTCTGATGTCTAGAAGTTATTTTCGGTCATAAGAGACCTAATTAAAAAAAAAWAAWAATTGTACAATATTATGTACAAAAAAGTAAAAAATAAGTTACAAACAACGCAAAGGGAAAAAAATCCACAATTGGTTAGGAATACGTAAAACGTCAGCCTTGTTCTTCGGTGCCGTCTTGTCGACCCAGTGTTGGGGTGGCGACTTGGGAGAAATATGTGCAAGATGGAATTTGTATCTCCTGTCCAGTTGGCTTATCCTCTTCTTGAAGCCGTCTTTGCCGACTGTAAATAGGAACCATGTGTTTGGCTATGTGAAAGGTGATAGCCTTTGGAATGGTATCAAATACATCAAATACATGGTTTCCATGTGTTTAATGCCATTCCATTCGCACCGTTCCAGCCATTATTACGAGCCGTCCTCCCTTCGGCAGCCTCCACTGGTCTGCGGGATGTTTTTTCGTAGGGCGTTACACTTGATGGCTTGTTGTGGCTGAGGGGCTTTGCTGCTGTCGGGTGCTTTTCTTTTACCATGCAATCGTCATAAAGTAGAGGATGGTTATTCTTCAAAGGATTGAATACATTTGTGGTGTTGCCTGTTTTTGTAGCCACAACTCTGAGGCATTTTTTGTACAACACTTGCATTTGGTTGACATTGGTTTTCCTGTAGCTGAAATACTGCCATACCACCGAAGACGTGCCCCTCTTTGGCACCAATTCCAAGTTCTCGTTAGCACTAATGTTTCAAACTCTGAGTTAAAGCCACAGAGTTTATAAACCTCATACTAAACCTCTAAACCTAAACCGCCCATTCTCTCCTCACCAGCATCTTCTAACTGCACGCTCAACGCAAGGATGCTTGTTATTGACCAGCATGTGCATGTCATGCAGAGTGAGAGAGCCTGCTTGTGGTTGGTCAGCATCCTCTGTGCATGTAGAGTGAATGAACAAAGTCTAGCACATCTCATTGGAGGAGGTACCGTACTCTAGTTTTTAATGTATTAACAGAGTGTCAAAGACAGGAGAACATTGCAGCCTCTTGGGAAATGGATATTGCACATGTCAATATCGCAATTTCGATCTGAATTTGATTACTCATGCAGCCCTAACACATTCTTCCCCTGACACAMACGTACATACTACACATGTGCACACACGCACACACATACATGTACACACACGTACAGTACATGTACACACACACACCTTCTGATGGTTACATAATCCACTAGTGAAAAGGCAGTCATGGCCACTCCTACAAATCCACTGCAGTTCTTACTAACCAGTACTGTCATTCACTGTGCCCTCTAAGAAACACAAAAAGAGAGAGAGGATGGGAGAGAGATAGGGGGGAGACAGGGGGAGAGAGGGATAGAGAGAGAGAGGGGAGAATATATTTTTTTAAAGTTCTGGGCGGGCATGTTACGAGAGAAAGAGACCGCACCTGAGAAGCGGTGGGAACACATAAGAAACAAGATGGTATACATAGGAGATGGCAGAGAGGCAGGAGAGAGGGGGAGGCATGGTGAGAGAGAGAGACAGTGTTCTGCTGTAGTGAGTCAGCAGTGACCTGATCTCTCAGGGGAATGTGTGTGTGTGTGTGTGTGTGTGTGTGTGTGTGTGTGTGTGTGTGGTGTGTGTGTGTGTGTGTGTGTGCTGTGTGTGTGTGTGTGTGTGTTGTGTGTGTGTGTGTGTGTGTGTGTGTGTGTGTGTGTGTGTGTGTGTGTGTGTGTGTGTGTGTCAGACTGAGATGCACATTGGACTAACACAAAAGAAAATGCCACAGACTGCAGCTGAGCTCTTAAGGAGCCCCCGCCCTTCCTACACATGCTCCACATCACCTCCATCTACATTTTGCTGAGCCTTGCAGTTACCTGGCTGAAGAGTCTCCTGAGCACAGCCCATCCCTGCAACACAGACACAGAGAAATGGTTAGTTTGAAGCAGTGTGTGTACTGTTTAACATGAATTCAATATTCAAAAACGATGTTAACTACTAAATACTATGTTAAGTGTGTGTCAGTCAGTAGTCAGTTCTCCTAGATTTACAACCCATTCCATTGCCTAATGAACTGGTTTGCTTAGGAAATAATGAGACGCTTCAGCTCAGTGAGATGCTGTGAGAGAATGACCTAAATAATTTATCTTTCGCCAAAGCTCGTTCTCCCTCTATCCCTCTTTCTATCGCCATCTCACTCAGTCTCCATCTGCGACTTGTTTGACTGGATAATCCTCCTGCACTGTTCCTTTCATTTATTTATTTTATATTTAAGCAATAAATCCAGTGGAGGTGTGGCATATGGCCACTATATCACAGCTAAGGGCTATTCTTAGGCGCAATGCGTCGTGCCTAAGAACAGCCCTTAGCCGTGGTGTATTAGCCATATACCACAAACCCCCAAGGTGCTTTATTGCTATTATAAACTGGTTACCAACGTAATTATTATTAGCAATAAGAATAAATGTTTTGTCATGMCYGTGGTATACGGTCTGATATACCATGGCTGTCAGCCAGTCAGCAGTCAGGGTTCAAACCACCCAGTTTATAATCTTCTATATACAGTAACGGATGCAAGGATGTCAGGTGATACAAATAATATTGGTAGCAAGGGTCTTGTTCATTAGGCACCAAAATGAAGGAGAAAAAAAAGGGAAGGGCAACCTGAACTCATCCAACATGAAGCGCTCATTTTTGTTTTTCAATTTCAAAACGTCTTCCAATTGACGCCCTAATGAACACCGCCCAGGTGAGTCATTGAGAACAGATTCTGTGCCAAGTTGTGGGTGACTCTCTGTGTGTGGTGACTGAGCCGGATCAGGTTGGGTGTAATATTTGAGAGGCCTACTATGCAKAAGTGTCTCGAAGCTGGAGCCCAACAAAAGAGACAAGATCAGCAGGATGCAGCAGAATGCTAATAATACCCCCAGCTAATTATAACACGCTACAGTCAGTCTGCAGTCTGCCACACGCTATTCCTTCTCCTCCCAGCCAGGCCTTCCTTTTACACTTCACCATACACTGGCTTTCACAGATGGAAGAGGATGGGAGATCTGGGGTGTATTCATTAGCACACACCGTAGCGAAACACTTTGCATCAGAAAACGTGTTGTAACAAAAACGAGAACTTGTTRTTGGACAAATTCAGACATTCGGCGCGTATACTTTCGTTTGGTACCTGGGGAATACACCTTTGATCATCGACCTGACTCTTAACCACCGAGAAAATATTGACAGAATCCACCAAAAAAACCTGCAGCAGTGGCTGTATTTCTGTGAACATAACATTATAGCCGATCGATTAGAAAGAAGCCAATTTACTAGCCTAATCGCTGGACTCAATCACACACTTGTAATTGCACACATTGAAATTGTCACACTGTAGTGTTGCCATGCCTCTGCTATCAACCCATCACAGTCCAGGGGACTCCTTGTTTCCTCCAATCAAATCAAATGTTATTTGTCACATGCTTCGTAAACAACAGGCGTAGACTAACAGTGAAATGMTTACTTATGGGCCCTTCCCAACAATGCAGAGAGAAATAACAGAAAATGAATACCACGTAATAATAAAAGTAATACTAAATATATAATGAGTAACGATAACAGGATAGATCATTAACAGTAGCAGAAGCATAAGTGATGAGTAAAAAAAGTTAGTGCAKAAAGGGTCAATACAGATAGTTAAACTATTTAGCAGTCTTATGGCATGGTGGTAGAAGCTGTTCAACGTCCTGTTGGTTCCAGTCTTGCCATGTGGTAGCAGATAAAAACAGTCTAGATTGGAGTTTGATTTAGTCACATGCACAGGGTCACAGATGTAATTGCAGTGTACAGTGAAATAGTTACATTCTAACAGTGTAGGTGTGAATGAAATTATATGAATAATAATAATAATAATACAAATGATAATATATGCAGTGTCTTCAGAATGTATTCACACCCCTAGACTTTTTCCACATTTTGTGGTGTTACAACTGGAATTTAAAAAGGATTAAATTGAGGTTTTGTGTCACTGGCCAACACACAATACAAAGCGTCAAAGTGGAATAATTCTTTACATATTTATTTTTATTATTTTTTTATTTTTTATTTTTTACAAATGAATTAAAAATGAAAAGCTTAAATGTGCTTAGCGATCGGTGTCCCGTCAATGGGACAGTTGTAAATCATGCAGCGCCTTGTGTCACGATCGCAGATTTTAGAGAAACAACAAATGTCGGTACATATAAGTGTCTTATATCGGCTGAAAGCTTAAATTCTTGTTAATATAACTGCACTGGCCAATTTACAGTAGTTATTACTGAGAAAAAATGCCATGCTATTGTTTGAGGAGAGCTCATAAAAAGAACCAGACTTCACTATATCATTAAGGGTGTAATATATCCTATAGGACACCAAATTTGGTCAGAGAGCGACGCCTTCATGGCACGCCGATGACGAGGGCGGTCTTCACTTGATCGACTCTAACTTTGTCAAATAAGCACCAATCAGGATCAAACAAAGCTAGCTAGATAGCCAATGAGTTGGGCTTTACGGAAACACTGTATATGTCACAAAATGTAGCTGTTAACCTTTTTTCGACAGCATGCCATTTCCTTTTGGACAAAAAATGTAAGAATATTCAGAGTTATGAAGTTATGAAAACTGGTTGTTTTGCAAATGTTGAACTTATAATATGGCTACTAATACTAATACTATTATTGCACACAGTGAGTCCATGCAACTTATTATGTGACCCGTTAATAAATCTTCTTAGGGATAGCCCCCTTTTTAAAAATGTTGCCTAAAATGACATACCCAAATCTAACTGCCTGTTGCTCAGGCCCTGAAGCAAGGATATGCATATTCTTGGTACCATTTGAAAGGAAACACTTTGAAGTTTGTGGAAATGTGAATTGAATGTAGGAGAATATAACACAATAGATCTGGTAGAAGGAAATACACCATCTACCACCATCTTTGAAATGCAACAGAAAGGTCCCACTTACAGCCATCACTCTGGTTCTAATTCCGAGGGTGATCAAGTGAAGACCACCCGTCATCGGCGTGCCATGAAGGCGTCGCTCACTGTCCCAGTGACGGGACGCCGATCCCTAAGCACTTTAAAATTATATTTAATGACTACCTAATCTCTGTACCCCACACATACAATTATTTGTAAGCTCCCTCAGTCGAGCAGCAAATTTCAAACACAGATTCAACCACAAAGACCTAGGAGGTTTTCCAATGCCTCAAAGGACACATATTGGTAGAGGGGTAAAAGGAAAAAAGACATTGATATTGAATATCCGTTTGAGCATGGTGAAGTTATTAATTACACTTTGGATGGTGTATCACTGAAAAAGATACAGGCATCCTTCTTAACTCAGTTGCCAGAGAGGAAGGAAACCGCTCAGGGATTTCACCATGAGGCCAGTGGTGACTTTAAGATAGATAGAGTTTATTGGCTGTGATAGAAGAAAACTGAGGATGGAACAACAACATTGTAGTTACTCCACAATACTAAGCTTATTGACAGAGTGAAAAGAAGGAAGCCTGTACAGAATACAAATATTCCAAAATCTGCATTTTGGATGATGCTCCAGTACTGCCCGCATCGGAGTGATGGAAGAGGGAAGAGGCGTTGTCATGCCATCTTCACAGCCATGTTGGTGTGTGTAGACCTAATCAAATGTATTTATAAAGCCCTTCTTACATCAGCTGATATCTCAAAGTGCTGTACAGAAACCCAGCCTAAAACCCCAAACAGCAAGCAATGCAGGTGTAGAAGCACGGCCTTATATTTTTTGGACATAGACAACTATCTACTCTTAGTTACTAGTAGTCTCATGGTAAAAGTAAACAACCTACTGTTATGAAATGTCTGCATCAGGCATTGGATTGGTTCAGCGATGGATGGGTTCATGGGGTGAAGGTGAGTGGACAACTTTCTT
>NC_036862.1:257578-265709 GCF_002910315.2 Salvelinus sp. IW2-2015 | reverse complement strand
CATTTGAAGCATCCCCCCCCTTTTTTTTTTTTTTGGCCCCCATTGGGGGGGGTTTTTTTTTTATCTGTTATAATTCTCCACCCGGCACAGCCAGAAGAGGACTGGCCACCCCTCATAGCCTGGTTCCTCTCTAGGTTTCTTCCTAGGTTCTGTGCTTTCTAGGGAGTTTTTCCTAGCCACCGTGCTTCTACACCTGCATTGCTTTTATGAGCTCTCCTCAAACAATAGCATGGCATTTTTTCTCAGTAATAACTACTGTAAATTGGCCAGTGCAGTTATATTAACAAGATTTAAGCTTTCAGCCGATATAAGACACTTTTATGTACCGACATTTGTTGTTTCTCTAAAATCTGCGATCGTGACACAAGGCGCTGCATGATTTACAACTGTGCCATTGACGGGACACCGATCGCTAAGCACATTTAAGCTTTTCATTTTTAATTCATTTGTAAAAAAAATAAAATATATATATATAAAAAAAAAAGGAAAGAATTATTCCACTTTGACACTTTGTATTGTGTGTTGGCCAGTGACACAAAACAATTTAATCCTTTTTAAATTCCAGTTGTAACACCACAAAATGTGGAAAAAGTCTAGGGATGTGAATACATTCTGAAGACACTGCATATATATCATTTGTATTATTATTATTATTATTCATATAATTTCATTCACACCTACACTGTTAGAATGTACTATTTCACTGTACACTGCAATTACATCTGTGACCCTGTGCATGTGACTAAATCAAACTCCAATCTAGACTGTTTTTATCTGCTACCACATGGCAAGACTGGAACCAACAGGACGTTGAACAGCTTCTACCACCATGCCATAAGACTGCTAATAGTTTAACTATCTGTATTGACCCTTTATGCACTAACTTTTTTACTCATCACTTATGCTTCTGCTACTGTTAATGATCTATCCTGTTATCGTTACTCATTATATATTTAGTATTTACTTTTATTATTACGTGGTATTCATTTTCTGTTATTTCTCTCTGCATTGTTGGGAAGGGCCCATAAGTAAGCATTTCACTGTTAGTCTACGCCTGTTGTTTACGAAGCATGTGACAAATAACATTTGATTTGATTGGAGGAAACAAAGGAGTCCCCTGGACTGTGATGGGTTGATAGCAGAGGCATGGCAACACTACAGTGTGACAATTTCAATGTGTGCAATTACAAGTGTGTGATTGAGTCCAGCGATTAGGCTAGTAAATTGGCTTCTTTTCTAATCGATCGGCTATAATGTTATGTTCACAGAAATACAGCCACTGCTGCAGGTTTTTTTGGTGGATTCTGTCATATTTTTCTCGGTGGTTAAGAGTCAGGTCGATGATCAAAGGTGTATTCCCCAGGTACCAAACGAAAGTATACGCGCCGAATGTCTGAATTTGTCCAACAACAAGTTCTCGTTTTTGTTACAACACGTTTTCTGATGCAAAGTGTTTCGCTAGGTGTGAATGACACCCAGATCTCCCATCTCTCTCCATCGTGTAGAAGCAGGTGATGGTGATAAAGAGGAAACTGTGGGAGTGTAGAAGGAAGTCGTGTGGCAGGACGTTGGCAGACTGACTGTAGCGTGTTTTATTAATTAGCTGGGGGTATTATTAGCATTCTGCTGCATCCTGCTGATCTTGTCTCTTTTGTTGGGCTCCAGCTTCGAGACACTTATGCATAGTAGGCCTCTCAAATATTACACCCAACCTGATCCGGCTCAGTCACCACACACAGAGAGTCACCCACACTTGGCACAGAATCTGTTCTCAATGACTCACCTGGGCGGTGTCATTAGGGCGTCAATTGGAAGACGTTTTGAAATTGAAAAAAACAAAATGAGCGCTTCATGTTGGATGAGTTCAGGTTGCCCTTCCCTTTTTTTTCTCCTTCATTTTGGTGCCTAATGAACAAGACCCTTGCTACCAATATTATTTGTATCACCTGACATCCTTGCATCCGTTACTGTATATAGAAGATTAAAACTGGGTGTTTTGAACCCTGATGCTGACTGGCTGACAGCCATGGTATATCAGACCGTATACCACAGTCATGACAAAACATTTATTCTTATTGCTAATAATAATTACGTTGGTAACCAGTTTATAATAGCAATAAAGCACCTTGGGGGTTTGTGGTATATGGCTAATACACCACGGCTAAGGGCTGTTTCTTAGGCACGACGCATTGCGCCTAAGATAGCCCTTAGCTGTGAATATAGTGGCCATATGCCACACCTCCATGGATTTAATTGCTTAAATATAAAATAAAATAAATGAAAGGAACAGTGCAGGAGGATTATCCAGTCAAACAAGTCGCAGATGGAGACTGAGTGAGATGGCGATAGAAAGAGGGATAGAGGGAGAACGAGCTTTGAAAGATAAATTATTTAGGTCATTCTCTCACAGCTCTCACTGAGCTGAAGCGTCTCATTATTCCTAAGCAAACCAGTTCATTAGGCAATGGAATGGGTTGTAAATCTAGGAGAACTGACTACTGACTGACACACACTTAACATAGTATTTAGTAGTTAACATCGTTTTTGAATATTGAATTCATGTTAAACAGTACACACACTGTTCAAACTAACCATTTCTCTGTGTCTGTGTTGCAGGGATGGGCTGTGCTCAGGAGACTCTCAGCCAGGTAACTGCAAGGCTCAGCAAAATGTAGATGGAGGTGATGTGCATGCCTGCGGAGCATGTGTAGGAAGGGCGGGGGCTCCTTAAGAGCTCAGCTGCAGTCTGTGGCATTTTCTTTGTGTTAGTCCAATGTGCATCTCAGTCTGACACCACACACACACACACACACACACACACACACACACACACACACACACACACACACACACACACACACACACACAACACACACACACACACACACACACACACACACACCACACACACACACACACACACACACACACACACACACACACACACACACACACACACATTCCCCTGAGAGATCAGGTCACTGCTGACTCACTACAGGCAGAACACTGTCTCTCTCTCTCACCATGCCTCCCCTCTCTCCTGCCTCTCTGCCATCTCCTATGTATACCATCTTGTTTCTTATGTGTTCCCACGCTCTTCAGGTGCGTCCTCTTTCTCTCGTAACATGCCCGCCCAGAACTTTAAAAAAATATATTCTCCCTCTCTCTCTCTATCCCTCTCTCCCCTGTCTCCCCCTATCTCTCTCCATCCTCTCTCTCTTTTTGTGTTTCTTAGAGGGCAAGTGAATGACGTACTGGTTAGTAAGAACTGCAGTGGATTTGTAGGAGTGGCCATGACTGCCTTTTCACTAGTGGATTATGTAACCATCAGAAGGTGTGTGTGTGTACATGTACTGTACGTGTGTGTACATGTATGTGTGTGCGTGTGTGCACATGTGTAGTATGTACGTGTGTGTCAGGGGAAGAATGTGTTAGGGCTGCATGAGTAATCAAATTCAGATCGAAATTGCGATATTGACATGTGCAATATCCATTTCCCAAGAGGCTGCAATGTTCTCCTGTCTTTGACACTCTGTTAATACATTAAAAACTAGAGTACGGTACCTCCTCCAATGAGATGTTAGACTTTGTTCATTCACTCTACATGCACAGAGGATGCTGACCAACCACAAGCAGGCTCTCTCACTCTGCATGACATGCACATGCTGGTCAATAACAAGCATCCTTGCGTTGAAGCGTGCAGTTAGAAGATGCTGGTGAGGAGAGAATGGGCGGTTTAGGTTTAGAGGTTTAGTATGAGGTTTAATAAACTCTGTGGCTTTAACTCAGAGTTTGAAAACATTAGTGCTAACGAGAACTTGGAATTGGTGCCAAAGAGGGGCACGTCTTCGGTGGTATGGCAGTATTTCAGCTACAGGAAAACCAATGTCAACCAATGCAAGTGTTTACAAAAAATGCCTCAGAGTTGTGGCTACAAAAACAGGCAACACCACAAATGTATTCAATCCTTTGAAGAATAACCATCCTCTACTTTATGACGATTGCATGTGTAAAAGAAAAAGCACCCGACAGCAGCAAAGCCCTCAGCCACAACAAGCCATCAAGTGTAACGCCCTACGAAAAAACATCCCGCAGACCAGTGGAGGCTGCCGAAGGGAGGACGGCTCGTATAATGGCTGGAACGGTGCGAATGGAATGGCATTAAACACATGGAAACCATGTATTTGATGTATTTGATACCATTCCAAAGGCTATCACCTTCACAAAATGTTCATAGATGACCAGCAGGGTCAAATAATAATAATCACAGTCGATGTCGAGGGTGCAACAGGTCAACACCTCAGGAGTAAATGTCAGTTGGCTTTTCATAGYCGATCATTAAGAGTATCTCTACCGCTCCTGCTGTCTCTAGAGAGTTGAAAACAGCAGGYCTGGGACAGGTAGCACGTCCRGTGAACAGGTCAGGGTTCCATAGCCGGGTTCCAWGGCAGAACAGTTGACAGTTTCAGTTGAAACTGGTGCAGCAGCACGGCCAGGTGGACTGGGGACAGGCGGGTGAGGACTTTGTATGCATCGTGGAAGTTAGAGTAGCAGTGGTCAAGAGTATTAGCTCTACGTGTTGTGCAATCAATATGCCGATAGAATTTAGGTAGCATTGTTCTCAAATTTGCTTTGTTAAAATCCCCAGCTACAATAAATGCAGCCTCCGGATATATAGTTTCCAGTTTACACAGAGTCCAGTGAAGTTCCTTGAAGGGGGAGGGGGGAGGGTACACAGCTGTGACTATAACTGACAAGAATTCTCTTAGTAGGTAGAATGGCCAGCATTTGATTGTAAGGAAKTCTAGGTCGGGTGAGCAGAAGGACTTGAGTTCCTGTATGTTGTTATGATTACACCATGAGTTGTKAATCATAAAGCATACACCCCGCCCTTCCTCTTACCAGAGAGGKGTTTATCTCTGTCGGCGCGATGCATGGAGAAGCCCGGTGGCTTAACCGATTCCGACAACATATCCCAATACATATCTTATGTTGCCTTGTGGATTTATTTTAGAAAGTCATTTAGATTGAAACCAGGCAAACACCCCACATATTCATCTTTGTGGATGAGGCTGGTTTCAACTTKGCCAAAACATGGCGGCGAGGAAGGAATGTAATTGGGAAAAGTGCCACAGTGGATGTCCCGGGCCAGAGGGGTGCCAACATCACAATGTGTGCAGCAATATCCTCTGACGGATTGCTGTTACACAAACCGCTAATTGGGCCATTCAACACCGATCGTCTCATTTCATTCCTGGATGACCTCTATGGAAGGGTTGTGCCAGGTGAGGAAAGGGTTGCAGTGAGGCGAAATCAGCCAACGTTTCTAATTGTATGGGACAATGTGGCATTTCACCACTCCCGTGCAGTGTCACATTTTCTCCCACCTTACTCTCTATTCCTCAACCCCATAGAGGAATTATTGGAAGGTTTATGACCACCATCCACATGATTAAATGTCCCTCCTGGACGCAATGAATGCTGAATTCCTGGACATATCTGCAGAAGATTGCCAGGGATGGACCAGGCATGCCAAAAGATTCTTTCCTAGATGTATTGCCCAAGATGACATAAGATGTGATGTGGATGAGAACCTGTGGCCAAATGCAGAAGACAGGGTTGACTAGCATTGCTACTCTATCTGTATCGGTTGTGGCGTACAGCAGGTCAGCCACCAGGGGGAGACTCGTCRAGGCCTGGTGACAGACGGTGTATACATCACGAGGCGATGGCTCCATCTGCTGGACGTGCCAGGTCTCGACRGGCTCTCCGGCCAGGACTAATTGGGGATTGGTGAGTAATCAAGGGCTGATTGCTCACCAGCTGTACAACCTCCATAAAGCTGCCAGAAGGGCAGCACACAGGGGAGAGACTGGGGGAGGAAAGGTCTCCCGTATAGTTGGGGACGGTACCAGAGGGAGTTCAGTTTTTGATCCCCACAGGATACAGCAAGACCCAGAAGACGGTATCCCGGAGAGGGTCTCWTGGGGAAGACCTATTTTCTTTTGGACTATTAGTTTAWYAAACACCTTTGAAACTGAGCTAATCCTACTTGGTCCGTGTCTGATCTGTGTAAACGTTTTGACCCAACCCCCTGGTCTGCCACACAGTAGATGGTGTATATACAAATTMTTGTATTTTGGAATCACTCAATGACAAAAAATGACATAAAAAATAMTGAAGCATATTGCATCATGTCTGATTCATTCCTGTTACATATACTGCATTGAATTCTAAACAGTTGAGAGGTGTCATTCTTGTTTTGTAAAGAAATGTTACAAAATAAAACATTGTGTAATGCTACCTGTTAGTGTTTTTTAGGTCATTGTTTTATGAGTTTTATTTTTTATTTCACCTTTATTTAACCAGGTAGGCTAGTTGAGAACAAGTTCTCATTTGCAACTGCGACCTCGCCAAGATAAAGCAAGGCAGTTCGACACATACAACAACACAGAGTTACACATGGAGTAAACAAWCATACAAACAATAATACAGTAGAAAAATCTATATACAGCATTTACAAATGAGGTARGATAAGAGAGGTAAGGCAATAAATAGGCCATGGTGGCAAAGTAATTACAATATAGCAATTAAACACTGGAATGGTAGGATGTGCAGAAGATGAATGTGCAAGTAGAGATACTGGGGTGCAAAGGAGCAAGATAAATAAATAAATACAGTATGGGGATGAGGTAGATTGGATGGGCTATTTACAGATGAGCTATGTACAGGTGCAGTGATTCTTGTGAGCTGCTATGATAGCTGATGCTTAAAGCTAGTGAGGGAGATTTGAGTCTCCAGCTTCAGAGATTTTTTGCAGTTCGTTCCACTCATTGGCAGGAGAGGCGGCCAAAGGAAGAATTGGCTTTGGGGGTGACCAGTAAGATATACCTGCTGGAGCGTGTGCTATGGGTGGGTGCTGCGATGGTGACCAGTGAGCTGAGATAAGGTGGGGCTTTACCTAGCAGAGATTGAGTTTGGAGAGATATAGTCTCTAGAGACGTTTAACCAGGTGATGTCATCGGCATGTGGGGAGGTGGAACAACATGGTTGGTTAAGGCATATTGAGCAGAGCAGGGTTGGCGCCCCCCTTGGTTTGTGCCGTGGCGGAGATCTTTGTGGGCTATACTCGGCCTTGTCTCAGATGGTAAGTTGGTGGTTGAAGATATCCCTCTAGTGGTGTGGGGGCTGTGCTTTGGCAAAGTGGGTGGGGTTATATCCTTCCTGTTTGGCCCTGTCCGGGGGTATCATCGGATGGGGCCACAGTTTCTCCTGACCCCTCCTGTCTCAGCCTCCAGTATTTATGCTGCAGTAGTTTATGTGTCGGGGGGCTAGGGTCAGTTTGTTATATCTGGAGTACTTCTCCTGTCTTATCCTGTGTCCTGTGTGAATTTAAGTATGCTCTCTCTAATTCTCTCTTCTCTCTTTCTTCCTCTCTCTCGGAGGACCTGAGCCCTAGGACCATGCGTCAGGACTACCTGGCAAGATGACTCCTTGCTGTCCCCAGTCCACCTGGCCGTGTGCTGCTCCAGTTATAAACTGTTCTGCCTGCGGCTATGGAACCCTGACCTGTTCACCGGACGTGCTACTGTCCTAGACCTGCTGTTTTCAACTCTCTCTAGAGACCGGCAGGAGGCGGTAGAGATACTCTTAATGATCGGCTATGAAAAGCCAACTGACATTTACTCCTGAGGTGCTGACTTTGCTGCACCCTCGACAACTACTGTGATTATTATTATTTGACCATGCTGGTCATTTTATGAACATTTGAACATCTTGTCCATGTTCTGTTAAATCCTCACCCGGCACAGCCAGAAGAGGACTGACCACCCCTCATAGCCTGGTTCCTCTCTAGGTTTCTTCCTAGGTTTTGGCCTTTCTAGGCAGTTTTTCCTAGCCACCGTGCTTCTACACCTGCATTACTGGCTGTTTGGGGTTTTAGGCTGGGTTTCTGTACAGCACTTTGAGATATCAGCTGATGTACGAAGGGCTATATAAATACATTTGATTTGATTTGACTAGAGGCTCTACAGTGAAATAAGACAGTAATCACTAACCAGGACAGTAACGGACAGGCATATTGATATTAGGGAGAGGCATGCGTAGCCAAGTGATCGTATGGGCTCAGTGA